>NC_069658.1:408012186-408317686 GCF_027244095.1 Hemicordylus capensis
TAGGGGAACAGCTTGTCCAATATGGATTTGGCCATGGATAAGCAGAGGGTTATTTTTACATGCTTGACGAGAAGCAAGTCTGAGGCTGCTGTTGATTTTGAAGATGGTTGTTGCTTTAGAACTAGCTCTGCCTGCCAATGTGCCTACTTGCTTCTTACTTTCTCTATGTATTTGTAAATAAAAGATTACAAAAACATCACAAATCAAGCAATACTGTTTTCTCCAGAAGAAAATGACCCTGTAAAGTTGCCCTGGAACTTTTCACAACTTGAGATTGTAGGATAATTCAAAATACGATGCTATACCAGCAGTGGTCTTAGAAGATCATTATAGAAATGTGGGCTTTTAAACATCCAGGATCTGCATAGAGGGTTGTTTTGGGTTTTTTTTAAAGATACAATGCTACAGCATACACTAATTATGATAGTATGTACTTTTTGTATTCGCACACTAATGCACAGAATATGCAGTAAGATGGTATGTTCCTTCACTATTAAATAACCTGAGATTGTGAGCTGGTTCAGATGACACTGCTGTTGGCACACATGATCAGGAAAGGGACATGCAGAGAGCATGGATGTTGTGACACTCTCCTGGTGCATTCCTTTATTGCAGGGGATGGGGGGCGGGGCTCCAAAGCACTCCAAGAACTTAAGTGTGTACTCCAAGTACTTCAATAAATTGCTGGCTCAGTCCAGACATATCTGGGAATAAACGGGCAGCATTTCCAAATCCAAAGATACATATTTCAGTCAGATATGATCTCACTGCAGCACCCTAGCAGTAAATGACACTCCTGAACATGTTCACTTAGGGATGAAACCCATAAGGTTCTCCTGTCTAGTGGGCCCTCCCTGACACTGGTTTTCTCTGGCATCAGGAAGGGAGGGGAAGGGAACAGGGAACAAGGCTCTGGAGCTCACAGGAGTAGGGAGGCATTCTGATCTAATGTGTATGTGTGGGGGGAGGGGACCTCTCCCAGTCCCCCCCCCCACTTTGACAGTTCACCCATCACTAGTAACATGTTTTAGGTGAACCCTAAAAAACATAAATGGCCTGACATCCTGACTAAATTACTCAGCGGAAGCCCCATTGAAATTGATAGGACAGGTTAATCATGACTTATCCTATTCATTTTAATGGGGCTTCCATAGAGTAATTTAGTCAGGTTGCCAGCCAGTGTCTAAAGAGTCTCTTAGCTGCTTTTGCAAAAATAGACTTAACCTTCACTTCCATGTACTAAGTAATAGTAAGGTTTTTCAATCTACCTATGAAAATTCTGTTTAGAACAGTCTTCTGGAATTCTCAACTCATATTTACCTGAAGAATTCTCAACTCATATTCTCAACTCATATTCACCTGAGAATTCTCAACGCATATTCACAATGCTCATTTTGTTTTTTTAAATCCTTATTTGGCTAAGATTAAGATCCAGAAAAGGACAGTTGGAGTGGCCAGTCAATGCTCATTTATGATGCGCACAGCAAAAATCTAGGGTGATTTTGCTCTGCTACCTAGAATAGTGCCCAGTAAGTATACATAAAGCAGATTTTGAAGGAAGGACATTCTTTTTCTTTCTCGCTTTTATCTTTCTTCAACAACTTAGCAAAACCTTAAGGTCAGTCAGTCATCCTCATAGCTCTCGGGGGCATTTGTGCAGCAAATGATGCAGTCAGATTTTAAAAGGAAAACCATCCGAGCTGCTTTGCAACACAACCATATTTAAGCATGCTTAGTTTCCCTCCCTGCCTCCCACATTTTTTAATGTCTTTGCAATGAACTGGAGTTTTTCATACTGTCATTTGGGAATATAAAATCCTTGTCATTACAGCTGCTATTATATGGGATTATCTTTTTCCTGTCATTTTCACGTACTTTCTAAAAACAAAAAAAAAGATAATGCATCTCAGGAATGCAAACTTTTATAGAGGCCATTGTCACTATAAAACAGATGAACTTAAAGGAAACAGAGTTCAAGAACTGCATTTGCTGATCATCAGGATTAATGGAGGTGGCTAAATGTTTGAATTTCAGACAGCTTGAAAACTTGGTGTACTCGTTTCCAGGAAGCCACAGCACTCCTCACATATTCTGTGTAGCCCATCTGGAATAGGAGTTTGAACATTTTGCACGTTCTGGGAACCTCTGGGAATCTCTTAGGAATCTCTCAGCAATGGCACCTTAAGCTGAGCTCCTCCTCTGAGTGCATTACTTGACCCCATTAATGCAATCTCATTAGAGCAGGAGTAGCTCAGTTGTGAAAGTGGAACTCTGCATGCATCCTGGGGATCAGCTCATCATCTGATGCTCCTTCCTACATGAGAAAGGAACAGTATCAATAGAAAGGAGAATAAAGTGGGTACTCTCTTCTGTAACCAGCACTTCAGAGGAGAACTGCTCTAAACTGAGCAGTTTTCACCCACCCACTGCCAATCAGTGTTCTCTCTCATTTTTAACATCTGTGTGCGGATTCTGTTCTGGGTGGCAGTATCAAGGCAGTGTGTGAGCACATATATTCAGAATGGAGCCTTCCTGATTAAACCTGAGCGGGACATAAATTAAATGAGCAGACATCAAAAAAAATGTGTGAGTGTGTGCACATGTGCATGCCTTAGAGGGAACACTGTTGCCAATGTATCCTGCCCTCCAAAGCAAATCCTGTCCTGCAGTCAGAGGGACTTAGTTGTGGCTGTACTTATTAAGGAGTCTGTTTTTTAATAGGGAAGAAACCCCTTAAAATTAATGGAACAAGGTAGCCAAATTATCCCATTTCAATGGGACTATGCATGAGTAATTTAGTCTGGCTGTTAGCCAATGTAGTTATTAAAAAGGAGACATACTGGCCGCATTCACATGGAGTACAAAACTGCAGTTAAACGGGGCAGAGGTTGGAATTTTGTTACGGGTGAATGTATGCAACCACAATTTTGAAGCAAAAGTGACCTGAGGTTTGCTTCACCAAATCTCAATTTGAACCTTCGATTTATAGTGAGTTTCGCTGCCGTAACTCGAGGTATTTCAATGGCAGCCTTACGTCTGAATGCAGATTGCACCGTAAACCACAGTTTTGTGCAGTTTCTGGGATCGTAATCATAGGGACAGTATCGCAGACCCACCTGGGATCACGTCTGCTCCATGCCTGTGGTGCTTCTCGCTGGCCGCCACTCCGAGCACTTGCCCCCCCGTCTCTGATCCAACAAAGCAGTTGCTCAGCAACAGGGATGCCTCAACATCCCACCCCAAGCTTCAAAGCCTGTCAAATGGCAAAGTCACACAGGGACATGCCCTTTCCCCACTCTGACCCTTGTTGGCAATCAGGAGGGAAAGGGTACGAGATGCAAGATGCAAAGACTACGTGCTTTGTGCTCTGAAAAATGAAGTGACAAAGATGTATGTTCACAAGCACATGCACTCAAGGTGGCAACATAAGCAGGGCAACCCTATTAGCGCGCTGGGATGGGAAATTTGAATGAAAGTAAAGATCTGTCCCTGGTCCCTGTGTTTTCCCAGTCTGCCCAAATGGCTATGCCTGGACACATGGAGCAACAAAATCTCCTTTGGGTGTGTGAAAGGCTTTCATGTAGAGGAGGGGGTCGCAGTGCAAAAATTATATTATTAACCCTTTTTTGAGTTAGCTCAACTCATGAGCATGCAGTCTGACAGAAGACTGAAGGTTGGCAAGCCTAATTTCCTCCCCAGTTGACTGGCCCTCTCATGAGAGTGCTAGTCCTCTGACAGCATGCCCCCATGATGACATGAGTGTCATTTTGTCTCCAAGGACTGCTTTGCCAGGGTGAGCCATTGCAAAAGCATCCTTGGCCACAGTGGGCAAAACCCCACGATCCTTTGTCCTACCTCACATGCATAACCCCTACTAGGAAGTCATCATGTTCCTTTCCCTTTCCTGAGTAACAGGAAAATAGTGCCCCACAAGATCCCCTCCCCCCCCCCCCATAAATTGTACTTGTTTGAGACAGTTTCGTTTCTGGGCTCTTATGAGGGCAGCTGTGCAATCACTGTCAGAAGAAGGGCTTGAATGGCATGGCATTTAAAGGGATTTATATGCCTTTTCCCTATTAAGGGTGGGCAGATGATTCTGAAAAGGTACGAGCGTGCTTGACACACCTCACTTGTAGATTATGGCCAATAGTTGCTGCCCTGGAGACGTGCAGACTCACAGCCTTGCTCACAGTCTGGCAATGTGAGTGCTACAGAGCTTGCTGGGATGCAGCCTTGGCAGACCAGGAACAGGGAGGGGTTCCCCTGACCTGAAAATGGATGTTGCCAGACTGCAGATTGTCTGAGATGCAATTCATGGGTTGATAAAACTAACTGCGAGTTTGGCAACCTCCAGTTTCATGTTAAATGCAAATGCAGCCTCTGTCATTCTAATTGTTTTAGAATGGTCTTATGGAGGGGGGTAAATTTCCCTCAAAATATTTATAGACACTGGCCTTAGTGGCTTATCTTTGTTGTTAATGATTATAAACTTATTTCTTTTACAGAACTCCCATCCCCTTCCTGTGACTGTTGCTGGTGTCTATCTTACATTTCTTTTTAGATTGTGAGCCCTTTGGGGACAGAGATCCATCTTACTTACTTATTATTTCTCTATGTAAACTGCTCTGAGCCATTTTTGGAAGGGCAGTATAGAAATCGAATGAATGAATGACTGAATGAATGAATGAATAATAAATAATAAATAAACTGAACATAAAAAATGAAGTACCCCACTGCCTTTCAGGTGGAGGGTGTAGTTGGCACATGGCAGTTGTCAATGGACTTTGGCATTCCAATGACAGTCAAAATGAACAGAAGAAATGAAGGTGTGCAATGAATCCTCATAGGGATTCATTATGAGAAAAAGTTAGCATACACCAAAGAATCCAAACACTTGAAAAATAGTGACTGTACATTTTGCTCCATAACTCTACTTCTACAAGGGCTAGAGCTTAGCTTAAAAAAAAATTAAAACTGGGGTTCCATGTTAGGATTAGGTATAGGACAACTTCGAATTCCCATTATTTCCTATGGCAGAAATATACAAACTTATGTAAAATTGAGTTTACATAAACTCAATAGTTTCGCATTTTAATGATTTGGATTTGCACACACACCCCAAACTTGTTGGCAGACATGTTTCATTATTGCTCTATGTGGATGATATTGCACTTTTATCTCAAACCAGGATAGGTTGTGCTTTGACCTTCTTAGGTAAGTATACTGAGAAGGAGGCTTTAGAGATCAATTATTCTAAGACCAAGCTAATGGTGTTTTCAAAGCACCCCAAAATCTTTAAACAGACAATAAACAGGCATAGTATTGAACAGGTTAAGGTTTTTAAGTATTTGGGGGTAGTATTCCACCAAACTGGAACACATAAAAACCATCTTGATTATATTTCCCAAGGTGCTCAACAGACGGCAAAATGTGATTAAGTCCTTCTATTACTCTAGGGGTGCCTTTTTTGTACCAGCGGCTATAAAATTGTTGAAGGCCAAGATATATCCCCAAATTCTTTATGGGGCGCAGATTGGTCCTCTGGAAAATTTCTCTCAGCTTGAAACAGTACATAAATTCCTGAGGGCTATTTTTCAAGTACCCAGGGGTACAGCAAATGCCGTCCTTCGTAGGGAAGAAGAGGTCACTACTCTGAAAGCAGAAGTATGGTTTTGCATAATTAAATTTTGGTTAAGCCTGGTCTTCTTTCTAGATGGTCTTGCCCCTTTAGTGTTATCAGACAGTTTTGTTTCCAAATGGAAATCAGCTCTGAAATTGAAATTGCATCACTTGGGCACGTCTCAAGAATCTCTTATTTGGCAAGGATTAGAGCAGGCTCTATACTTTGTGAAGCAATGGCTCCAAGATATAGATTTGCAGAAGGAGTCCGCACAGCTACCCAAGGGAATATACTTAGGTTCTCAAACTTTTAACTATAAACCAGCTGAATACTTAGACCAGATCTTGGTACCAAAATTTAGGAGATTTTTGACCCTCACACGATTGAATGTTCTCCCTTCAGCAGTACTTGATGGTAAATTCAAACGACTTCCTTATGATCAGCGCTGTTGTCCCTGCGGCTCAGGGGATAGAGAGTCTATCACCCATGTTATTCTTTATTGCCAGTTTTATAAGGATGCTCACACCAAATTTATTGCTCCTATTTTAGCCATTTATCCTGGTCACACAGACCAATTTTATTTGGAAACTAGCTGAACCCGCACAGAGCTTCTGTGCGGTAGTTTTCTTACTTTTTGGAGTTGTGTTGTGTGAATTTTCATCAAGTGTCATCAAATGTCCCTCAGTCTCCATCTCTACTATCTCTAGCAATCCCCCCCCCCCGTTATCCCCCAGTGCCTGGCCTTCCATCCCCTCACCTTCTGCCCCATTATCTGGCCCTCCAGCCCCCCACCTTCTGCCCCAGCGCCTCGCTCTCCATCCCTCCACCTTCTGCCCCATTGTCTCGCCTGCAATCTCCCTCATCTCTTTCCCCACTGTTGTCTCTAAAAGCCTCTAGGTTTTTTTTGGTTTTTTCTTTGAATGTTTTTGTGGAATTTTTTCCCTCCCTCCCTCTTACCCCAGTGTTTGTTCTAGAAGTCCTTTGGGTGTTTTGTTTTTAGTGTTTGGGGGGGGTGTAGGGGGGAATCTGGTGTATGGTTCTCCTCACAGTCTGTCTCTCTGTAGCTCCCCACCCCCCACCCCCACAGCCCCTCAGTTTCATCCCCCGCCACTTATTCTGCCCTCTTTTTTTATTTACTATACCATAGTCCCTTTTTCTTTGTCAGTTTGTACATTTTCATCAAGTGTCATCAAATATTCCTCAGTCTCCATCTCTACTATCTCTAGCCACCGATACAGTGAGGGAGACCAACTGTTGAGTCTCGCCCTGTCATCCGTCTCCTCTGTCAGTCAACCGTCTCCTCTGTCACGTGTCCCCCTATTGGCTCTCTCTCTCGCCCTTGAGTTTTGTATCCCTCACCCCTTGTGCGGCCTTACCCCCATGTGCTCTGTCTTTAACTTTTCTAGGGCAGCTGCCTCGTTGCAGACAGGTCCTGCGGCTGTCTCTTGCTTCACCCGGGTACTCCGGTTTGTGGCAGGCTGGATCCCTCTCCACCTTATTGCCGTGGCCGGCGTTGCTGCTGCTGGGTCGAGCCAGCGTTCATCAGCTTTTCGAGGGCCGGGCCGCCGCTGCTGTCTGCCTCCGTGGTCACCAGGCCCGCCGCCTCCGCCGCTTGCCCCCACAGGCGGGCTCCCTGCTATTTTTGGCCTCCCGGCCCTGGCCGCCAATGCCGCCTCTTGCCCGCGCGGCCGCCATCCAGGCGCGCTGCCGCTGCTCAGCTCCAGGCCCGCCACCGCCGCTTGCCCCCACGGCCGGGCTCCCTGCTATTTTGGGGTTCCCGGCCCTGGCTGCCAATGCTGCAGCTTGCCTACACGGCCGCCATCCAGGCGCGCCGCCGCCACTGAGCTCCATGGCTCGCCACCCCCGCTTGCCCCCACGGCCGGGCTCCCTGCTATTTTTTGCCTCCCGGCCCTTCCCGCCAATGCCGCCGCTTGCCTGCGTGGCCGCCATCCAGGCGCGCCGCCGCCGCTGAGCTCCATAGTCGCCAGGCCTGCCACCGCCGTTTGCCCCCACGGGCGGGATCCCAGCAATCTCTGGGCTTCTTGACCGCGCGGTCGTGGTCCAGGCACACCGCCGCCGCTCCGCTCCATGGCTGCCAGGCCCGCCACCGCGGCTTGCCCCCACGGCCGGGCTCCCTGCTATCTCTGGCCTCCCTGCCGTTGCCGCCTCTTGCCTGCGTGCGCGCTGGTCGAACTCGCCGCCGCCGCCGCTTGGCTCCATGGCCTCTGTGCCTGCCTGCCTGCTCTGGCTTCCTCAACCCCCTCCCCGCCCCCTGTGGCTTGCTTGTTCTCCTGGGTGTGGACCAATCAGGCGCACCCTGCAGCCCAGCCAATCAGCTGGGCTGCCGGGACACATTTCTCCTGGGCACACCCAGGAGAAATATATATATAGATTATGCTGACCAATTTTAAACCTGTAATTTCAGATAATGTGGCAAAGTTCTGTTTCGTGGCGTCGCAGCTCCATAAAGACTGTATTAGTAATTTGAACAGTTAGTGATTTTGTAAACTTTGAAATTTCCTGAATTTTCTTATTAATGCTATTAATTGTTATTGTTTGTTATTCTGGTCTGTGACCGCAATAAACTTACTACCTACCTACCAACCTACAAAATCAGTTAATACTAAACAAAATCATTAAAAGTCAACCAAGTGCCCCACTGCCTTCAAATTTAGGTGGTAGGTGGCCCCCATGGGGACCTACCCACCACCCACATTGGGTGCCCCTAGGACTTTTAGAAGTGGGCCGAACTGATCTGAATCTGAATCAAATAGAATCTAATTCAAATAGAATCTGATCAGATTCAAGTTTGCAGATTCTAGTTTGGATCGATCTGGCTGATTCAACTTGAGCTTGAATCGAATAGCAAAAAATCAATTCATGCACATCCCTAACTGTAATATACCTCTGGAGGTGTAATCTCTGGAGGTGTATTGTAATAGCCACAGTCAATATTAATTACAAAAATTGAATGCAGACAAGACAAAGCCATTTTATTTTATTTAAAGATAAACAAGCTATTAATAGAAAATCAATTAATTCCCAAAGTTAAATTAAATAATCTCTCCTTGTGGCTAACAGTACTAGCACATTGGGAATATTAATTCTTCATCTTCATCTTCTTCATTATGAGCTCCACCGCCCATTGAGGTCATCTGGAGAGGTCCATCACAAGGGGACAGGCCTTCTCGGTTGCTGCCCTGAGACTGTGGAATGCGCTCCCTACTGAAATACGATCCTCCCCATCTCCGACCCTTTTTTAAAAGCACTTGAAAACCCACCTCTTCACTCAAGCGTTTTCAGCTTTTTAAAGTTTAAAGTTTTAATGTTTTTAATTTTTAGATTGCCTAAATTGTTTTAAGATTTTTGTCTATATTTTAACTTGTTTTATGTTTTGCTAACCACCCAGAGACAAAAGTTTGGGATGGTGTACAAATCTGACAAACAAACAAACAAACAAACAATACTCTTGGAACACAAGCTAAGCATTATGGTTACTCCAAACCAAGGGGGGAGGCGTTACCTGGGGCGAGGTTGGCATTACCAGACCCTCCTTTTTGTTTTATTTTTTAAAAAGGTGCCACCATATGGTTTCATTTCCTCAGGAATATATTGGCTAGGTTATGCTCTAAGAGAGCAGTGCCAAGCATGGCTTGTCAAGATATCTGAAAGTATAATTTAACATCGCATCGTTTCCTATAGTGAATCTTTGCTAATGCAGTGGGAACCTTCCCAAATGGAAAATCAAATAGGTCACTGAATGAAGACTTTTCAAAATGTTTATTACTCAGTTTACTGTAACTGGAAAGGAATTATTATTATTAGTTTTCTTTCCAGGGTGGATTTGCCACTATATCATATCTGATCCATGGATCCCCAAACCCAGTGAAATTCAATATTTAGTAGGCAGCAGAAAAATTATTCTTGCAGCTGATCTTAATCACATGAAATATGTTCTACGATCAATAAAAGGCTTAACGTCTACCATCACCTGGTTTGTTAAAAACCGCTGATATATGGCCCAAATCAAATTAACAAAATGGAACATTTTGGTGAACTAGTTGATTATTTGCGCAGTACCTTTGACTAATGAAATTTATGTCCTCCTCCTCTTGTTATCTGCTTAATTTATTTTTGCATAAAATAGGAATACTCTCAGTACTCAGAGTCTAACCTTCGGAGACACTTCTTCTTAGAAAAGCCGTACATTACCCCCCCTTTGACATTTCCCACTGAATTCGAAACTACAGCATTTGCCCATGACTATGACCAACTCTACAGCTGTTGGGTGTTTTTTTTCCATATTCCCTTTTTTGTCTTTTGATGTCTTCATATATTAAAGAGACAATTCAAGGAAGACTAAATTTAAAGGTATGGTATGCTAGGGGAGCTCTCTGAGCAACATATCTAATTTACAGTGCAATGCTATGCCTGTCACCTCAGAAGTAAGTCCCATTAATTCAAATAGGATCTACTTTCAGCCACTGTTAGCACTGACATAAACTTAATATATTCTAAATAGCAGCTCCAAGGAGGCAAAGAGCATTTATTGATTTGCTTTATGTATTGCCTTTCTGCCTTTTGCAAGGGAAAGTGGGGAGATAGCAAATTCAGTTACTGATTCTGATATTTACAGTATTATTATTATTTCTTGTTTACACAGTCAGTTATTGACTGGTTTGTTTTATTCAAACATCGAGTCCTTCCCAAGGACCTGGAATGGCTGAATTTATCAATATTGTTGTTATTATGATAGAGATAGAGAAAGAGACAGAGATAGAGATAGAGATAGATATTATTATTACCTGGAGGAATGGCCACTAAGGAAGACAGTTCTGGGAGGAGCCAAATGGTGGTTAGTTCAAACTGAGCAGATAGAGGGAGCTTTGTTGTCTTACCTCTCCTCCTGAAGTAGCCACTGGAATGGCCACTAGGGGAGACACTTCTGGGAAGGAAGCAGCCAAAGGGTGTAGCTCACAGCTCAGTAAATGGAGGAGACCTCACTGAATGGCTGCTGATGGAAAATAACTTATTTATATGTTATGAGTCCAAGCATCTTAGGACATTCTAGGCCAAAACAGGAAGCTAGTGAAGGCACAACAGCCTTTGTGCAATGTGTTTATTCTAACTCTTCCATCATCCCCATCGTGCTTCTGGAGGTAGGATATGATATTCCAAACATATATCAAAGGTTTCCCAGCATATTGTAGTATAACCTTGTTATTATGAAGGGAAGAGATTACTCTTAATCTGGGCCAAAAAAAAATTCCTATTTGACTTTTGCCAGACCTCCATATTACTTTTGCCTTAGACACAGGGAAAGATGCTGCTTATGCAAAGAGCACTAAATATTGCTGTCTTTGAGAATATCAAGGTCATTGGAAAGAGTCACTTCTCTGACATTTTTGTCTGAATTTTTGCTGATCTATTGGCTTTACATTCTAATAAGCAGTAATTATTGTTGTTGTTGTTTGTTGTATTGCTTCATGAGCACATTCAACCAGAGAACATGATATAAATACGAAGTTCTGGTAAGAACTAATCTGCCTACTTTCCTTTCACTATCCCTGCAACTGGACTAAATTTGTTCCAAATCAGTTAGGCAGTTCACAAGTTAGCCTATGTGTGCTTCAAACATTCATACATTAGCCATATTGAATTGGAGTGGATGACATCATAACAAACTATGCCTTTGAGGTGTCCCTATGTATACCTACAAATGTACCAAATTTGGTCCACATTGGTTCCCACTTGCACCTGAAATGCTTATGCATCCACCATCTTGAATTGAACTGAATTACATAAGAAAACATGCCATTGAGGTGTCCCTTTGTGTCACTCATGACAACTGCACCATATTTGGTCCAAATCAGTTAGGTGGCCCACATGTTAGCCCACTTGGCCTCAAATGTTCATGCATCTGCTATCTTGAATTTGGATGGGTGGCATTGTTACCATACCAACTATGCCCTTGAGTTGTCCCCATGTGTCCTTACAGCTGTTGCAAATTTGGTTCAAATCAATTTGGTGTTTCATAAGTTAGCCCAGTTAGACCTCAAACATTCATGCATCCACCACTTGAATGGGGTGGATGACATCATCACAAACTATGCCATTGACCCCTATGTGTCACTCACTACAACTGTACCAAATTTGGTTCAAATCGGTTAGATGGTCCACGTTAGCCCACTTGTGCCTCAAATGTTCATGTGTCTGCCATCTTGAATCAGGGTGGATGATATCATTACAAACAAGAAACAATAAGATCCCCACCATACTATGCACAAACCATGTAATAAAGAGCATGCAACAACTTGGTCCAGTATAATTTTATAAGCAAAGATATTCTTAATCTGAGATAAAACAAAAGATAGCAATTAGAAACCACATAAATGAAACTAAATATGTTGCATAATAGGAATGGTGAAGTCCATTGTGTGGAGAATAACATAGTCTGCTACAAACAAGTCCACACATCCACAATGATGACCCTGTGACCTCTGTTTCAATGTTAGTCTTTACTGAGTAGATGACAGTCTCTGAAAAGTGGTCCAGATGCTCCAAAATCCAATCTTAGTATGTACAACCATCTCTGTTACTGCTAGAAAATTCACTAAGAACCAAGTTCTTGTAACATCCTAATAAGGTACAAAGTTACTATATCTGCACATCTCTACTGCTAATGAGGGCAAATGAGGCAGCTGCCTCAGATGGCAGATTGTCACAGGTGATTTGCTGTCTCAGCTGGTCATGGGCTCACTGCCCCCGCCCCAAGCCATTCCCAGCAACGCTGGTACATGCACACTCCAGTTACTGTTGCCTTCCTCATCACTGCCACTACCTTTGACCTTATTCCTTCCACCTTGGGCACTTCTGCCTTGGGCCTTGAGGCAGAGGGTAGGGATGTTGGAGCAACCAGAAATGTCTATGTATTCTGTGTTTTTTTTTTAAAAATGGTGCCTCCCTACAGGTCTCTGTAAGTATGTGTGTGTGTTTAAATATGGAATACACATATACTTCCAGCTGCTTCAACTTTCCTGCTCTCTGCCTTTTCAAACACCTCCTTTGCCATGGGATGTGATAATGGCTACTAGTCTGGATGGCTTTAAAAGGAGTTTAGATAAATTCATGGAGGACAGGTCTATCCAGAGCTGTCCTTAGGGCATGGCAAGCAGGGCAACTGCCTTGGGCCCCGCTCTTTTAACCCCCATTAGAATTAACTGGAAGGGGGCCCCACACTGGCTGATTTGCAGTGGCCCCGGACCCCGCCAGGGTTCTCTAAGGACAGCCCTGGGTCTAGAGCCCCTGGTGGCGCAGTGGTAAAACTGCCGCCCTGTAACCAGAAGGTTACAAGTTCGATCCTGACCAGGGGCTCAAGGTTGACTCAGCCTTCCATCCTTCCGAGGTCGGTAAAATGAGTACCCAGAATGTTGGGGGCAATATGCTAAAATCATTGTAAACCGCTTAGAGAGCTCCGGCTATAGAGCAGTATATAAATGTAAGTGCTATTGCTATTGCTATTGCTATCAATAGCTACAAGTTTGGTGGCTATAGACCCCCTCCAGCCTCAGAGGCACAATGCTTCTCAATACCAGTTGCAGAGAAGCAACAGCACCTCACCTCTTGCCTGTGGGCTCCCCAGAGGTACCTGGTGGGCTACTGTGTGAAACAGGATGCTGGACCGGATGGGCCTTGGGCCTGATCCAGCAGGGCTGTTCTTATGTCCTTAAACAGCAGGGTGGGACATGGCTGAGGCAGAAGGAGGGAGGGCTGTGTTGAGGATGAAGATAGCAGCTGTTGCCACCAGAGAAAGGGAAGTGGGGTTGAGCAAGGTTGGCAGGGGATAAATCGTCGGTGGCAATGGGGAAAGTCAAGAGAATTCGTCGGCCGAGGCAGATGAGTGGCACTGAAACAGAATGTGCTGTGTCTGTGTGTCACATAGGCAGGTCTAGGACTGGGTGGGGGAGATTCAGTGGGGGCAGCAGCAGCTCTCTATGCTGCTTCAGGCATCAGAGGGCTTGGGACAGGCCTGCACTGAACACTGTGAAATATCTCACTGTCTCAAACATTTAAGTGGGGAATATAAACTGAGGAGCCTCTAACAGCCAGGCAAAACCCATATATACTATATATATATATATATATATATATATATATATATATATATATACACACACACACACACACACACACACACACACACAATATTTCTTCAATAAGCAAGTTATGTGCATTTTCCACTTCTACATTTGTCAGCAAATTTATGTGTGTAAGCCTGAGACAGCGCTGAGAATAATTAGTGACACAGAACTTCTTATATTTCCTTTTAACCAGATACTAGAATCCATGTGTGAAAGGAGTCAGTTTTCGACAGTAGTAGCAAATCCTCTCTGCCTTCTCTGCAAATCCTCTCTGCCTTCTCTGCAAATCCTCTCTGCCTTCTCTGCAAATTTTCCAACCCAGTTGGAGTGGATTATAAGAAGGAAGTTGTTATTTGTTGAATCTAGTTTATTTAAATGGCCCTCTGTGATTTTGCCATCTTAGTTAGTGGGTGTTTTTTTTCTGCAGTGGGGGAGGGATTCCCCAAACCAGGGTCATAGCAAAGTTGGAGGGGACCCCGTGGGACAGGATTTGAAGATGCCTTCCTTCACAGCCTACTTGCCTTCTCCACCTGCCCACCTTTGCCACCTGCCTATCTGGATGGCTACACTCTGGTCAAACTGTGCTGGCTTGGTGAATCAGGGCTGCCTTAAAGGGGTATCCTTTTCTTGCTGGGATCATAGCAGCTCTGCCTCACCTGTGCTGGCTCAGTGATGTAGAGAGTGACTGGTGGGAGTTGGAGCTGAGCACCCAGTGCAGGTGGGATGGAGGAGGCAGCAGGCATGTTTCTGGCACCTGCATCCCTGGGCTCCTTGCTCAATGGTGTCTCCACCCTTGCCTCACACTACTACATGCAAGCATCTATTGCAGAAGGTGCCTGTGGAAGGAGCTATTTTTGCAGAAGGTGCCCACACCCAGTTTCTAGTTTCCACCCGTCCCTGGCAGCCACATTGATTGCCATTCCTGAGGGTCCCCTGATCCTCCGGAGCAGCTTTTTAGGGCTCTCAGGGAGCTGCAGTAGGACAGAGGCAGAGGGGATGATTACTTAGACAAGAGCCATCACACTTGCACTATTTAGGATAATTCCAGTGGTATACTACCAGTTGCCGAATTTGTGACTAAGGACTGGAATGCTATAACCATCATGTTTAGACTGTTAAAACAAACAAACAAACAAACAAACAAACAAACAAACAAACAAACAAACACACCATGTTGTACTGGTGGTAGACTGGTGGCTAGACTGGTACACCATGGTGTACTGGTTTACTATCAATAATAAAATATGTAAACAGGAAAAAACAAAACTATGACAAATCCAAGCTGTGTCCTGAAATGCAAGGCAAGACTGCCCAGAAATTCACTCCCCCTACCCACTGATCACGTCACACAAACCAGACTATTGTGTGCCATAAACAGGTGATAAATGAATTATAACTATAACCACAAAAGATTTACAGTGGCTTGTCCAGTTCTTTTTCAAAAAATATAACTCCAAAAAGAGACACAGCACTTCCTTCCAATTTTCGTTAGAAGTAGGTGGAAGTCTATTAAAGCTAAAAGGTAAAGTGTGTTGTCAAGTCAATTTTGACTCCTGGCATCCACAGAGCCCTGTGTTTTTTCTTTGGTAGAATACAGGAGGCGTTTACCATTGCCTCCTCCCACGCAGTCTGAGATGATGCCTTTTAGCATCTTCCTATATCGCTGCTGCCCAATATAGCTGTTGCCCATAGTCTGGGAAACATACCAGTGGGGATTCAAACCGGCAACCTTCTGCTTGTTAGACAAGCATTTCTCTGCTGCGCCACTTAAGGTGCGGCTAATTACAAATTATAGCTCTCCCCAATGTATGAATAGGTGAACTAGGTCACATGCTTATGATAACTAGAAGAATCTTAGATGGCAAAGCTGCTGTAAGGATAGCTAGTTAAGGGGCATGGAGAACATCTGTGCAGTATTACTCTGCTTCCAGTCTTTGGTATGGATTCTGAACAACCAAAGTTCAGAATCCTTTACATTACTATGTTTTCTAAACTGGTTCCAGCCATCTACAAACCCCATCCACTCTTCTATCAAATGCAGAGAGGCTCCTTGGTGCTTCAGAATTGCATCAGTGCTCTAGTGATGATTTCCCCATCATTCCTATGGGACATCATGCTAAAGTGCTATGCAGTTTTTAGGTGATAACAGAGCCTCTCCATGCTTAGTAGCAGTGTGGAAGGAACCTGGAGATGGCTGCAGCCAGAGCATGTGCCCAGTGCTATTGGCTTGGTGAGGTGTTGTATATAAGCCACTATCACTCATAGTGGCTTACATGCAGTACCTCATTTATCACTCATAAATATACCTATAGTGCCTGATATGATTTTTTGCTACTGACATTAAGAGCTCCAGGTGTTCTGCCTCCAGACCAGCCTGAATTAGGCCTATGTCTTTTGTGCATTCACTTAACACATAGTAGACAAACTGGCTGACAAGATGAGGAGAATGACTCAAAGTAGTCCCACTGAAATTAAAAGGGCCAGTTAGGGTTTGCCTGACTTGTCCTTTTAATTTCAATGGAACAACTTTGAGTCATTTTCTTCATGCTGTCAGACACTATTTTTTCTTAAGATTTGGCATGGATCTTGGCATAGATCTCTCTTCCGATTTGGCATGGATGCTGTTTTCATTTAAATGTTTTACAATTATTATTAATGCATATTTTAAATACGTGTAATGTAGAACGGGCATGGATGGTGCTTTTATGTGAGAAACATATGTGCTTTATACCTTCATCAAAGATGCTCATAAAAAGCTTGGAACTATGTTGTATTCTATGAAGCAATACCATACTTTTCTTTCCCTTGAAATTCTCCCTCTGTTCTTCCCACACCTATTCTCTTCTCTGCTTACATGTGCATGCCCACTCACCATCCCAGTCTCTCTCACACACACAAATTTCCTGTATATGTGCACATCAGACTATGTTAACAGTTAGGTACATGCTCTGGAACCAGTTTATTCCCTTTCTCTGCATTCCATCTAGTTAAAATATGAACAGGTTCAGGTCCTGAAGATCTTGGCCTGAAGCTAATGAACACCAGAAAGTGTAAAAAAAATCATGAAAACCTTCCAGTTACACAGTGGCCCTTCTGAACAGTAGCACTGATATCTAACAAGGCGAGTTACTGTTCTGCCATTTAGAAGAAACTCATAAAACAGTGGGTTTAATTTGTCTAGGGGAAAAATAGTGAAGAAGAAAAAAAGTATTAAGTTCCCAGTGGAAAGACACATACTCTTGTATTATGAAGCATTCTTACTAAATGTCTTTGGAAATTAGGCAAAGTTAACATGTCCAGCCTGGATCCAAGCCAGCAAAGGAACAGTGGATGTTCTCTTGTAAAAACCCTGAAAGCTGCAAGCAACCCATAAACAGTTTGTAGAGTGAGTCAAAATGGGCCATTTTATGTGCCCTCATGGAAGGGACCGCTTATTTGTACTTGGATTTAAATGTAACAATATGATGTCATCAAATGATTTACCGTCGGTAGCATAGCAAGCATCAATATACAGTGGTAGATGAAAACATCCTATTCTTACTCAAGTATTTAGAGGGAACCACCAGTTCTGAAGTTTGTCTTGGCCTTCCCTCTGCTGGTGGTGAGCGGAGCGCAGGAAAACCTCAGCAGCTATGTTACTGGAACTGTAAGATGGGAATGTTAACCACCAGATTAAGGTGGGCCTTCTTTTAGGCTTTATAAATGGAGATGAGAAAGCCTTTCATACAAAAAGTGAAGAATTGGGTGGGAACGTTTCATTGTGCCATCTATCCTGGTCATCCAGTATGGTGGCTATTGGTACTGGATGGAGGGCACTAAAAGGGTTAGAGCAGCTCTAAATTTAATTTTTGTTTTATTAGTAATTTCAGGTTAACAGTTTGGGTTTAGAACCCAAACCTCAAATAACTCACTTACAAATGGTCCCTTAAAATGATTCAGTTGTATTGAACGACTCAAACTTGGCGCCTAATCCTCTGGCCTTCTACGGAGCAGCAACAGAACAGACTATTGTCTCAGTGGCATATTGTCTCCGTGGCATTCAAGGAATCTCCATTTCATCCCATAGAAGTGGCTATGTAGTTCCATAGCAGCTGTGGCATAGGTGCAAGCAGCAGCTTCAAACCTACAGATGCTGTTCCAAATGATGTTGGGTTGTTAGGAGCAGGATAGATTGGCTCAGAGCATTATGGGAAAGGCCTCTGTAGAATCCAATGGAAAGAGTTGTGGTATGCAAGGACAAGGCAGTGGAGTGGAATCAGGAATATTAATAGCCACGGCTACTCACGATGTTAAAAATGGGTTTGCAGAGCGCTCACTCCGCAAACCTGGTTTTAGGGGAGGGGTACTTAGGCGGGTTAACCGCCTGGGAGCCATCAGGCTCGCCTGTGAGCCTGGTGGCTCCCACAATCAGGCAAAATCGGGCTAGGCTCCCCTAGCCCGATTTTGCCTGATCGTGGGAATAGCCCCATTCTCTCATACCATACTTTATGGCATATGGATGTGACTGTAGCTCAGTGGTTGAGCATCTTCTTTGCCTACAGAAGGTCTCAGGTTCAATCTCTGGTATCTGCAGTTAGGGCTGGAAAAGACTCTTGCCTGAAGCCTTGGAGTGAGTGTAGACAAAAGGGATGTGCATGGATAAATAGGGATGAACCACAGACGGCCGGTTCAGCAGTGTGTGTATGTGGGGTTACCTTTAAGGAGTAGGGAGGATACTAGCGATTTTGCATATGGCGCAGGTGGGGAAAATGTGGTGGGGGGGGGAGAGAGCACCCTCCCTGCTCCTTAAAGTTAACCCCCCTACTGCCGAACCGGCCAAACTCCTGGATTTTCGAACCAGTTTGTGCACATCCCTAGTAGACAACACTGAGCTAGATGGACCAATGGACTGACTTCCTATGTAGGGCAGCTCCCTGTTTAACTATGTAGTCTACTTACAATGTTGTACGTTTTTGTTTGTCATTGTGTCTGTTACTGTGAAGAATTAATAAGGGCATTAAAAGAGGATAATCAAGAAATAGTGAGAGCATCCTATAAACAATGGATGAGGTCCCACCTCCCCATCCCCTGTAGAGGCAGAAAGTGCTACCACTTGTGCGGTGCAGGGGGGAGACATCTATTTATGGGATGACACTTGGGAGCCCACTGACCTTGGGAGGGGCTTTTCAAGAGAGTGTAGGAGTTGCTACTTGATGGGGGAACTTAAATGCTCACACAGGTTTGGATCCCAGTCTATAAATCATAATTATTATTTTGTACAATAATTGCAATGAGTGAAGTAGCCCTTACTCATGGTATAGTGTAATGAAGTTTCTAAGTGGGCCACCCACCTTATTTAAATTTGCTCAGCAGGTTGACAATCATTATTGCTGTTTTCAGCCAGTGAGCTCATTACCTTTCAGTTTATCTAAGTTTTAGCTACCAGTTCTATAGAGAAGGTCACTATTTGCTCGCTTTTCTGTACTTCATACCCACTGCCAGATGGGAGAAGGGAGACAGGTATGAAACTATATGCTATGGATAATTTAGGTATAGCATTTATTTGTATAAAAAGCCAGGGCCAGCTTTTACCTACCTGCTAGGTACAACTGTTTCATGAATCCTGCTCACAGTTTCAGGAAAAGTAAATTGAAATAACGTATGAAGCCAAGAACAGCACTCACTAGATGGGAATGTTAAATGTTTTATTGTAGGAAAATACCTGTATCACACTTTTAAAGTAACTATTAAAAGTGTAGGTAGGTTTTCCCTTACACACACACACACACACACACACACACACACACCCTGACACACCTAGTATGCAGAGCCAAAATTAAGGCCAAATTCTTCCCAGTGACTGTACATATATACACACTACAGTTAGTTCATGAATCAATGCCCCCCCACCGCCCCACCGTCAGTGTTCATTCTATATATTTTATGGGATGGAGTGAAAAGCAATATGTTAAACACATATAAAGCAGCCAATTACATATGAATAAAATGGATACAAACTGTAATGAGTATAATGTGTGAACTGACCCTGTCACCAAAATGACTCTGTCACCAAAAAATACTTACAAATTCTTAGCCATATCTACTCAGATGTTAAGCATCTCATCCTTTTATTTTCTAAGATTAACTTCATCAGTCAAATATCAGCTCATCTTAAAAGTCCTTGAAAAGCTTCCTAAAGCTTCTAGTCAGCTTTAGATTTGGGCAAATTTCCAGTGGAAATGAAGTTTGTCTGCTTTTGAGCAGCTCCTCCGAGTAGTTATCTCTATAGCATTACTCTCTGCATTTGACTCATGGGTGGTTAAATGAAGAGGAATATGCATAATCGGTTTTAGAGACTGTAATGGAGGAAAGGGAGAGATCTGTGGTGTGTGTGAGATTTGTAGTGCCAAAGCAAGAAATTGTGTCTCAAAGGCAATAGTATGATGGGGGTGCACTGGTGCAGGTTCTGCTGATTGCCAGCTCATGATAGTCACAGATGATGACCACCATTAGACAGGGTCTGGATGCCCTCTGGACAACTTTTGAAAATTTAAAGATTGAGCAGGTATTGTTATAAGGGGAACCCTTTCCTCACTTGCAGGACAGTATAAGCAAGGTTATAAAATAGGCAGTTTTCTGAGAAAATCACAGCCAGAGGTTTAAAAGTCCAAATAAAAATGTATTTTATTGAAATATAAAGTGAGAGGCTTGACTATGATACTAACGAGGGGAATCCCATGTTACACAGACACACAAGATGGATGTGTGTCTAGGCTAAATGCTTTACCTCTACAGAGCAGTATGACTATGGATTATTATGCTTATTTTAAAATGGGGGCAGGGAAGGGTGGCAGAGTGGGTTGGTCTGCTTTAGAGGTGGAAATCAGTAGGGGGATCTAAAAAGAATCAGAAAGTGAGGGAGGCAGCGAGAAAACCCAAGGGGGTTTGGGTAGAGGAGGGAGGAGCCAATCAGGAGAACTTGCAGAGAGACCAAGGGCAGAATGGAGAGAAAACCTGAGCAGGTTCACGTGGAGAAGGAAGAAAGAATCAGTTTGGAACATGGCAAAATCACAGGGAAATGGCTTCTTTTACTATGTACGGAGAGCTGGTGGCCAACTCTCCAATGAGGGGCAGATCCAGGGACTTATGTACATGTCAAGAGGCTGCTGAGAACCACGAATCAGAATCTGAGAAGGGGGCAGTTCCCCATGCTGCCAGGGGCCACCTATAGGGAAAATGGTGGGCTGTTCTGAAGCTGTTGGGTTTTGTTGAATGGAGATGATGAAAGGAGGTTGGGCAATTTAAGTCACCTTGACTGATAATGACATCTGATGGATGCCCCCGGCTGGAGAAACTGGCTAGAGAGGCTATCTTCCTTGGGCTTTGCTCTGTCACCCCATGATATGGCACTCTCTAGAATGTGGTTTCCCTCTATGGTCAAACTATGACTGAGCACAGCTTTCATCTGAAAGAAAGTTAGAGGTCAGTAGAGGTGGATCTAATGGAATTGGTCGTCCCAGAAAGGGGGCTACCTTTATAACTAAGGGAGGAGTTGACCACCCACTCTATCTTTACTGGTGAAAATACAGTGATCTAAAGCAGGGATTCTCAACGCTGGGTCCCCAGATGTTATTGGACTTCAACTCCCATAATGCCCAGGCCCAGTGGCTTTTGGCTGGGGATTATGGGAGCTGAAGTCCAATAATATCTGTGGACCCAACATTGAGAATCCCTGATCTAAAGAATGGGAAATCTCCTAACCTAGCCTATGTACCACAAACAGTCTCACACACATTCATATCCAGGGAACAGAGGGAGAAATCAGGGAAGAACAATAGGAAAATTCCCAGGAGTGGAGAAATAAATAAATAAATAAATAAATAAATAATAACAACAACAACATTTATATCCCGCTCTTCCTCCAAGGAGCCCAGAGCGGTGTACTGCATACTTAAGTTTCTCTTTCACAACAACCCTGTGAAGTAGGTTAGGCTGAGAGAGAAGTGACTGGCCCAGAGTCACCCAGCTAGTTTCATGGCTGAATGGGGATTTGAACTCGGGTCTCCCTGGTCCTAGTCCAGCACTCTAACCACTACACCACGTTCTCCCTGTACTGCTTGTCAGACATGCAGGAAGGGAAAGCCAGATTCTCTGTGAAGACAATGAGGTGCAGAGGGGCACAATTTCCAGAACGAATCCTAGAAACTGTGCAAGTTGAGGGATTTTTGGCTGGCTAGTTTCATATGGTAGAAAGGTATGAAATCAGCGCTCCTCTGGGTGATCTCTCGTGAAGAACAGCAGAACTATAGGTTTCAGAGCAGCTAGACAGGAAGATGGAATTTCCTTAAGATGGAGGCAAAGTGTTGACTTGAGAGATAGTGGTTTGTTGATTCTAGAGATTTGATCCAAGCTGTTTCCCATGGCTACTCCTCACAGGTGAATGCTGTTTCCTTCCCAAACCTTCCTTATGGACAGGCAAAGCCAGATTGTGTGCTTCTGTAGGGGTGCAGGGGGGTTTACAGGGAGTCCCATTTCTAGAATTCCTAACTAGAGATGTTCTTACCCCCAGACCTTGGGGCCCTGGTCTGTGACCTCCAAAGTCAAAGGGGGCTTCCAAATGGCCGGAGGGAGGGGCTTCTGCCATCATCCCATGCCCACCCCACCACTGACCTGCAATTTTTTCTTTTTCATAATTTCAGCCACCATGTGCACGGCTGAGGGGTGGCGGCTGGTGAATGTGTGTGTTTGTGTGTGTGTGTGAGAGAGAGGTGAGCAGGCCTCCCCACCCCCTGCAGGGGATGGAGCAACCACTGGGCCTGTCCATCTGGATGTGTATAACCACCCATTAATGGGTGTGTAGTATAATGGGTACATGGGTGTGCATAACCACCCATTAATCAGTATGCAGTGTTTCTATGAAACTGTAGGATGCCCAAGATTCGTTTTTCTTTTCAGTTCTCCATTTTTTAAATCATTAACTCCCCCATTTGTTATTCACTTGCTTGTACTTGCATTGGTTTTGCAGTCTATTTGTTAGGCTTTACAAAGACTTCCATTCATGTTCATGTGTGTAAATTTCTGGATCCCTTTTTGCCACTGCCTGTTGTGGTGGCAGTAGCAGCAGCAGCAGCAGCTTCTCTGCACAGCCACTGGCTGTTGGCAACCGTTTTTGATGGCCCACATTGTCCCGAATGTGGCTTCATTATGGGGCATTGTGGGGAAAATGGCCGTCACCAGTGAGGGCCACCATTCCATGTGTGTGAAGGCTGCCACTTTTTTCACCACATTGCCTCAGAATGACACTGCATCTGAGGCACTGTGGGAAATAAAAATGGCAGTTGGCAGCCACAGAGAGGAACGGCTGATGCCAGAAGCCAGTCCCCAAATAACGATTGAATGGATATGAATAGCATATTAACATATGTGAGAAGCAATTCAAAAACAAAACCCATTTGTATTCATTCTTTCCTCATGCACTTGTTTCACTACGAAGGAAAACTGAACTGAACTCATTTGGTTCAATTTTTCATTAATTCTGAAATAAAGGTGTACCCCTTTCAAAGCAGCAGACTCCTCTGTTCAAGAGAGATGCTCTCTGCTTCGCGTGATGGCACAACACAGCTCATGATATTCTGCTGACGGAAGAAAGCCTCCTTTGCTACCAGCCTCAGACCCATTAAATTTTGTCTTTTCCAACTGCACATAAAATGAAGTCTGCCCTCAAATCCACCCTGAGCCCTTGGGATACAGTGGCAAAGAAATCTAAAGTAAAAATAAACCCAAAATGGGCAATGTTTACATATTACAAATCCTATAACAGGAACAGGGGGCAGGAAAAAAGGATGGACCTCTCCTTTTTAAGATTTCCTGTTTTGACATGGTATAATTGCAAATACTTGCTGCTTTAAGAAGCCATTAACTAAGAAGAACGAAGTATGAAATGCTGTGTTGGTCAGTTGACTGAAAACAAATATACTTGATGATAACAAGGCCAAAACCCAGAATGAGCGTTTTATTATTTGCTCAACTTTCTTTGCTTCCTGCCTACTGCTAGTCAAGACACAAGCATAAAACCGAACCTGTCTATGGCTAGTATTTTTTAGATCATGTCAAACCATGTATTTATGGATGGACCTTTAGCTCAGCTCCTCGCAATTACAAATTTGGCACCACTAAGTATTAGAGAAGCTAACTGAGCTTAAATCTGGGGATGATTTTTTTGTCCAAGCCTCCAAGTACAATTCTAATGGCCTCAATAGCTATCGTATATCGTGTCATATTTTAAAAGATTAAACTACCTGATTCCAAAATATCTGACTCTTGGGACAGGCTCATCAGATATGGTAGAGTGTTTTGGGAACCTGACATTTCTTCCAAAAGAGCAGAGACAAACCTTTGATTCTATGAGTCACACTCACTGGAGAGCAGTGGCACCTGCAAGAAAAGGCCCATTGTCTAACATTGCGTGATGACGGCCTGAAGACCATATACTGGGCCATATCTTTTCATCAGTAGGAGTAGCCATGTACCTAGGTCTTGTAGCCATTTATCATTCTTTCCATCTTGAAACAATTAATTTACAACAGGTGCTTTTGCCTAGGGCAGCAGGACTATATCTGGGCAGCTCCTGAGCTCAGCTGGCTGAAACAGGAGTTGAGGGCAGAAGCTCCTCCCTCGCTCTGGCTGTGACTGGCTGTCGGGGCTGTCCTTCATGGAAGAAGGAAGCCCACACAAACAGTTCCCCCTCCTCTCTGCAGTCTCCCTGGCTGCAGTTAAGCTCCTGTCTGCTTTGGCTGAACACGGACAGGTAAGCCTGCAGGGGTTGAGCGGAACCATGTCTTATGTGCAAGTGAGACCATTATCTTTATTCTTTATACACTTTTTTACATACCCAGTGTAAACCTTTTTGAAATCTAAGAATCCAAGAATTTAGAGATTGAGAATTAGTATATGTGTGCAGGCAATCCAAACAAATGAGAAAGCAATATGTGTTTCACTTCCTACACATTTCCAAGTCCAGGCACAGATGGGCACAGATGGACTAACCTGAGCAAATAGTAGCTTAAACATTTATAGAGGAACAGATTTTACTAATGTATCATAATTTTGGAAATATGCTCCAAGTCTTTCAAATAGGGTCAGCAGTTTCTCTCACTGGACAGCTTAACCCTTAACTCCTATTTGTTGAGAAATTGGTTGGTGTGGGGAGAAATCAGAAAGTAATATTAGGCTATTCTACAAGCTTCCTCTTTTATTAACTGATTTACTTTGTTGAAAGACTCACCAATCAGTCAGAAATCTTTCAAGTGGCCTCTTAAGTGGTATTTAAGAAAAATGCAAAGTTTAGGGAAATTGATTTCCTAATATTTCCAGCAGAGTGGAAGAATTTCCTTGATAAACTAGGAAAGTAATTACAAGATTGCTTATGTTGACACTGCAGTATATTCAGAATGGAGATGTAGCCCAGCTAAACCAGGAGATGAACTACAGCTAAACCTTCCCTACTAGAATGTTTGATCAGCTGGGCAAAAACGGTCAGGCAAAGTATATCAAAGGAAGGTTCTGTTATGTAAAACAGGGAAATAATGCACAGCCACCATGCTAGTGATATTAAAAATCTAGAAGCTCTTTTTAATACACTGGAGTTGGCTTTTGCTCATTATTTTCAATCTCATACCTCCATCCTGTGGCTCTAGAAAGACCACTAAAGTAAGTGGTAGATAAATCCTTCCCATTCTGCAGTTTTGTAAAGGCATATTGATATAAAACCCTAACCCCTGAGATGAAGGGCATAGTACAAAGGCACTGTACACAGAGGCAATGTACTCTTGATACTGCATATTGTCTGTTGAATATGCCACAACTCTTGGCTAGCCCAAGAAAGTCTGATGTAACAGGGCATGGGCCACATAAAAATCCCTCACTTGGGTGTTCCAAATGTACTTGCCACATGTACTGGCCTGTGCACATATTAGCATGCTTGGATGCATCTGCACAGACCATCAATCACTGGCGTGCTAAATTAACAGGCAAATGGATCAGTGCACATGGAAAGTGCATTGAAACGTGAATGGGTGTGCATGGGGAGCTTATGTAATAAGGGCTTTCCATGTAGCCCACACGCTGCACAAATCAGTACTTAAAAACTGTTACATTTGCATTCCACTCTTCTTCCAAGGAGCTCAAAGTTGTTGAGACTAAACTAAACTTCTTTAGTTTAGAAAAAAAGATGACTGAGTGGTGGCATGATAGAGTTCTGTAAAATTGTGAATGGTGTGGAGAGAGTAGAGAAAGAGAATTTTTTCTTCTTCTATTATGGGATCATCCCATGAAAATGATGGCCAGGAAGTTTGGGACCAACAAAAGGAAGTACTTTTTCACACAACACATAATTAATCTATGGAATTCTCTTCCACAATATGTAGTGACAGTCACCAGCCTGGATGGCTTTAAGAGGGGCTTAGATAAATTCGCAGAGAAAGAGTCTACCAGTGGCTACTAGTCTGAGGGCTATAGGCCACCTCCAGCTTCAGAGGCAAGATACCTCTAAATACCAGTTGCAGGGGAGCCGCAGCAGGAGAGAGGGCATGCCCTCACCTCTTGTCTGTCAACTTCTCAGAGGTATCTGGTGGGCCACTGTGGGAAACAGAATGCTGGACTGCATAGACCTTAGGCCTGATTTAGCAGTGCTCTTCTTATGTTCTCATGTAAAGCAGTATTTCCATCTCACATATCTATCCAAGCAGATATGGCTAAGAGAGAGAAGTAGAGAGCAACTTGCCCAAGATAACATTTCCACATGGGCTGGCACAGCAGTTTTGTGGCAGTCACCAAGTCCAGGACAGCACTCATCCAAGCACTCATGCACTCATCCTGCGCCTTTCCTGCATGGAGCATCCTGGCTCAGGATCAGGTCCCCCAGAGAAAGGCACTCTTGTGAGAGAGCAGTCTGTGGAATAATGGGGTACTTTGCAGCATACAAAGTGAATGCCACCTTGTGCACCTAGAATACCATCTTATGCATTTTAAATTAGCCCTCAACAGATGGGTCTTCTCATGAGTAAAGCTAGGGAGAGCAAACATGAAGGGCCCTCCTTCCACAACCTATATGTAAAAAAATTAGAACTTTCCTATTCCAGGTTCTCTGCTTGGGTCTGCCTTTTATGCCCGAACCAGGGTCCCCACCAGGCATTTGCTTCCCTCCTGGTGCTGTGATGGGGTGCCTTGCTTATGTTGCCACTCAAAAGAGTTTGTGCTTGTGAACATATATCACTGAGATATGATATATTGAGAAGGGAGCAAAACACTTAGTGCCCATCCTGTCATCCCATGCCCTTTCCCTACTGCTTGCCAGGTGTGGGAAACAAGAGGCAGAGTGGGGAGAGGCAATGCCCCTGGGCAAATGTGCAGCTTGAAAGGCTGACCAGTCTGGGATGGGGCATGGTGGTATCCCTGAAGCCTGGTAACTCCATAGCTGCATAACTCACAGGAGGGGTGGGGCTGGCTCTCCAAGAGGTTACCAGAGAGAAGTGCCGAAGGCTTGGAGCAGCCACGTCTTCAGGCAGATCTGCACCGTCGCCTCTATGATTGCAGTTTGAAAATCAACGTGAAACTGTGGTTATGGCTGTGTCCAGAGTTGAATGTAATGCTTTGGTGGGAAAACCTCAGGTGTCGGCGGTGGCCAATATTAGAGATAACTGAAGGTTCTATTTGGAGTCTGCCAAGGCAAACTGGAGGTCTCTTTTGGCCCATAACCACGGTTTCACACGTTTGGGCATACTGGAGTTCCAACCTTGGCCACATTTAACTCTGGATTGGCGTTATGTCTGAATGTGCCCAGGGAATGTCAGTAACCAACTCTAGCCCAATGTTCAGGACCAGATAATTGAAGACGTCTTGACAAAGTTGCCACACTCACCTGTCACTGGAGACTTTAGACATCATGAAAACAGTGTCAGTGGCAGCAAGAGCACATGCCTGGTGGGAATCGGCAGCTCATCCATATTTTCCATGGGTGTGAAGCCGCTTGCAGTGGCTATTTCAGGACAAATAGCCAAGTGGTTACAGAACATCTCTTAACTGCTGTTTTTCATCCATAGCTCTGGAAGAAGTTATCACAGTCTACACCAGGGGTGCACAGCTTTGGCGCTCCAGCTGTTGTTGGACTACAACTCCCATAATCCCCAGCCACAGTGGTCAGTAGTCAGGAACGATGGGAACTGTAGCCCAACAACAGCTGGAGGGCTGAAATTGTGCACTCTTGGTCTAAACAACAGGATGGTGAAATGGATTTCAAGACAAATGATCAAAATCCATTTTCTTTGTGTTTAGTGTAATACCTTTGCAAATATATCAGTGCCATTTACCTGAATCCCATGATTACGGGAATGATTTGGATGGTTTCATTCCAAGGCATGATAATTTGTTATATTTTGGCTGCCCATTGAGCCATTGGGTTCATGCAGAATGTTCCTTTCATGAAGAAAATACAGGAGCCAAAGTAGACCAGGCAAATGGAAAAACAAAGCCAGGATAGGTTGGCAGGGTTCTGAAGGGTGGGATGATACGGCTGGAGAAATCCAGCTGGATATATAGCACTAATCTGGCTGCATTTACTTTTGGTCATTCACACAGTGTGTTTCAAGCCATTTAGTTTCATTCCAAATTTGTTCTCAGTAGTCATGGGGTATAGCATAAAAGCATTTCAAATGATGACAATAATGGACTCCCTCTCCCCATAAAAGCACACATAAGAATGAGGGAGAAACTGCATTGGAGGAGCATAAAGGGAGCAAATTTGGATTTGCACACAGAACAACAATTCTCTACCTGCCACCCAAGAATATGGAAGACTATTCTTTTATTTATTTTCAAGGAATATTTTGCCCTGACTTTCAAGACTTTCAAATAATGTTGTATATCACGGAATATAAAAGCAATCTGCAGAATTCATCACTTGCTTGTAGGAAGTGGAAAGACACTGAACACACATGTTGGGTGGGTCGTAAACTGATTATGTGTAAAACTGCAGTGATAAAGTGATATATAGTAAAGTGGTCCTGCCTGCTTTCTCATAGGCTCCTACAGGTGAGGTGGTATGCAATCTAAAATCAGACCCCAGGGTGCATAATTTGCAACACAGTGCCTTCATTTCAGAGCTTCCCTGCCACAGGGCACAAATATGTTTTCCTTGGCCAGGTAAGTTCTATGAAATAAATTATTCTGCAGCCAGTCTGACAGAGCTGGGCAGAGGGTACAGAGAGCTGGACAGTTTCCCAGTGGCCTCTTGCCTAGAATTTGTTCTGAATGTGTGAAGCTGAACAGGATTTGCAGGAGACAGATGTGCATAGCATATGCTCCGATTTCAAATTTATCTTTTTATACTGCAGAAGGATAATGTGTTATAGGTCTGAGACTCAGGCGGCCGAAACCACTGGAACTCCTAATTGACATGGATATTGTGTATCGTGTTAAAGACTCGAGCACAACAGCAGTGATTGTAACTACTGGAGAGCATTTCATGGCTAAGACTGGAGGTATCCAGCCACTTCGCCTTTTTACAAAAGCCCCTTTGACTGTTCTGGGACAACTCCTGAGTAAATGGCTTCAAGACTGATGCTTGCATGTTTAGGAAGTCAGAGACTAAGGCTGCAGTCCAGTGCAAATTTAAGGAGGAGAGCTGCTCTTGTGGTAGCAAGCATGAATTGTCCCTTTGGCTAAGCAGGATCCACCCTGGTTTGCATTTGAATGGGAGACTACATGTGTGAGCAATGTAAGATATTCCCGTTAGGGGATGGGGCCACTCTGGGAAAAGCATTTGAGGATTCCAAGTTTCCTCCCTGGCATCTCCAAGATAGGGTTGAGAAAGACTGCTGCCTGCAGTCTTGGAGAAGCCATTGCCAGTCTGTGTAGACAATAGGGTTGTGCACAAAACCAGCTGGCCCGGTTCGGTTTTTGCCCCCTTAGAACCCACCAGTTCAGTTTGGTCTGGCGGGCTTCAACAAATAATTTTTAAAAATAAATTAATTTTTTAAATTAAACTTACCCACTCTGGGGGCTTCTCCAAGGTGGTGGTGGGTCCATGGAGGTTCCCCCTTCCTCCTGTCTTCAACCCTTTCCAGGCCTATTCCCTGGCATGGTGGCCATTTTGGAGGATTCTGCAACTGCGCAGTGGGATGCTGCATGACCGGGTCATGATCCAGCCACGCAGGGTCCTACTGTGTAGGTGCAGTAGCCTCCAAAATGGTGTGTGTGTGTTCAGCTTGACCCTGAACCTTTGACCAAACTGGTTCGACATTGAACAAGTTCAGTTTTGAACCTGTTTGCACACCCCTCGTAGACAATACTGAACTAGATGGACCAGTGGTCTGACTTGGTATAAGATAGACATGTGCACAAATTGTATTTTGTAATTTGATTTGAGTTAACAAGCAAGAATAAGAAATCCAAATTTAAAACCATTCTAAGCAGCACCCTGTTAATGCTGCTGGGGGCTGCTGGTACAATTAAAAGAAAAAGAAAACAAAAGCAGTTCTTGGCACTACAAATTAAAAGGTTGGGGGAAAGAGACACAAAGATAAACCAGCAGGCACTCTCTGTTTCTCTCTATCCACTCACTGGGCCAGGAAGGCCCAAACCACCAGGCCCAGACCACCAGTGCTGTTGCTGCTGTAGCAGCAGTCTCTCTCTGTGATCCTTCTTTCTTGAGGCACAAATTGCTTTCTGTCTCTCTGCCTCTAAGCAGTCCCTTAAATACATTTTGAAAACCCCTCCTTTGGCCTCCCCCATTCCTGCTCCCTCCCCCCAGCACACTGTGGGGGAGCAACAATGATTTGAATAACAAGCCAACCAACAAGCAAGGAGATCTCAAGCCAATCAGAAGCCAATACCAAAAAACCAATCAGCAAGGAAAAACAACTCTCCAAAATGGCACTCACCACTTGAATCACTCAAACTGATTCAAGCTCGAATCAGGGCAGATTCAGCCCTTTATTCTAGGGGCAATTTGATTTTAGCTTAAATCACTTGAATTGCCCCAATCTCAAGCTCCAATCAATTCAACTCAGATCAATTTGCACTTCTTGAGTATAAGGCAGCTCCTATGTTCCTATGCTTCTGAGTAAGCCTTACTGAACATGGGAGTATTTACTTCCAAGTAAACATGCATAGGACTGAGCTGAAGACTCAGTTGAAACACAGTCTTCATATTGATGGGAGTCTCCCTCCCTTTATTTAGAATTGTCAGACATGGTGGTGGCGGGAACCAGCAAAATAGGTGACAGGGCAAGAGAGGAATAAAAGGAGAATTTTACTGTGGTGATGGGAGTAGATGCATCAGGCAAAATGTTGATTTAAACATCACAGGTAGGCACTATCTTAAGGGACACCCATGCCCTCCTGGACTGGTTTTTGAGCCCACAAAGTCTCTGAAGCTCCCTTACCTTCCTGCTAGGAGATCACAATTCCAGCTGCTCCAGGAGATTCCACAATTCCTGTGTCTTTTAACATTCTCATGCAACATCAAAGGGTCTAAACATAGGTGGGTTCTTAGTTGCTACATAATTTGATTAGATGCAATAACCTAAATTTTTCTCATAATGAATTAAAAGAAATTCATGAAGAAGTTATGTAACATCAGAGAGTCTAAACACAGTGTGGATTCTAAATAGCTACATAAGTTCTTCATAGGGTATTACGGTGAAGAACTTATGTAGCTAACAAGAATCCACGCTCTGTTTAGACTCTCTGCTGTTACATAGCTTCTTGATAGGGACTGATGATGCATTAGAAAGTTATGAGACTGTCTCATAACTCAGGTAATCTAAAATAAATAAAAATAACTGAAAATCAATAGAGTGTCCCACTGACTTGCAGTTCAGGTGGTAGTTGGGCACAATGGAGCCCTGCCATCCACCCTGCTTTAGAACACCTAGGCACCAGCCATTGGGAATAATGGGACAGCTTCAAATCCCCATTGTTACCTATGGCAAAAATAATAAAATCATAAAAAACTAAAAATTCTTTTAAAAAATTACCTGAGTACCTGATTGCTTTGGAGATTGGGTGGTAGTTGGCACCCATCATGCCCTACCACCCAACCCATTTTGGTGTCCCTAGGCATGCCACAACCTAAAAAACACTGTACACAAATTTGCTAAACTAACCAAGGCTTTTAGAGAGCAAACAGAAGACTACAATGAACTACAAACCAAGACTTGGCAAGCAAAAAACCTAACTGCAGACACCACCAACCAAGGAAACCACAAACCTAACTACAAACCACAAACCTTACCTGTGCAAGACAACAAGAAACCACAACAAACCACAAACCTGCTGGACCTAGCAAACCACCACTACAAACCTAACCACACAGAGACACCACTAAGCAAACCTCAGACCTAACCAAGAGCCATCAAGCATCACAGATGATTAAGAAAGCAATTAGATACCAGCATTTAAAAGCAAAGCAAGCATTAAAAAACCCACATCTAACACATTAAGGAAATGGTGAAAATTATGCACCTGCTGAGGTGTCTTCTTTTCTTGTGTTTTCCTTAGCATATATGCATGCTAAAATAAATAAAATTTTGCCTCAGACTGGCAGGACCACCACAGCTTTGCTCAGAGCTTACATAGCAAGGGTCTCAGACACACACATTTCAAGGCACCAGACCACCAACTCATCACTGGCAGTGTGTACATGTACGGTGTGTGCATGTATGAGTGTGGGTACTAGAACCAAGGAAGGAAGCAAAACAAGCATATATAAAAAATTTAAAACATTGTTAACTGTTTACAATATATACACTCAGGCTCCTAGTGTGTGCTCTGCTATGGCCCCTGAGTGCTGCTGGGCAGGGGCACCAGTTGGGGTGCATGCATGCTTGTGCGCATGTGTCAACAGCACTAGCGGCAGACTGTGACGCGGCTGTTTTGGCAAGGGTGAGGGTGGGGTGAGCTGTTCTGAAGTGGTGTTGCAGGCGGGTGAGGAGGGTGACTCACTCATTCACTCACTCTCCACTTCCGGCTCAGGGTAGCCCAGCAGGGGGAGGTTAACCTTGGGAAAAAACAGTTAAAAAACCAGGTACTCCACCAAGGCAGGATCCAGGCATGACTGATGGGGTGTCACCAGGTCCCCAACCATGGAGAACACCCACTTGCTCTGGAAACTGGTCAGTGAGCACAAGAGGAGGCATCCCACAACCGCCGCCAAGTCCATCCAGACTTGGCGATGCGCTGCCCAGAATGGCTGATCCATCTGTGGGTCTTCCTCCGCTGGCGCCTGTGGGTACTGCAGAATGCTCTGATTGGCACTACTGCAGGGTCCAATTGACTGAGCCTCCCGCACCCCTGGCAAGGCACCAAGACAGCTCCACTTAAACCACTGGGTGGAATGAGCTGGTGGAATAGCCGGCTGCGTTGGCGCGCCTTCCTGGGATGCCATGCTGCTGGACTAGGGGCAGGAGGTGGGCCAACCCACACTGCTGCTGGGCAAGGAAGGCACACTCAAAGTTGGTGCACCAGGACCCTCTTCCTGTTCTCCAAGCCTCCTCTGCTCCTATCTAATTCGCTCAACCAGGAGGTCCCTCCACCTAGGCAATTCATCCGCATGGGCATAATTGCCCTTCATAGTTGGGTCAAAAAGACAAGCCAAGATGTGTTCCTCTTGGTCACAGGACTTCTTGATGAACCTCTCAACTATGCCAGTCCTCGGCTGGCCTGTCAGGTATCATGGGTGGCGGCAGCTCTGGTGGTGCAGCAGGACCAGCGGGTTCCTCTGGGTTGGAGAGCTCTCACTGGGGGCAAAGAATTGGGGAGTGGGCAGCTGTGGCAGCCCCCCTGCCTTCTTGCCATATCCCCACCTGCAACTTGGGCACCCCTCCCTCCTCTGCACCCCCAGCTGATCCTAGCCATACAGAGGGGGCAGCATGCTTTAAAAAGAAAGAATTTGGAAGTAGCTGCTTAAAAAACCAATTAAAACCAAAGAACCTTAAAAAGCCAAAGGCCCAGCAGTAGGCTGGCCAAAGCCCTATCTGCTACCTGGGTAAATGTTGGGACACAACTTTTTTTTTTTAAAGAACACCCACCAGGAAACATGCAGCCAGAAAAGGGTGTGAGGCAAACAAATGGGCTAAAGACCTAGCTGGCCAGAGCCTGCAGCCTAGCTGGGCTAGCAGGAGGAGAAAAGGGCCCCACTTGCCCACTGCAAGAATTTATTTATTTTTTAAGACAGCCAGCAAGGAAGGGGGGGGGAAACCATTGGAAAAATGCAGTGGGCTGCGGTGGACGGGCGGGCAGGGGGGAGTACAGGACAAATCTCTGTGCAGACCAGAGATCTCCACAACACAGGCAACAGCTCTCTCCAGTTTCAGCTCAGAATGATTCTCTAGGCCACAGTGTGGCCTTTAAACAGGACCACATAGGACCTTTAAATGTGAGGTTGAATCACAATCCTGTGAGGGGTAGGCAAAACACACACTCCCTCTCTCTGTATCAGAGGGACAAAGGAGGGATCTAGCATACATCGGCTCCTCTGATCTAGTGAAGTTTCTTTACCTTTTCCTCTCTGCACTGGAGATCTTACCTTCTGGTGTGCACTGTGCAGATAGTGCTCCTCATCCCAGGAGGGAAGATTTCCAAGCCAGCAATGGGTAGGTAATCCCACTATGTAGATTGGAAGGGTACTGGAATGAGAGAGGGGAGACAATAGAGCTTGCAGGGCTGCACCATACCTCATTGTCCCAATATCCCACTGATCCAGCAAGGAGGGAGACTGCTTTACATTCGCCCTTTGGAATAAGAGATGGAGGTCTAATGCAGCTGGCTTCTGAGGCAAGGAGAAAGAAGGCAAAACTCCCTTTCGGGCTCCTGGTATTTGCAGAGTTGGCTCAGAAGCTGCTGGAAAGCAGTAGGTCCTGGGTTCACTCCAGAAGTATTTCTACTGCCACCAGAAACCATGGTTCCTGGATGCTAGCAGGGGCAGAGCTCCCCTCCACCTGTTGTTAGAGTGCTCATGAACATTTCAGCCCACTGCAGAAGCTGAGCCAATGTGTGCCAGGAGCATTCATCACCTCCATAAAATCCCTCAGCACTTGATAATCCACAGGTTTATATTATGAAGTGTTTTCCAGTCGTTATCTCTTTCATCTTTACAATTTTCTTAAGAGGCATGTTAATACTGTTGCCATCTTGTAAGTGGGAGAGTGAGGCTGAAAGAGAAGGGTTTGCCCAAAGCTATCCACTAAATTAATGGCTGGGAAATCACCCTGAAGTGCTTGAGTCACACAACTGCTCTCACCCAAAGCCCAGCAATTACAGCCTACAGAAGGGACCATGCTCCACTTGCCTGGGACAGGGCATCCTTTTATTTGGCACCAGGGCATTCTTGTATATTTCCAGCACATTTGGCATTCTTGTGTATTCCCTGACCAGGGAAGCCTACCAGGCTTCTTCATCTTTGCATGTTAGGAGGCTAGTAGCATTAACTGTTTTGCTAGGCTTTGGGTATTTGTTAGCATTTTGCATTGTTCTATTGCTTTATTCACTTTAAGATATTATCTGAATATATAAAATACTGAGATATGTTAGCTGAGAATTTATTATGCTGTTTGGGGAGGAGAGCTGGTCTTGCAGTAGCAAGCTTGAATTGTCCCCTTTGTTAAGCAGGGCCTGCCCTGGTTTGCATTTGGATGTGTGACTACATGTGATTGCTGTCTTCTGTAAGATATTCACCTTAGGGGATGAAACTGTAGTAGGGTCTGCATTTTGATTTGAGGTTGAATCAATTCAAGTTGAATCAGGAGCAATTCACATATTCAACCTCCAATCAAATCACCCTCAAAATAGAGGGCCCAATTCAGAGTTGAAGCAAATCACCCCAATTCAACCCAGATTGATTTGGGTGATATGAATGCCATTTTGAGGCCCATTTTGCTGGAAAAACGGACCTAAAAAAAGTGCCTTTTCCCTGGGCAGTTGGGGTTGGCAGGCAGACCGGTACTCCAAGTCTGGAGCAGAGGGCTGGTCTACCTGCTGACACCAATTGGTAGACCAGCTTTCCCCTGAAAGAAGCACCATTTTGAGGCCCATTTTTCCAGAGACAGCTGTGGAAGCGTGTCAGATGTTCCTCAGTGAGAAGATCATTAATAGATTCCACTAAAATCAACTCATGTATCATAACAACCTATTTTCTACAATATTCAGCCACAGAATAAATCTGCATGACTTTAAGGTCATGCTGGGTGATAGTGAAGCCCAACTGAGCATGAACCTTAGAACAGAATCCTCTGAAATGTGCAAGCATATCTCTAGCAGATATTGATTGATTGATTGATTGATTAAGTGCTGTCAAGTTGGTGTCAACTCTTAGCAACTACATAGATAGATTCTCTCCAGGATGATCTGTCTTCAACTTGGACTTTAAGGTCTCTAAGTGGTGCATTCTTTGCTGTCGTAATTGAGTCAATCTACCTTGCAGCTGGTCGTCCTCTTCTTCTCTTTCCTTCAACTTTTCCCAGCATGATGGACTTCTCAAGGGAGCTGGGTCTTCACATAAGGTGTCCGAAGTATGATAGTTTGAGCATGGTCATTTGTGCCTCGAGCGAAAATTCTGGATTGATTTGTTCTATGATCCATTAGTTTGTTTTCCTGGCTGTCCATGGTATCCTCAAAGGTCTTCTCCAGCACCAAAGTTCAAAAGTGTCAATACTTTTTCTATCTTGCTTCTTCCAAGTCCAGCTTTCACATCCATAGAGTGTCATGGGAAAAACTATTGTCCAAATACATTCTGCAAATGTTAGAAATGTCTGGATAATGTCTGTCATCAAAATCTGCAGAGGAGAGTTCCTGGGAATGAATGCATTTCAGCTCTGTTAAAAGAAAATACCAATCAGTGCCCAAGAAATGTCCCTTTTGTCTTTTCATCATTGCCCATGCACCTCCATAAGAGTCAAGGAGTCATTGGATAGAAGGAACCTAGACTAATGAGCTATCTTGAACAGTTTGGCCTCAGGCTTCAGAGTTAGTGCTCAATGCAGTAGGATATACCACTTTGGACCCTGCTATTGGCAGGGTGCGTTATAGGAATGTGCAAGCAGGTTTGGAACCAAACCGGTTCAAAGCTGAACTGGTTTGGTCTGAAGGCTCAGAGTCAAACCGAACCATTCCCAGTTTGGCTTGATCCCAGACCACCACCACCCAGCCCATTTTGGAGGCCACCACATCTGCGCAATGGGCCTCTGTGTGGCCTTGGCATGACCTTCAAAATGGCCACCACACTGGGGGAAAGCCCTGAACGTGCCGAAGAGTGGCCGAATGGGGCTGTTTTTGAAAGAAGGAAGGTGGGGGGGGGACCCTCCATGGGAAAACCCCCATCACCGCCATGGAGAAGGTCCTCAGAGGGAGTAAGTTTTTAAAAAAATTTAAAGAAATTGTAAAATGTCCACAAACCCACCACCACCACCGGACCGGACGGAATTGGGGTTCAAGAGGGTGCCAGACTGAACTGGTCCAGTTCCATGCACACCCCTAGTGTATGAGGCCTCCAGATTGACCAGACCAGGTGAGGTCCAGAAGCCAGGTCTTTGGCCATGTGTTCTCCCTGCTGCAGTTCTAGCTGCACTGTAGTCTCAGCTCAAGCTCTGGCCTTGCACCCAGCTTCAGAAGCTAACCTCAAGTTCCCTAAGGACCTCAGGCCGTCATACTCTAAGTCTGGATTTGGTTACCCCCGGCTCTAGCCTGGCCCTGACACCAGGCTAAATCCCATTCCTCCAGACCATGGCCATTTTTGAAAACTGTGCAGTGTCCTGAGGAAGCAAACTAAAACAGTAACACCTGCTTGGTATATTGAGATAGTGTGGCTTACATTCCAAAGAAATCACCTTGAAGTGCTTGAGTGTCTGCCACACAGGAAAGTAAACTCTGCAGACAAATAGTAAAGATCCTGTTTAGTTGGTAAATCCTAGGAAAGGCCCAGTTCCTATGGTTCTTGGGTGCCAAGATGTGAAAAGACTAACACACTTGAAGCATACCCCTGGCAGTTTCAGCCTAGGGGCTGTGAGTGAGGTTTTAGAGCAAGGAGGTGGCATATGGGCTTAAATATATTTGGAAACATATGAAATAACGCGGTCAAGAAAAGAGTTTAGAAACTGAAATTAGTGGCAAAGTGAAACCAGACATTATAGCAGGTCCATAGAGTAATCAGCTGGTTATGAGCTGGTCTCTTTCTCTAATTTATTTTGCAGACTTCTTAAAAAGTGCATATGGGAGAAAATGACTTCCAGAAACCAGCTGTTTTACTAGGTCAGACAGTGGCAGCTGCCTATAATGTTATAACAGGACTTCTGAAGCAATGGAATGCAACTGTTTTGCCCTCTACAACATTTGACAACATTAAGGTACCACTTGCCAGGATTGTGGATGTCACTGAACAAAAGCTGTCAAAAAACTAAAGATAATTAAAATGCAACATAAACAGAAAAAGCAATCACTCTCTGAGTAGAGCAAGGCTGCTCAACTTCGACCCTCCTGCAGATGTTGGCCTACAACTCCCATAATCCCTGGCTATTGGGCACTGTGGCTGAGGAATATGGGAGTTGTTGTCCAAAAACAGCTGGGGGAGGGGGGCAGGCAAAGTTGAGCAGGCCTGGAGTAGAAGGCACTTCAAGGCTCCGCTTCACCTTGCCCTTAAAGACCAGGAAATAGTTTGCCCATATTGGACAGGCCATGAGCTTTGGAGGTTGAGGAAAGGAGGGGTTAGGCTGGGCCAACCTTTTGATTTGCTCCTCTTCATTCACTGCTCAGAACTTCAGCCACACATTGGCTGATTTGGATTAGAATCACGGAATAGTATTTAATACATTTATTTAGTACATTTTAGTACTTTAAAAAAATAAATATTACATTTATATACCACCTCATACAAAAAAGTCCCTGGGCAGTTCACAATATAAAACCATTAAAAATTAACATAATTATAACTATTACAATAGTAGAGTGGGAAAGAACCTTGGTGTCTTCCTGCTCAGCTCAGGAATCTGCTACAGCAGAGATTGAGAAGTACCACTCACTAGGGCAGTTCACATGACCATTTTACTGGGTGGGAGATGAGTCCTGCCCAGTTTTGGGAGCTGGGGGCACTCCTGTTTTGTAATCATGTGTTAGATAAACAGAAGGTAGGAAGAGAGGAGCTTGATAGTCTGCCCATGCCCCAGCTGGGTAGGTCGAGCGGGCCCTACCCAGATTCTGTCCCCATCTTCTGAATGAAGTAGGTGGGGAAATCATCCTACCCAGCTGGGGCTTGACTGACAATCAAGCTCCCCGCCTCTGGGTTTATGGTCATGTGAACTGCCCTACTGAGTAGCTGTGTGAAGCTTATTCCTGCTTCTGGATGTATATAATCAGCAAAGAGGGAAGACTCAATATCTGGATGCTTCCAAGAGAGGAGTGAAGGCCTGTGTTGTGACCTGGCAGCATTACTTGACAATAGCAATGGCAACATTGCTGTCCCCTGCTAACTTGGCAAAGAGGCACCTTTTAATGTGGTGATTTATTCTCTTTATTTAGCAGGGGGAGAGTAATTGGCCCTATCCACCACCAGCACAGTACCTCCAGTGACTGTTGCTGGTGTTGCTGGAGAGGAGAGCTGGTCTTCTGGTAGCAAGCATGACTTGTCCCCATAGCTAAGCAGGGTCTGCCCTGGTTGCATATGAATGGGAGACTTGATGTGTGAGCACTGCAAGATATTCCCCTCAGGGGATGAAGCCGCTCTGGGAAGAGCAGAAGGTTCCTAGTTCCCTCCCTGGCTTCTCCAAGACAGGGCTGAGAGATATTCCTGCCTGCAACCTTGGAGAAGCCGCTGCCAGTCTGTGAAGACAATACTGAGCTAGATAGACCAATGGTCTGACTCAGTATATGGCAGTTTCGTATGTTCCTATGTGTCTGTCTTATGTTTCTTTTTAGATTGTGAGCCCTTTGGGGACAGGGATCCATCTTATTTATTTATTATTTTTCTGTGTAAACTGCCCTGAGCCATTTTTGGAAGGGCGGTATAGAAATCGAATAAATATATACATACATACATACATACATACATACATACATAACATGGCAAGAGGGAAGGGGATGGGGAGATTTCATTCATTCATTCTTTCAGCATTTATATACTACTTTTCAGGTGCACCTCCCAAAGTAGTTTACAAAAAACTTGAATAAAGAACAATATATCAAGCCACACATTCACATCTTTACATGGGCCTAGGTCTCACTTCTTTCTTCTCTCCTACCCTCAGAGCAAGATGGTCCCTGGTCACTCTGTGGTGGCAGTTGAGGGCGTGAGGGGCCATTTCAACCAGAACATGGTAGCTGGATGGTGGCAGCTGCCCAGTCCATCTCTCTCTCTCTCTCTCTCTCTCTCTCTCTCTCTCTCCGCCCCCTCTTCTCCTCAGAGCAAGTCAAGATGGTTGATGGTCGCTCTGTGGTGGCAGTTTGGGTGCTGTGAGAGGCCTGTGTCCATGGCTTGCAAAATCTGAGAAATATTTGCCCGCCAATGTTCACTACAGAAAGGGCTATATCTAGCTGATATGAAGAGGACTGCAAACTTCAGTTGACACTTGTTAATGTTGGTGGTGATCCACTCCCTCATATGCAGTCTGTCACCACATCATGCACATCTGCCTTTACGGTATCCTCCTCCCACAAATGGCTCTGTCCTTTCTCCCTTGCTGTGCTTTACGCTTGGAATTGCCTCTCAGAAAAATTGTGTGATGCCTCCTCTCTTCAAATCCTTCTTAAACCCCCCCACGCACCCCCCCCACGCACACCCCCCTTTTTTTGCAAAGTCCACATTCCCAATTATAACTAAACTCACCAATATTTGGTCCCCATTCCCAATTGTAACTAAACTCACATATATGTGATGGATGTATTTCCATATTCTGCCCCATTTACTCTGCCTCCATTTCCCACCCTCTTTTGTTGTATTGATATCTATATTGTATACCCGTTGAAGCAGAGACTGGCTCTCTTTGTACAGTGGGATGTGCAAGAAAGGCATTCTATAAATAACAATAATGTGAGGCATTTAGTCCTCATTCTTTCTTTGCATTTTGAAGGCTGAAACAGCAGCATCTCAAGTGTAAGAGACCCAGGGCACCAGAGGCCTTAGTATGGATGTCAACTGCCCTGGAAACTACATGTCCATCTTCTCTTGCAGCTGGGATTAGGGGTATACACGGAACTGGCTGGTCTGGTTCGGTTCCAGTCCAAACAGAGCCAGTTTGGTCTGGCACCCCTGCGATCCCCCCCCCCCAGTTCAGTTCAATCCGGGGGGTGGGGTGCAAACATTTTTTACAATAAATAAATAATTTTTTAGCTTACCCCCTTTGGGAGAGTTGTCGAAGGCGGCGAGGGTGTGTGTGTGTGTGGAGGTTCCCCTTCCCCACGCCGGCTTCCCTTCATGCCCATAACGGCTCTTTGGCCGCCATGACCCAGGCCATGCAGAGGCCAATTGTGCAGGTGTGATGGCCTCCAAAATGGCCACTGCGCTGGAGGGGGAAAGTCTGAACAAGAAGGGAGGCTGGCGAGGGAGGGGGAAACACCATGAACCCCCACTACCACCACCACCTACAACAACTCCCCCAAAGGGGGTAAGTTCACTTATAAGTTCACTTTCACTTGTAAAAGCAATCACATAATTTTGAACAACAGTGGCAAATGCATAATTGCGGCTGCTTGGTCTATTCAGCAGGCAGAAAGCTAACCTAAATAAAAAATACTGCTCCATTCTCAAGACACTGGCAGATACTATGAAGTTCATTGTAGCAACTGGTTCTTGGGTGCTTTGTATGGATTATGTGCTTTCCATTATTCTCTTAATCTGAAATTGAAATAAGAGGTATGGAGGATAGTTCCTGAAGATTATGATCCCAAGTCACATTTATTTCAGTCATCTTGAGTCCACCTAGTGGGCGACATGATCCTTACTTTGGGGCATGTCTGATGTCATTGGCTCATATTCTTTGCAGCTCATTCTAGGACCAAGCAATTTTCTGGTTTGAATGCCTATTTAAGGTGGAATGCATTGGCTTCGTGCCAAAAGCAGGCAGAATTGTCCTTTGTGTGTATGTGAAAAACCACCATGCAGCTCCTGAATACCTCCTGAGTAGGGGGTTTGGCCCTCATTCCCAGGGACGCTTCATATCTCTGTTACAGACTGGCCACAATAAGTTCCTTTGTTGTGTTTATGTAATTCCTCCCCTTCCAAGGTAAGAAGGCAGCTCATGTTGTGGTTCTGCTGTACCCCACCTGACAGGACCATGCCCCGTGAGGGTGTGTGTCTGCCAATCCACGCTCTGAAGCACCAAGTAAGGCTGCAGCCTCAATGTCTCCTGCTCTAGTCCTCCACCAGTCATTCCCCCCCCCCACACACACACACTATCCTGCTGTTTTTGTTTTGTACTTTTACACTACAGCAGGCAAGAGGGGAGGTGGGTGGTGGGGCCGGTGGAAGAACGGAACAGGAGCGGCAGCCCCTTTGCTTCATGCCTCAGGCTCAGAGCATGTGGTTGCCATTTCTGGGCAGGACCTGGCTCCGTTATCCTGCTCTGAGATCAGTTCATAGTTGAGTACTGATAAATGAAAAGATGACCAACTAAACAAAAATTAAGCAGCTGTCAGCTCCAATAAGCCGTGATCCTCATGCTGACTTGGGATTTATTCCAACGCCTTTCCCAAAAGGAAGATAATGCAAGCTGACACCACAATACCTGAGAGAGAGTCTGCAGCCATGCTGTGATTGCAAAGCACAACAGCAGCAAGAACCAAGCTGGTAGGAGTCCAATAATCCCACTCATCAATCCATCAGGAAACTCTGGAAACTCCCAAGGGAAGGAAGGAGGGAGACAGTAGAGGGCTGTGAAATTGATGGATGGCTTTATGTTCCAGACTGGACAATGATGTAAGAATTTCCAATCAGAAAAGGAAACCCTACCATTACATTTCAACTGAAGTCTTTGATTCAAGTAGTAAAAATAACACCAACACAAACTATATTTATATATATTTATATATATAAATGTTGCTCAGGTTTGATGCTACAGACAAAGCGTCATCATCGAATTCTTATTTTTTCCCCCAGTACCATTTTCCCTGCAGAGCCAATCTAACCTCAAACCATATATGCTGCCTCAGGAATAGTACCAATAAAAACCCCATATTGTTGGAGAACTAAAATTAGCAGCAGCATCGTTACTTCATAGGTATCCCTTTCCTTACCTACAAAGAGGAGCCAGTGAGGCTATTCCCACTGGAAAGCGGGCTAAGGGAGATTAGCCCACTTTCCAGTGATCATTAGAACCACCGGGCTCGCCCATGAGCCCGGTGGTTCCATGGCGGCTAGCCCTCCTAGGAACCTCTACCCTTAAATGAGCATGAGCATGCTCCATGTCTTTGCGGTCGTGAGACGATGTGGTGTGGTTTTGCTCCACGATGGCTCTCAAGGAGACCCCCACCGGGAGGCTCCAACAAGCCTACCGGCCTCGGGGGTCTCTCCACGATATCCCGTGCACTTACGCAGGGCATCCTGGGACTTCCAGAGCCTGCAGGGTCCTCAATCCTGCTGTCCCTGCCAGCTCCGTGATGGAGGCTGCAATAGCGTGGGCAGCCGATCCCTATCGCCCAGGGATGGCTCCCTGCCTGTTTGCAGGGAGAGTGGACTAAGCCCGCTCTCCCCGCACAAGCCCTAACAGTGCTTCACACTAATCGTGTGAAGCTCCTCGGTATCGTTTTATTTGCTATTTGGTTCCAAAAGTGTGAGCTGCTCTCAGATATTTTGGGCATGTGTGCATGCCAGGAGTCCAATAGTCATCATGAAAGAGCCATCCTCCTTTATGTGGAAAGTGTTGCCTAAACTATACAAGCAGTGCAGTGAAGTGGGAATGAGTTGGTAGAGTCCTGTGGTGGTGAACTGATCACTGTTTTTAATGTTCTGTGTGAAAAGCCTGCATGTGTGAAAAGCCCTTTCCTGTAAATTGGAAGTTAGAGCAGGGAGCAGGGTAGGCTAGAACTTTTCTCTCTGTGCTAGCTTTAACTTTTGGGAAAGTTTTGCTTTTGCTTTTGCTTTTACAAAAAAGAAAATGGGCAACCTAACAGTGTTATTCCTCCCTCTGCCTGCCACCCCACACAGCCTGAAATACAGCCCACTCTACTACCTCAGGATCAGGGGTGCACCAAAGTAATTTGGGCGACTGGACTACCCAGCCGCGAGCCCCACCCGCCCGCACGAGCCCTGCCCCAAATCTCCTTTGGGAGGCCCACCCTGCTAAAGCTCCACTTTAAAAAAAAAATACTGCAGCCGAGGGGTGGCAGCGGGAGGAGGGGGAGCTGAGGAGTCCTTCTCCCTCCTGGTGGCGGCAACCAGGAGAGACACTGGACCCATCCGTGTGGGCCAGCGTCTTTAAGAAACTGTGAGGCATGCCTGCGCAGAGGAGATCACCACAACTTGTGACGATCTCCTCTGCTCAGGCGTGCCTTGCAGTTTCTTAAAGATGCAGGCCCGAACGGATGGGTCCCGTGTCTCTCCTGCTGGCCGCCACCATGGGAGGGAGAAGGACTGCTCTGCTCCCCCCCGCCCCGCGGCCACCCCTCGGCTGCTGTAAGCATTTTTAAAAAGTGGTGCTTTGGTGAGTGCGGGGCTGTTGCCAGAGGCTACCAGCCCTGGCCACTTGGAGGCCCCCCCCGACTTTGGAGGACCGGACCCAGTCCCCAAGGTCCAGGGGTCAGTACACCTCTGCTCAGGATTCTGCCACCTCATCTTTTGCATGTGTAAAGCTGCCCTTGTGTGAAGCTTAATGGATAGCAATTAGACCATTCTAAGACCATTGTAGGATCTGCGTTTGGATATTAGTAAAAGCATGATGTGAAGCCTAGAGCTATTAACATTTCTGAGGATAAAAATTCAGCAAGGTGGAAGGAGATCTTTTAGAAGCAGACAGCAGTCCCTAAAAATTGAAACAGTACTTCATCCCTGCTTTTTCAGTAGTCGATCTCTTCTTTCTCTTTTGCTTGCTTGCCCTCTCTTCTTTCCTCAAATAAGCAGAGATAATATATGCAGGGGATATGTTACATCACAGTGCCACCTAGCATGCACAATAAGGATGGTGGTGAGACTACACATCATTCCCCCTTTTGGCATGCTTGGATGTCTTTTCCTAATCCTGTAATGAGGAATGGTTTGTCTAAACCCCTGCTAATTTTTCTAGTGCGTGTAGATGAGCCGTTTGGATTAACACCCCCCCCATTTAATAGATGCCTGGAGGTGGTGAAGAATGTCTACTTTTGTGGGATGTTCTTATAATGTGCAGTGAGGACAAAATATCATCTGAATCAACCTCATGTCACTGAGGGAAGTGAAGTTATTCCTTCGTTTCAATTTATATTGGTTGGGGGAGGAAACATCCCAGTTGCCTTTTCAACTGCTCCGCCTTGACATTCAAGATATTCCCAGCCTTGGCTCAGCGGTGGGGGATGCGAAAAACTCAGCTCCTGTTTTGGTTCAGCTCTAATCAAGAATACAAATGCTTTGAAATATATTACATAGTCTATATATTGCTATATGGTAGGACTATGCAAAGTTCCATTGGTAAAATCAAACAAGTTCCATTTTTTTCTGTGATTCAAGGGGTTTGGAGAGAGTCCGAACCTGAACTTGAACAGTCCAGTTCGGATTGGACTTCTCCAACCACTTTTACAAAAATTTGAAGCTTTCCAGAGCTCCAAATGGCAGCAAGAGGGTTTTGTTTTTGTTTTTTGTGATCGAGGGTGGAAGGGTGGGGGCATCTTCTGCCCTCTCTGACCACCTGCCTGCTCACACGTGCATATATCCAGTTTCTGCAAGATTTTAAAAAATGTTTTAAGGCAATTTTTCGTTCACAGCTTTAAGCAGCAGCCAATTTCTGGGTTTCTCCTCCGATCCTCTGATGTTACATTACTTCCCCTTGGATTCTGTGTTGTTACATCACTTCCCCTGCGACACTCTGGTGATGTGTTACTTTCCTTCCAGTTTCATAGTGAGTACTGTGGTTACTTTTAAAAAAAATCTTCATGTTTTCAACCCAATCCCAACCTCAACCCCTACCCCAACTTTCAGAGGTATCCAAAGGACACTGAACTGACATTTGCAGATCGGACAAGATTGGGTCAGACCCGATTCTGACTTTAAGGTCTGTGCCCATGACTATTATATGGGTATCAGCCTAGCTTATAGCAGGAGGGTAAGATGAGACCAAAGTGGGCTACATTTAAAGATAGGTGGAGACATTTTAATTAACAATTAGACTCAGAAATGTACCCTTTCCTGGTGTTGTGGCAATGAACTATGATCAGACAAGCCCTTTTCCATTAGAAAAGCTTTTGTTATACTACTGTATAATATGAAGTATGAGGTTTTGATACATACTTTTGTGAGATTTTTTTTTTAATTGTACACAATCAGTAGTTCCAGTATTCACATATAATGCATGTCTGAACACACACAGACTCAGACACACACACTTAGTGGGGTGGGCTCTGATCAAATGGTGTTAAAAGGTTTACTTTCACAAAGGCATGGTGCTCAGAGTGTGTGGTTTCCGCCTCTATAAATTTGATGATATTTTACAAATGTAGTCTATGAAATATATTCTGAACATGTGTTTAAATATGCTTGCAATGAAAAACAGAATACACTTCCCCTACTGCTTGGGTATTTGGTTAATGCAGTATGTCTGGAATATGTTAAACATTATTTTAAAGGTAATTGAAACATTTCACACACATTTGCCTGCACGCCTGGAGTACATAATGCATGCTCTTTGGGGGCAAACCTCACCCCGCACACACAATCTGAACAGCTACATAAATCAGTGGATATGTAGGGGATGATCACAGGATATCATGTTTAGGTGGAGTACTTGAGTCCTAGTTCACATTTATTGTATTGAGAATCTGGGGCTTTCTTAGGCAGCTTGACCTGTAATGTTGAGCCTAGGAGGAGAGCTGAGAAAGCCCCCACTGAGACTGCTCTTGCCTCTAACCATGTAGAGCAGAGGTTTCCAATTCATATACTACAGCTCCCATCATCCCCAACCATTGTGACTGGGGATGATGGGAGCTGTAGTTCAACCACAGATGGAGGGCCAAAGTTGGCTGCCTACCCCGATGTAGAGGTACTGCAGCACTGACACATATGTGTGCTTTGCTCCCTCAGGCCCTGTATAGGCCACACAGAGGAAACAAGTTGAAGCAGGGGAATCTAGAGATGCCATGCTGTGAAATGACACATGACTGCTGTCTCTCCCTGCTAACTCGGAACAACTACTTGATCATAAAACACATCTTGGGTGACAAGAAGTCTATTGAATAATGTCTGGAGAACACTCATCTGGATATCCATGTCACATGATCCCAGCATTGTGAGGTGACCCTGCTTGCCAAAGAGAATGAGCCTTGCATCCCAGTGGTAGTGATAACAACTCTTTCTCTGATTGTGTCTTTCTTGTCATTCATATTGAAACCAGTATCTTTATTCATCAACCATCCCAAGGATAATGTGAAAAGAAGGTGACCATCTAATATTTGAAGTTAATTGATGTGCAATTTTATTTTATTATTTTGCAAAATGCTGACTATACTGGCTACACCACAGTTTTAGGTCTACAGAGGTGATAGATCACCATCCAGAGGATGTTTAATGACCCTGTGGCAGTGAAGGAGAATACAGTTGCAACCTCTCCCATCTTGAACCTGCACCTCACCCAGTCTGGCAACTGGCTGCCATTCAGCATTTCTCATTGGGGGAACAAGCAGGTATCTCATTTTCTCTCACTGTGGATGAAAGATGGGTGGCCAGATCTGAGAAGCGGTGTGCCTGAAAATGAAACAGTGGCTGCATTTACAACCATTAGGCTTTTAAGACAGGACAAATTATCCTATAAGAGTGCAAGAAAGAATAATTACTTTGTCTCTATCACAATTGTTCAAATTGTTCTTAAGTATGTTTAATTGTTCTTAATGTTCTTAAGTATGTTTAATGTTTAATGTTTAAAGTCAAGGAGCAAAGTGAAAAAATGGGACTACAACTAAATGTAAAGAAGACTAAACTAATGACAACGGGTTCAGCAACTAGCCTCAGAATTGCCAATGAAGACATTGAAGTGGTGGATAGCTTCTGCCTTTTAGGCTCGACCATCAACAGTAAAGGACCCGGCAGTCAAGACATACGCCGCAGACTAGCACTTGGTAGGGTTGCAATGAAGGCCTTGGAAAGGATATTTAGATGCCATGATGTGTCTATACCAGGCCTGCACAATTTAGGCCCCCCCAGCTGTTTTTGGACTACAAATCCCATAATCCCCAGCCATTGGCCAGTAGCCAGGGATTATGGGAGTTGTATGCCAACATCTGCAGGAGGGCCGGAGTTGAACAGCCATGGGCTATACCTACAAAGATTAGAATCGTTTGGACAATGGTTTTTCCCATGACACTCTATGGATGCAAAAGCTGGAATTTGAAGAAGCAAGATAGAAAAAGCATTGACGCTTTTGAACTTTTGTGCTGGAGAAGATGTTTTAGGATACCATGGACAGTCAGGAAAACAAACAAATGGATCATAGAACAAATCAATCCAGAATTTTCACTCAAGGCACAAATGACCAGGCTCAAACTATCATACTAAGGACACATTATGCGAAGACCCAGCTCCCTTGAGAAGTCCATAATGCTGGGAAAAGTTGAAGGAACAGAAAAGAAGAGGACAACCAGCCGTAAGGTGGATGGATATTATGACAGCAATGAATGCACCACTTAGAGACCTTAAAGACCAAGCTGAAGACAGATCATCCTGGAGAGACTCTATGTGGTCGCTAAGTGTCAATACCGACTTGACGGCACTTGATCAATCAATCAGTCATGTTTAGTTGGTTTTAAATGGCTCTGAACTGTACTAAATTTTTTTTTTTATATTGTTTTGTGCAGTTTGATTTAATTTGTGTTTGTTTTTGTTTTTTACTTCTTGTGCATTGCTCAGAACCTTTGGATGGGGCAGCATAAAAAATGTAATAAGCAAGCAAGCAAACAAATTGTAGAGGTGCTGATGATGGAACTAGATGTTATATTGGTCTTTGTAGATCCAAAACTGCATTTAACAAATAACAAGTGGCATTTCAGAGAAGATTCAGCAGATGGGAGAGATACTTAACCCCTCCCACAAATTTTTCCCTATAAATGCCCCCCCCCCAACATTGAGGCTGTTCACAAGAGCAGCTCTACCTAGGTAGGGCTGTTCATAAGATTGTGCAAAATGTTTCATTTCAACCCGAAATGGGCCATTTCAAGTGTTTTGAACTCAAAACAGAACACCCTCTAAATAAAGGGTCTGTTTTAAGCTTGGAGCAGAACAACCCTATTTCGATCAAAATGTTTCAAAGCTTCAAGTGCCATTTTGGAGGTTTCCCCCCGCCCACTGATTGGTTTTCTGGCACTGTCTTCCGATTGGTATGCAATCTCCTTCCTTTTTGCTTGGCTTGTTATCATACAAATCAAGTGTTGTCATGGGCAACTGTGCCCCCATTGGCTGGGGGTGTGTGTGAGGGGGAAACACAAAAGGAGATAATTTCAAAATTACCAGATCAGATCAGGGTCTGATCTGCTCTGCACTCTGTGTTGCAAGTTGTATTCAAAGAGACTGAGGGGCAGAGAGAGCCCTTATGCCTCTCTTGAAGAGGATACACCAGGAAAGGAAGAAGGTAGGTTTGATTTTGTCATGTTATTTTCTCAGCACTTAGTATAATATGCTGTGCTTTTGCTGCTAAAACTATCTGGATTTTCTGGATCTCAGACTGACAAACACAGAACTTGGGTTCCTGCCTTCCCTGAGTTGTGGTTTGTTTTCTTTGCGAGATAGTGTTGTGGTGAGGAATGGACAGTGGCAACTCTGTGTATGTAATATTTCTTGGTGACTGCTGTGATGAGCTCCATGTCTGGCCTTTAGACTAACTTATGCTTCACTCACTGTTCTGATCTGCTCTGCAATCTGCATTGCAAGTTGTACTCAGTCAAAATGTGTCTGAAGTTGCTTTAGTTGAGCTTATGGTTATGCTTGCTGCTAAGTAAGGGTGCTTCTGTGGCAGCTGTTGCAATGCTAAGAGATAATGTAAGTAGTCATAGGAACATAGGAAGCTGCCTTAAACTGAGTCATACTGTTGGTCCATCTAGATCAATTTTGCTGGTCTACACAGACTGGCAGCAGTTTCTCCAAGGTTGCAGGCAGGAGTCTCCCTTAGCCCTATCTTGGAGGTGCCAGGGAGGGAATTTGGAAGTAGGGATGTGTGAATCAATTTAGGTACAAAATGATTTGTACCCAAATCTACCTGTTTTGGGCGATCTATGAACAAAACAAATTGCCCCTGTCCTAGCTGACCAGATTTCGGGGGGGGGGGATCACCCAGATTTCATACCTGAAAAATTTGTAAACTCACACCTCCATTTGGTGGCAATCTGTCTTGCTGTCTCCATTTTGTGTCAGGAAATGTTTTTGATAATCCCGCCCTCCCAGGCTTCAAACTGGTGACTTACAGTGTGCAACAATTGGCTGGCGATTCCCCCCTGGTTCCAGAATGGCTCATTTCCATTCAAATCTTGTGTTGCCAGCGGTGACTGAGCCTGCATTGGCTAGGGGAAGGGTCAAAGAAGGGATAATGGTGGGGGGAGTTCGAAGGAAGGATTTTCAAATGTACTTAAGGAGGCAAGCGGCCACCATTCTGTCTTTCTGCCCCGTGGGAGGAGAGAGAGAGAGGACCTTTGCTTTGCCTTGCCTGCCTGCTGCCTGGAGTGGATTCTCTGCTTTTTGTTCCTGCTTTCCTGATTGGGGAAAAGAGAAGATATTTTTTTCCACCCCTTTCCTGCTGCTGAGATAATCACTGCCTGCACCTGCTGTATGTGTGAATCCATCTGGGTACAAAATAATTTATACCCAAATCTACCTGTTTCTGGAGATTTGTGGACAAAATAAATTGCCCCTGTGCTAGCTGACCAGATTCAGACCCAAAATAAATAGAGGGTGATTTTATTTGGGTACAAATTGAATTTAAAAAATCAATTCATGCACATCCCCACTTGGAACCTTCTGCATGCAAGCAGGCAGGTGCTCTTCCCAGAGTGGCCCCATCCCCTAAGGGGCATATCTTACAGGGGTCACACATGTAGAGGCACTTCACACGAGCAGTGTGAAGCGCCAGGAGGAGGTATGCAGGAAGAGTGGCTTTGACCTGCTCTCCTCACAGACGATCACGTACCCGTTGCTGGGTGGATGGATTGCCCTCCCAGACAAGCAGCGGCTGGACTTTGGCACTCTCGGACCTCACTGCATATCGGCTGGTAGCTCCAGGGGTTGGGTGAAGAAAAGCACCGCTGCATGGTGCCCCACCCCCGGAGTCCCAGTAATGCACTGCATGACTTCACAGTGCATTCCTGGGATCCCCCCCTTGCAGACACACAACCAAAAACCTGAGGTTAACAGAGTACTCGCTCCATCAACCTCATTTAAAAGTGTGGCTACACAAGTGGGCTTGCTACCGTGGAGCCACCGGGCTCACCCTCGAGCCCATTGGTTCTCACAAGCTGCAGAAACCACAGGTACTGCTATTGAGGGAAAAGCCACTTGTGTCAGATGCCAATGACATTACAAACATATTTATAAGCATATGCTTATATATTCATCCTTCGCTCCCAAACCAACTCAGGAAAAATTCATAAGAGTTACAAACTGTTCTGGAGGTTTGTGGGGGAAATGTGTTTGTAATGTCATTGGCATGTGGCTTCCGAGTGGGGGGGAAAGGGTATCTTCAGACTGTCTCTTAGTATGTTATGCCTTCACCTTGTGCTCAGATTAAACTTGTACAAGGTGTGACATTTGTTACACACACACTTTCTTAGGGCATTGGAAAAGAAAAACTGCATTTGTTTTGGTGCTTGCAGTAAATATTTTTTAAAGTAGCTGAATCATTTAAATCTGTGAAAGTATTGCATGATAGATGATAAAAGCCAAGGGCACAATCTGGGCAAAGTTAAGCATATTAAAGTATCATTGGTTTAAATGGAAGAAAATTAAGCACATGCTTAATTATTTCCATTGTCTTCAATGCGATTTAACAAAGTTGAATGGAAGCAACATTGTATATTAAGCACTGAAACATTAATCAAATGACTAGAGCAGATAACTGAAATATCTTCAATTTAGCCCACAACTTTTAGGGTGGAAAAGAAGGGGGAGGAGGCTTGATGTGTGATTTAATTTATACCTCATTTTCTAAGTAAAGTATTCATATTATGGTGAAACTGAAGCATAAGCAGCCAAGTTCTTCGTTTATATATCTTGCTAGTTGGCTTGTGCGGATTTCAGCCTTTTAAACAAATGTTCCATCTAGACCCAACTTGCCCTTTCAGTTTTATGGCAAAAGTTTAAAGTTTGTAGGTTACAAATTTGAGCAAACTACATTTCAACAGTAAACAAGCAAAAGTGACCACACTGGTGTTGGGTTCCCAATAAATACTATACCTGACGTAGATTGGGGTTTTTTCTCTTGGACTACCGGGTGCTATTTGCATTCCAGTAATCAAATTTTGCTAGCTTTTTTTAACATGACTTGAATAGCTTGATGTTGTACCCTAGCCTTCAACCACAGAGCTTATTGTGTTCACTATTAAATCGCATGGTCAGAGACTGTAGCCTGATTCGTCTAGCTGTAACCATGTCTTAAATAAACAGGGCAATCCAGCTTGGTGTATTTATTTTTCATAATCTGAGGCAGGGGTAGGGTGGGAAGCTAATTTTACAGAAAGAATACTCCTGGCATAATTTCCCTTCTAAATAATTTTACTGCCATCGATGTACTCAAAGGTAGACTTTGTATCTGAATAATAACCAGACATTTGTCTACTGAGAAGGGTAAAGAGGGCGGGGGGGGGAGGTTCCACATTAAAAGTAAAAGAGCTGCCAAATAGAAATTATTTTACTTTAGCCATAGACCTTCAGCAAAAAAAGAATGCTGAATGCTCAAGGATGCCAAGCCCCCTCACAATGAAAGATTGCATGCCACCCCTTCCTCAAATCATGATGGGCTACACATTATAAGAACGCACCAAGATGTTTATTAAGCAGTGTTGCAGAACTGGCCTTTGGGTTCTGCAAGATGTTCCGCTTTGGCAAGTTGCCATGTGCTGTCTTCCTGAAACTCTAGGAGGGATACGTTTGCTTACCTGGTCTGCTCTTTATTTCTGCCCATGCTGACAATGCAGAAGCATACATTTTGTATCTTTAGGATGCATTTACCAAAAACGAAGCCATCTTCCCCAGTGCCTTAATTAGTCATTTGTATATTCAGGGTGGACTCCCAGTTCTACCCCACTCCCTCCAGGAATTGGCACTAGGAGAAGTTTTGTCCACTTCTCCACAAATTCTCCACTTCTCCTTGAAGCTGTTTGGGCAATGGCATGCTGGCTAACTAGGGGTGCTGCTGAATTTCCCTCATAAATTTCTTCATAGCTGACTTAACAGTTCCAATTTACTTTGTTCTTGCCATGGAGTAACACTGATAGATTGCTTTCTGTTGGTGTTCCAGCTTGCATCTCCAGAAATCGCTGAAAAATAGCATTAAGAAATGGTTAGGGTCCCCCACCTTCACCCTTCCCTGCATTATGCTGAAGTTGAAGAACTGTATTGTAAAAAAAAATTAAAATAAAAGTACTTCAGTTTTTCCAGGCCTGTGGACTTTGCAAGACCCGGGGTGTGAGTAGCTGCTTCTTCCCTCCCCTTCTGTGTAACTGAAATGTTCTGTTCTACCCTGAAGGAGCAGGTTTCCCTATTTTGAGGAAAGGATAAGTACAGCCCTGGCATTCGGTGCAAGTTCCGTTCTTTCCCCTTAGGTCTAAGAGGCACCCTGAAGGAAATTTCATTTGGAACACAGCTGATTTTCCATCGTAATGCAAATTCTGCAACACCACTAACTGGCTCTTAAAATCTGAGCACAGAGGCATTTTGACATCCACCTCACAGTTAAATATAGATGTTTTTCTCCCTAAAGGTGAAATAGAGTTGTTCTCAGATAACCTTACATCTCTAACAAAATTTCCTTCTTTTCTACTTCATCCAGTTTCCTACCTAATGTTATAGTTTGGGTATGTAGAACCATTGTATAAAGACTGGTGTACTTCTGAACAAGTGAGCTCCAGGTCGCTGAAGCGGTGGAGTCTAGGATTGATTTTACAGTCTACTCAGGACTCCGAAATGGGGCAGGCAGGCAGGCAGATGCAGGATGTCCCTGGGCCTTGATAGGCTGCATATGCTCAGATGTTTTTGGCACATAGTGAGGTTGATTTTTAGGTGCTTGGCTTGAATGTTGCAATACCTCTGGCTTGGCAAGTGATCCCGAATAGTTCAATCTGCTGTTCAGTCTTTCGGAGGGAATACATTCTGCTCCACAAAGCTATTCCTAGTAGATTATATAACGTATGACCTTTGTTGACCTGAGAAGATGATATGGTTACATGGGAAGTTGTATAATACTAAGTCAGACCACTGGTCTATCTAGCTCTATGGTCTACACTGATTGGCAGCTGCTCTCCGGGGTTTCAGGCAAGTATTTCCCAGCTCTGCCTAGAGATGTCTGGGATTTCAACCTGGGACCTTTTGCATGCAAAGCCTGCATTCTACCACTGAGCTACAACTCCTCCCCTTGCTATAGGGAGGCATTATCACAAAATGTTACAATACCTGATTGATTCCAAGAAAATAACCCCCAAAGGCTTTGAAGCATTAAAGAATAGCCAAAAATGGGAGCATTTGAGTTACAGAGGGCTCATCATTGATACAGTTTTTTGTCACAAGAGCTTTGGCCACTGCAGGAAGCCAGCGGCTCATGTGTGGTACCCTTTCCACTATTACTCCAGGAGACAGGGAATCATTTGAAATAATGGCTGGATCTGAGGAATTCTCAAATTACCACATTTTGTACCCAAAGTGAGGGGAGGTTATTAAATCAATCACACTGCCATTTGTTTGTTTGTTCAGATTAGCCAGATGTCCCCAAACTGCAGTGTCTTCAAGCAAAGTACAGCCAGTTCACCCCCAGTTGTGGTTGACTGTGTTTGTTTGTGCTTAGAATGAAAACCTCCATGAAGAAACAATTTTTTTAAAAAAATATGATGTGCAACACCACACAATATTCATGATTCAGCAGGTGGCATTCAGCCAAAGATTCTGCAGGACACTGCTCGGACGTGCTGCATTTCAGGTGCTTTCTGCTGGATAAGATGGCTATAGCAGACTGAAAGTCAGAATGACCCATAAAGCATGTTTATCATGTTTTCTGGGGTGTGGTTTTTGGGTCCACAGTGTAGGTGTTTTCTGGGGAGAATTTCTCCATCATATTTTGCAAGCTATGAAGCTGGGTAGGTGGAGAATTTGACAGTTGGGTAGTGCAAATAGGTGGAAAATGTGGGATGAATTAGGGGTGTGAACAAATCTGGTTTGCCCAGTTTGGTTTGAGTCTGAACTGGACTTAAACTGAACTGGGCATGTTCAGTTTTTTGCCCCCTGAACAGACCCGTGGGTTGGCTCAGATATGAGCCGGTTCAGGGGTTCTGAGGACTGGTGGTGAGTCCTATTTTTTTTTAACCCTTAGAACCCCTGAACTGGCTCCAAGCTAGCCCAAGGGTTTGGCTCGAGGTTGAGTTGAACTGGGCCCTGTCTAGCACGAGGGTGAGCCCTCGAGCTGGCCCAGTTTGATGGCAAACTGGCTTGACCTCAATCCAGTTCATACATCCCTAGGATGAATTTCTGGACAGCAACCACACTCCTTATGGATGAATAGCAACCATATTCCTAGTGACTCGTGGATGCCATTTTCCTTTCACAATTCTTTATCTCAAAGAATCCCGGAAATTATAGTTTGGCAAGGGTACTGAGAACTGGTTAGAAGTCTCTAGAACTACAGTTTCCAGTAGAAAGAAAGACTATTAAATCAGGTGAGTGATTAGGTGAGACTATTAAATCAGTTGTAGATATGCCATGGGTATTATCAAGCTTTTATTTTTAAGTTTTCAACACTCAGGTTTCTTGCAATGTCTGGATATAACTACACACACACACACCCTCGTGTGCACTCAATTGTGAAATTTCATTACATTCTTCTTCTAAATTAATGATACCCAATTCATAATAACAACAGGGTGGTGTTGTCTCATTACAGCAATTTAATCATAACTCTCTGGATTTATTTACTTATCTCTTCTTCTTGTCCCAAAGGAAATGTGTTTGCAGATGATGTGAAAATGAATTGAACATTATTTTATTTTATTTTACAGTTTCGTTGATATTTTGGCTTTCTGTATGGTGCAATTACTGTTAATGCAATTACAGTTAATGAACAGAAGACTCCCCTGACTGTAAATGGGGCAAACCTGAGGGGGGTGGGTGTCAATTCATGCTATTGCTTGCTGTGGCAGTTGCCAATTAACAGCCTGTATGAATGGACTACTCCCATGAGGAATATAAGGCATAAGGAAGGAAATAATCCATGCTGTATTTCAATGTCTAGGGGCTGGGATTTTTAGTTTTGGATCCCTTCTTCACTGAATTTGATATGCAGTCCTTACAGAACCCACTTTATTCCATCAGGCATGGTGCCACAGGACCTCAGTGCCCAAACTGCACATTTTGCTGTAAGTAACATGCTGGGCCCTGATGTGTTTTATCATTCTGGGCTACATGGCAGCCAGAGCCTGCTCCAGATTGGGACCATGGCAGTGGAGAGGAGGCATTTGCCTGGCCCTCAACTGGACCTCCCATGGCTGCTCTTGGGCCCAGGAGGAAAGCTCCTACTGGTACTAGTGGTCATTTCACTCCTGGATGATCAAAGAGCAGTCACAGGAAGCAGCTCTGTAAAGGTAAAGGTGAAGTGTGCATGCTGTGTGAGATGATGCCTTTCAGCATCTTCCTATATCACTGCTGCCCGATATAGCAGCAGCAGGGATTCAACTGGCAACCTTCTGCTTGTTAGTCCAAATATGTACCAAATATTAAATCAAATATTTCCAAATATTGCCTACAAATAAAAACAACAACTCATATCTTACTGTACTAAGTAAACTGGTGCAATCTTGAGTTCTGGGCTTGGTTGAATTCATCTGTCAGCAGCAGAGAGCAATGCAATGTGTTACATGCTTCATAGTTACTTGATATTACCTACAGTGAGTCTTACTTGGAAAAGCTAAGATATTTAGACCATTGCTCCTGGGTGCCTTTTATCAGCTTTGGTTCATGCTGGCTTCGTCTGCTGCTGAGATAAAGACCTGACCACTGTCATTCAAGATTTGGTGACTTCCATACTAGACCATGGCAATTTGCTTTATGTGGGGCTGCCTTTGAAGACTGTTTGGAAATTTCAGTCTGTGCAGAATGTGGTAGCTTGCCTGTTAACAGAGGCTGTTCTCATGGGCAGCCTAACCCAAGCTAGGGAAGCCCAGCCTGGGTTAGGCTATGCGTGAGAACCGCTGAGATCAGACCTGTTCCCAGCAGGGCAGCAGCACCTGGCCTGGCTATTTAGCCCAGCTTTTTAACTTGGCCTTTAGCTGAGATTAAGGGAGCCAGTGCTTACTGTGGTGGTTTTTGGCAACATAAACAAATTAAAACAGAAATTAAAATGTTAAAACAATTTAAAACCACAAGTCTATTTAAAAAGCTTGGGTGAATGACTGCATCTTTAGCAACTTTTAAAAAGTTGTCAGAGATGGGGAAGCGCTTATTTCAGCAAGGACCAAATTCCGGAGTCTTGGGGCGGCAACAGAGAAGGCCCATCCCTTTGTAGCCACCAGACAAGCTGGTGACAACTGCAGATGAATCTCTCCAGATGATCTCAATGGGTGATGGGGCTCATAGTGAAGAAGACATTCTCATATATATTGGACTGAGGTCAGAAAAGTATTTAGAAGATCCATTTTTAGTTTCATATCACAATAACCCAAACTAAGATATTTGCTTCAATTGCTTTTGTGCAACACTCACCAAGTCGTGTGCGGAAACTGAGGAGAGTGCCTTAATTGCTATAACTCTGATAGTTTTCCAGTGACAATTTTTACAGCCTGCCAGTCAGGGATTCGGTGTGTGTATTACATGAGGAAAGCAAATGGTCTCCAGGACATTAATTGGAGGTTCCAGTTGGCTTACAGTCTTCATGAGAAATGAGTTTATTTTGTCTTCTTGATTTACTTTTCCTCCTGTCTGGGTATTGTGCCTGCAGGAAGAAAAGCTTACATTGCTCAAGTACAGTCTTTTTGTAAACACTGCCAAGAATAAAGTGGCTAAATAGGAGAGCACATAGATCTTACCTCCTTTGTAAATTAAAAAAAACAAAACAAAACAAAGAGGGGCTATACATAGTTTAGAATAAGACTAAGGACTCATTTAGACCAATGATTGTCCCCCCACCCCGCCCGCCCCAGTGTGCAAAGATTAAGTTTTGGAGGTAGCAACAAAGAACTGACTCAGAGGTCATTAGAAAAGTATGTAATGATAAATAACAATTAGTGTATATAGACACAGAGCCAGGATGATCTTTTCTAAATAACCAAGCAGACTTCTTACAACATACCCTTGTTGTCTGATCACTGGAGCACCTGTGGATCACATAGAAATATCAGTATTTAGAACACAAATGCCCAACCCCCAGAACCCTATGAAGCTACTTCTTACATTGCCCAGAGGAAGGAATCTCTTAAGTTGGAACAAGTTGCTGCCATGAGCCCAGGTTTGCATCCTTGTGCATGGGGCTGCTTTCTCCATGCTTGAGAGAAATGCTGCTCTTCCACATCTCCCAGCATTGCAAAAGATAGTTTTGAATGCAAAATGGAAATGTACCACTACATTGTAGTACATAAGAACAGCCCTGCTGGATCAGGCCCAAGGCCAAGCATCCTGTTTCACACAGCGGCCAACCAGATGGGGAACCCACAGGTGATATGTGCATTAGGGATGTGCAAATTGATTCGGGTACAAATTGATCTGTACCCAAATCTAGCTGATTTGGGTGATTTGGAGACAAAACAAATCACCCCTGTGGTCCATTGGCTAGATTTGGGTACAAATCGAATCACCCCGATTCGATTTGAATCAATTTGAGATTTGGATCCCTCCTATTAATTCCCCCAGATTCCCAGCTTTCATTTAAAAAAAAAAAAAAAAAGCTAAGCTCTAGCTCTTGCAGAAGTGGTGTTATGGAGCAAAATGTGTAGTCACTATTTTTCAAACGTTTGAATTCTTTCCCTCAATGGATCCCTATGATGATTTATTACACACCTTCATTTCTTCTATTCATTTTGACTGTCTTTTTGACAGTGCCAACTGTTGAGTGCCATGTGCCAACTACACCCCACTTCCACATGCAAGGCAGTGGGGTACTACTCAGTTTATGTCCTAGGACTTTTCAAGTGTTTAGGCTCTTTGGTGTCTAATAACCTTTCCTCATAATGAATCCCTATGAGGATTCATTACACACCAAAGAATCTAAACACCTCAAAAATTCCTAAAATATAAACTGAGTACCCAGTGGCTTGTGGGTTGGGGGGGTAGTTGGAACATGGGATGCCACTAATTCCCCAACCCCACCTGCAAAGCAGTGGGGTCAAAATGAACAGAAGAAATGAAGGTGTGTGATGAAGACACCAAAGAATCTAAACTCTTCAAGAATACCTAAAATATAAATTGAGTACCCCAGTGTGTGAGCGCTCTCTCTCTCTCTCTCTCTCTCTCTCTCTCTCTCTCTCTCTCGTTGACACATGAAAGCTGACAGTTGACACTGTCCAATGAGAGTCAAAATGAGCAGAAGAAACAAAGGTGTATAATGAATCCTCATAGGGATTCACTATGAGGAAAAGTTATTCGGCACTGAAGAATCTAAACATTTCAATATTCCTAAAAATTATATTGAGTACCCCACTGCCTTGCAGGTGGGGTGGGGGGTGTAGTTGGCACATGGCAGTTGGCACTAACCAGTGACAGTCAAAATGAACAGAAGAAAAGAAGGTGTGCAATGAATCCTCATAGGGATTCATTATGAGGAAAAGTTATTATACACCAAAGAATCCAAACACTTGAAAAATAATGACTGCACATTTTGCTCCATAACTCCACTTCTACAAGGAGTTAACAGCTTAGCTGTTGTTGGTTTTTTTAAATGAAAGCTGAGGATCCATTTTAGGGTTAGGAAATGGCAACTTCAAATCCCCATTATTTCCTATGGTGGAAATCTTCAAAAAAAGTAAGAACTCAAATAAAAATCAGTAAAAATCAAGCAAGTGTCCCACTGCCTTGAAATTTGGGTGGTAGGTGGCACCCTTGGGGACCTACCCACCACCCATATTTGGGGTCCCTAGGACTTTGATAAGTGGTCTGAATCAGTCCAAATCAAAGCAAAGCAAATACTAATCGAATCTGAGGTGATTTGGAGGGGGTGGATTTGGATATAAAACAAATCAGGGGTGATTTCTTTTGGGCACAAATCAAATCAAAAAATTGATTTGTGCACATCCCTAATGTGCATGCCCTCTCTCCTGCTCCCCTGCAACCAGTATTTAGAGGCATCTTGCCTAATAGCCTGGAGGTGGCCTAAAGCCCTCAGACTAGTAGCCATTGACAGGGTTGTCCTTTGGTATATGTCAGTAGCTGACATCCTCGTTCACCATATAAACAAAAACACTACCCAACATCCACACTAAGTGTGCAGAGGCACACACCTACTAAACAATCAATCTGGATTAATAAACCAGCCTTTATACTTGGGCATTTCTATAGTATTTTTTATCGTTCCAAGTCCCATGTCTCCTCGTTAAGAGTGAGCCTCCTAGTACGCCTCAAGGAGCACCTTCTCTCCATGGAGCACTTTCTCCTTTACAGTCTAACATGGACAGCCACACTACATGTTAATATTCATAACATGCTTAGCCCCTATCTCTTCCATTTTCCTGGGGTAAATGGCAACTGTGGAGTGGAGGGACCCATCCAGATTGGGACCAAGGTGAGGGGAGGAAGGATTTAACCTGTTGCCCTTGCCACAGTTCTGATCAGGATCAGGGCTGCTTGAAAGGCATCATCTCATACTGCACCATCTCATACTGCACGGGAGGAGGCAATGGTAAACCCCTCCTGTATTCTACCAAAGACAACCACAGGGCTCTGTGGGTACCAGGAGTCTATATCAACTTGAAGGCAAACTTTACCTTTACAGATATTTGACTTGCAGGCATGCTAGAAGACTCCTTCTTATGTTTCTGTACTGTCTGATATGAGCTTTTCAGGATGTTATTTCTGATTCTGATTCTGGTTGCTTGTACAGCAACTGGCCTCAGAATTGACAATGAAGACATTGAAGTGGTGGATAGCTTCTGCCTTTTAGGATAAACTGTCAACAGTAAAGGATCCAGCAGTCAAGAAATACACCGTCAAGAAGTTCAGTTTTGCACCTGTAACTTGAAGATTCGTGGTGTGGGAGAAGAGGTGGGAAAAGAGAACCTGGAAAAGGAGACTGAATCTGTTCTTTTACCATTTTGGGGACTTGACCTTGAAGATTCTCTTGATATCTGAGAAATTTATAGAATGAATTCTAGGTATGCCCGAGACAAGAGTAATGTCAATTTGTTTGACTGTAAATCTCTGGGCCAAAGTTATGTGGCTTCCAGGGATTTTTTTAAAAAATGGAATGGTGATTTATGTCAAGTGTTTGTTATGGACTTTGGAAGAACAAGTACAGGAGACAGCTGGCAATATATTATACTGAAGCAACATATATATTAAACTCAGCAACAACATAAAATCACAATAGCCTCAATTTATGCTCCAAACAATAACAAGACTGAATTCTACGATCAATTTTTTCAGTCATTGCTGGAGATAGCTGAAGGGGAAGTCTTTGTGATGGAAGATTGGAATGTAGTTCTCTGGTTAGGCCTTGATAAATCAGGACAACATAAGAAGAACTCTGGCAAATTGCCAAGAAACATGTTGTACTATATGCACTTTTATCCTTAGAAGATGCATGGCGATACAAGCATCCTTTGGAAAAGGGCTTTACCTTTTTTACTAACCCCAATCAAACTTATTCCAGAATAGATATGTGTATGATCACAAAATCTGCATTACTAAGACTGATTGAGGTGGAAGTGAATCCGCTTACCTATGCTGATCACAATCCGTTAGTAATTAGACTTAATAGAGAATACACTGGGCCAAGAAAGTGGAGATTGAATAATCTTTTGTTATTGCAAGAAGTTGTTCAGTTCAAGTGCCAATATGAATTAAGGAGTTTCCTCCAGAGAAATATGACATCAGAAGTCTCATTATTCTCAGTATGGGATTCCAGTAAAACTTTTATGAGAGGACTGTTCATCTCAGAGGCTTCAAGGAGGAAGAAAGATCTGCAAAAGCAGAGGGAGTCTTTATTAAAGGAGCAGAATAGCTTAGAAACGACTCACAAGATGAACCCTTCAAAGGATATATGGCACAGTATAAAAGCTTCATAAACAAATGGATCTCATAGAAGCAAAAGAGATATATAAGAATATAATTTTTGCAAACCAAAAACATTATGAGAAGGGTAATAAACCCAATAAACTACTGGCATACCAACTGAGAAAAGTGAAGAGAAGAGAGTCATTACTTCCATACGGAACAGGGAAGAATTTGTTTCAAATACGGACGGAATGCTTGACCAGTATACAGATTATTACACCAAATTATACAGAAAGGAAACATTGGATCTGGAGGAGGTTTCACAGTACTTGGAAAATCTACAGATATCAGAACTTATGGACAGACAGAAAGAACTGCTTAATAAATTGATCTCTGAGCAGGAAACAAGAGAGGCAATACAGCATTAAAAAATAATACCCCTGGCCCAGATAGATTTTCTTCAGTTTATTATAAGTATTTTCAAGATACTTATAATATCTTGAAATGACCATTGACTCAAGTAATGCATGAATTACTACATTGCCATGCATTGCCCTCCTCCTGACAAGAAGCATTTATCTCTCTTATACATAAGGAAGGGAAGGATACAATTCGACCAGAATCATACAGACCAGTTTCTCTGTTGAATGTTGATTATAAACTCTTTGCGGTGATTTTGGCAGGAAGGTTGAAGGGCTTTCTGATTGATATAATATACTCGGCTCTAACAGGATTTATACTGAAGAGACATGAAAGACAACCTGAAATTTATACTGAATGCAATAGACAATATTTCAGAGAGGAAGAGTAAAACAGCAATGATTTTCCTGGATGCGGAGAAAGCTTTTGAGAATTCGGATTGGTCCTTTCTGTTTAAGGTTTTGGGAAGAATGAACTGTGGGTCAAATTTCCTTTCATGGATTTATCAGGAGTGATCAGCAAATATAATAGTGAATGGGATCCTATCCAAAAAATGTGCCATTAACAATGGTACCAGACAAGGGTGCCCTTTCTCTCCATTGCTGCTTGTTTTGGCTCTCGAACCCCTGGCAAAGAAGATTCAGCAGGAGCAAAGAATTTATGGAATTAAGATGGCAAATCAAGAGCATAAAATAAAATTGTAAGCTGATGATGTGGTTCCCACAATTACTTGACCAAAGTATTCTCTAGATACAATAATGGTGCATATAAACCAGTACAGCAGGATCTTGGGATATAAGATTACAGAATTATAAGTATTACAGAATTATTGTATTTGAAGGATAAGACTGGATTTCAGACAACAGCAAAACCAATTACATATTAACCCCTGCAGCTTGGCAAAGAGGCATGTTTTAATGCAGTGATTCTCTTTATTTAGCAGGGGGAGAGTAACTGGCCCTATCCACCCCCAGCACAGTACCTCCAATGACTGTTGCTGATGTCTATCTTATGTTTCTTTTTAGATTGTGAGCCCATTGGGGACAGGGATTCATCTTATTTATTTATTATTTCTCTGTGTAAAATGCCCTGAGCCATTTTTGGAAGGGCAGTATAGAAACTGAAAGAAAGAAAAAAAAGAAAGAATAATAAAGACCTGTTCAAGAACAATTACCTACCAGTGTGGAATCTTATCTTAGCAGACCTAAATAGGTGGAAAAAAACTAAATCTTTCTTGGCTGGGGAAGATAGCAATAGCTAAAATGAATATTTGACCAAGAATGAATTTCTTATTTCAAATTATTCCAGTTAAGATTCAAGATAAGACATTGAATATGTGGCAGAGACATATAAGCTCCTTTATTTGGGCTTATAAGAAACCAAGAATTAAGTTTAAGATTATGCAAGATGCAAAAGAATGGGGAGCATTGGCTGTCCCTAACTTGAAATTATACTAGCATGCCAGTTGTTTGACATGGATTTCAGATTGTATCAGAGAACCATATGGTCCGATTATGGATATGGAGGGATCAGATCTTTCAGATGGGTTACATAGGTTTTCATGGAGTAATAAGAAATGACCAGGACATAAAATCCCACACAATCAGAAATCTCGTCTGCTAAGTGTTTGGGACAAGTATAAGAAAAGGGTCAGCCCAGATCTATTTTAAATATTTTTTTTCCCATAAAGAAGAAAAATCTAATAAGTTTGACCTTGTAGAGAGAAGGCATATAATATGCAAAGCTTAACTACTGGGAAAACAAAACTTAAATCTAATCAAACCCTCACTTTGGAATGGTCCGAGGAACCTTCATGGTTTCAGCATTTACAAATTAGTTCTATAGTGCAGAAAGAAATACAAAGACGAGGTGGTAAACTTAGAGATTTAATGGAATTTGAAGTTCTAATAATCAAAAATGTTGATCATTTATTGGGATTGATATATAAGTTGCTGTTGAAATATAATTCAGAAACAGAACAGATAAAAGACTGCATGATTAAGTGGATGCATATCCTACCAAGTGCTAGTTTGTGGCGTATCTCTTCCTTTAAAAAATAATAATAATATTTTTATTTAATAAGAAAATAAAAATAATCCCCCTCCCCTTGGCCTCGTGCTAAGGGGAGGGAGTTTGTCCCAGCCCTGCCCTGCACGAGACCAAGAAGCTGGCCGATTGGCCAGTTCCGACTTGGGGGCGTGGTTTCGGCCGTGATCGGTCAATCCACGCCCCAAACGCTCAGTGCAGCTTCAACGTTCCCCACCCTCCCTTCCCTGGTGCAGAGCGGGTCTAGTGACTGGTCGCCTGCGGGGGCCGAGTAGGAATCTTTTGCTCTCAGCGCATTGGCCACTGTTGGGTTTTTTTTTGCCTACTCCGTTCTGTACGAGGGTGTTTAGTTAGAGTTAGGCCGGTCACAATGGCAGTAACAGTGCGGGCTGGGGGCAAGTTGAGGGATAGAATATTGGTGAGCACCCTTGGATATTTAAAGGTTGATTGGTTAATTCCTCCTTTGTGGCCTGTGCGGCACGGGGAGAATGGATTGCCATGAAACCTGCTTCAGGACTTCACCAACCTTTGGGCTGTGCAGTCCGGGGTGGGTGAAGACCTTGAAGTATCCAGATCCCCTCTTCTAAAGGGGGTGGTTGGCTTTGAAGGAATTAGGCGGGGCTTACCTGCCGGTTTCCTGAGCCAGGGTGTGTCGCCCAGTAAGGCGATGGGCAGGGCGGTGGAGTCCTAGCCCGGGCCTAGGGGCCCGCACTGTTCTCTAAAGGTGATTAATCACCTGGGGTTCCAGTCCGCCATGTTTTGGTAATTTCCGTTAATAAAGTTGTGGTCCTTATACCCATAATATGTCTACGTGTCTTCTTGGGCTCGGGTCTGGGGACAAATAACAGGATTACATTATCATCTCTTGAACTTCCAACAGTTACATATGACAATCCGGGATTCCACTTCCACCCTTTGCCAGCCTTTCTCCTCACATCAGATATCACAGAAAGATATAACTAATGTGTTAATCAGCCCTCAGTATCTTATTTATGTATTATTTATTTTTCTATGTAAACTGCTTTGAGAATTTTGGTTGAAGAGCAGTATATAAAATATCTGTAGTAGTAGCAGTAGCAGCAGCAGCAGCGCTTGTTAGTCTGGATGTTAGCCAATGTCTCTTAGTCTGTCCTGCCTCCAGTAACATGGGGATAATAGTACTGAGTGATTGTATAAGATTGTGGTAAGGTTTTCTGAGATAAACAGCTTAGGCCCTGGGTATTTAAGAGAACGTCTTCTTCGTCATGAGCCCTACCACCTGTTAAGATCATCTGGAGAGGTTTGTCTGCAGGTGCTGCCAATACTCCTGTGGCTACTCGGAAACGGGAGTTCTCCATTGCAGCTCCTGGATTTTGGAATGTGCTGTTGAGATAAGAGCCTCCCCATCTCTGGCAACTTTTAAAATGGCACTGAAGACGCATTTATTCACCCTGGCTTTTAATTAGATCTATGGTTCTAAAAAAAGGGGGGGGACCCTTTAAAAATAATACTGAGTTTTAAATGTTTTAAAATGATTTTAATTGTTAAGTGATTTGATGTTTTAAATTTTAATTGTGAACCGCCCAGAGATGCAAGTTTTGGGCAGTATAGAAATGTAATAAATAAAATAAAATAAGTGTAGTTTCTTTAAACACGTTAAAGCACTACAGCAATGCAAACTGAATGATGAACAAACCATCAGGAATAAGCTGCTGTTCTCATGTTTTGGAGGTAGACCCTGGCAGCTGATGTACAGATTCCTAATTGCCATCAGAAGCCATTTCTGAGTAATTTTATTATGATGATGCTGTCTACTCATCATTAGCCAAAGCAAGGATGTGAGATTCCGAGGGTGAATTGCGGCAGAGGGTCTCAAACAAAAAGGTTCCCTTGCTCTTTGGGGTAATATAGCCTCTCACCCCAGCATGTACGGGGTGTGGCTTCCTTGCCGCAGCCTCACTTCAATGAAACACAAGACAATTGGGGCTGTTTGATTGGCTGGAGGGGGTTTGGAGGAAAGACGAGCGCTAGGGATGTGAAAACAGGTTCAACGTTAGGTGGTGGTAGAGTGTATGAGCGGTCCTCTTTGCTAAGCAGGGCCCTCGTGGATTGCTTTGCAGGGACCGTGGGCATGAATTGTCTCCTCTGCTGAGCAGTCTTTCTTTCTTTCTTTCTTTCTTTCTTTCTTTCTTTCTTTCTTTCTTTCTTTCTTTCTTTCTTTCTTTCTTGTACTGCCTTATTTTGCCTCCATTCTGCTTATTTACTGTGAGGGCATTTGCTTAAGGATTGTGGTGGTCTAGTCTCATTGTTTTGGTACCCTTGGTCATGCCATATAAGAAGGCCACAGGGAAGAAAGGGGGTAGAGCTGTTAGGCCTTCCAGCCCCCCCAGTTTTCATCTTCTGAGGGTGATGAGGACTTTAGCACACTCAGGGCACCTGGAAGCTTTGGAAAAGGCTAAGCAAAACCTTCCTGGTGACAAGGATGCTGGGGGTCCCTCTGGCATTCCCTCTTGTCCTAGGTGTGATACCAAGGTGGCTAAAGGTGCTAAATTGATGCAATCTCTGTCTGATCACTTGTCCAGACTAGAGAAGGATGGTGCTGCTTCTGCCCCTGCTCTGGCTCCTGTTCCTGCTCCCACTGATCTTACTCCACCCTGTGAACCCTCAGCACCAGTGCCAGCTCCAACACTGGATGTTGGAACCCCCTCAGATTCCGGAGCAGGTGAGACCCCCATCGGTATGTGACCGTGACTGATGGCCCATATGATTTCTACCCTTCTTCTTTTTGGGGGGGTGCTCTTTGGACAACCCAGTAGTTTCCCTGGAGGGTAAGGCCCGCCAAGCTAATCAAGCAACAAGCTGCTTGGGGGGGGGGTGTAATCAGGTGTGGCGGGGCTTTGGCCTTCCTGGCCAGGTCATTTCGCCCGGTTCAATGGGCACTGATTCTGCAATGGGCATTAATTCTGTAATATATAATGCTATATTACATAAAGATGTAATAATCATCTTTATTACAGTCCTAGACCAGCATGAAACAATACAAATAGTATAAGGCATAGTAATATAAAAGCAATAGCAATGTATAAAACTGAAGCAAATAAAGCACGGCAGTGTTGTAAAATCGACCAATGCAGGCTATATAACTTAGATAATGAGGCTGTAAGCCTGCAGCATCATTAAAACCTAACCAAGTACAGAACTATATTAAAATTGATTATAATAGAGTGTATTGAAATATTATATTAAAATGATACTATATTATAAATGATTATATATTATAAAAAGATACTATATTATGAATTGATACTATATTAAAATTACAAATGATTATATTTGTGATATATGATATAAAGTGATACTATATTAAAGATTATAATAAAAGCTGATTGCAGATCACTGTAGGAGAGGAGAGCTGGTCTTGTGGTAGCAAGTATGACTTGTCCCCTTAGCTAAACATGGTCTGCCCTGGTTGCATATGAATGGAAGACTAGAAGTGTGAGCACTGTAAGATATTCCCCTCAGAGGATGGAGCCGCTCTGGAAAGAGAATCTAGGTTCCAAATTCCCTCCTGACTTCTCCAAGATAGGGCTGAGAGAGATTCCTACCTTGAAGAAGCCGCTGCCAGTCTGTGGAGATAATACTGAGTGAGACGGACCAAGGGTCTGACTCAGTATATGGCAGCTTCCTATGTTCCTATGTGTTAAAATGATAAAAATGCAAGTTCAGGCTTAAATGTTTGTTTACTATACTACTGGCATAAACTATCAAAGCTAACAAAAAACAAAACAAAAAACCCTGAGGACTGAATGGTCAGAAAGTTCATGTGGTGCTGTAGCAGGGCTGCGAGCCACTAACTCTCTGGGCAGAGCCTCGAGGCTGTCAGAGTCCAACAAGTCCTGCACGCTGCTGTGCAGAACTTGGCAGTATTATACGTGATGGCAGGATCTGCATCAGAAAGCAGCAACCAGGTGTAAAAATGGCTCGGAAGACCAGGGTACTTGAGAAGTAGTGGCAGGATGAAATTGGCACAACTCTCTCTACCTGTTATGTCTCTTTGGCCAGCCAGGGTGCTGATCAGGGAACATTCAGTTGTGTTATGGCTGTAACAAGTAGGTGCAGGAATCTGACTGGGGGACGCAGCTTGGCTTGAGCCATTGGACATTGATCTCATAGATCGGTAGGAGGGGTATGGTTTTCAATCAGCTTTTTCCTGTGGTCTAGGAATTCCTTGAGGGCAATCAGCCTCTGGATATTCTCCTGATCCATTGATGGGAAAACAATTTGGTAGATAGTTTAGGGATGGCCATGTCCCATCAGGTGATCCAGGGCATCAAATTGACTGGTAGTTGGATCCCAGTGTTTGAGTGCTTAGTCAGACCTTCTGACCAAAGTTTGGCCCAGTGCTCTGAACCCTGGTAGGGTGGATAAGCCCCACAGAAAGATTAACTGAAACCTGGGTAGGTTTGTTTCATTTCTTGGAGGGAGTTATACCACAACAATGCAGAGTTTTCCCACCAGAAGCTGTTTTGGGGTGATGGAGTTCATTTGTCTCCTAGGGGTTCTGATTTATTTCTTGCTGGTTTAAGAAGGGGATTGGCTGCATTTTCAATGGTAGTTGGGAGGTGGGAGGGGCCAAGCTAGGACAGCCCCTCTCTGTGGCAGGTACAGTGCAGCATAAATGGGCAGTGTGGGTTGGTGAGCACTTTAAAGCACATGTTTGGCATTAGGAGGAGTCCTTGGCAGTGCTCAGAGGCTTTATAGCTCAAGGAGTGCTGGCTTGGGACTTCCTCCATCCTGCCCTTAAAGGGCTTTATTGGTGGGGAGCAGTGATCCCAGAGGCAGGAACTTTGACAATAGGTTGGCTAAGATGGCAGCATCAACTACAGGGCTGATGCTGACCTCAGCCAAGGTGTGTCACCATTATGCTTAGGTAGATTCACTGTGGACAGCAAGGCTCTAGTTTTTGCACTGTAGGGGGTGGAGAGCCAATCCTCCTCCTTTTCAGAATAATTTTAATAAAGTTGTGGCCCTTTTTACTCCATTTACTTGTCTCATGTCTTCATTGGATCTGAGTACAAAGAGAAAAACCAAGTAGGGTATCCCAAAACAAAGAAGACATGCCGACAGCTTAAAGCTCCTCTTTCTATACCTAACACATTAGAGCTAAAGCCTAGTTTAACTAAAGTAGGTTCACAGATGGCTAGAAGTTTTACTCCAAGTGTAACTAAAGATTGAGGATTTTTGTATTGAAAATGTCAGTGTGTGCATGGTTGGTACTGGAAACATATTCCATTTTTGATTGATTAAGGAGAGAGACAGAAGGAGACTTGTAGATGAAATCCTAACTTGGTACACTGTGAACTGAGAGACCTTGTCTCTTCAGATGCTGAGTGAAAGAAAAGGAAAAGGAAAGCTCTGCATTGCTTCCCTTCCTCTGTAACCAAAATTGAGTTTGAAGTCCAAGTTATGCAACAACATATCATTGTCTCATTTTATTAGGGCCACTGGTTTCTGGAGGTCTTGGCATGATTTTCCTCTCAATTAACACACTTCTCTTCTTTCTCCACAGAATCCTTCCTGCTGTTTTGCATTGTAATACAAGGACCATCTTGCAGGCTCCAGGACAGATTTCAGTTTGGGAGGGCATGGTCTGCTTTGCAACTAGAAGGGAAAAGAAAAGAAAAGAAAAGAGACAAATTAAATTTGCAAGAGCAAATAATAAAATGGAGAGAAATCAGTCTGAATTTGTGCTAATTGGTTTTGAAGAGAAAAAAATGTATCTGTATCTTTAAAAGGGAAAGAAAGGAGTCAGCAACAGAAGCCAGACAGTAGCTGTGTCTTTTGGCAACAGGAGTAATCTAATAAAACATTCACCTTTCAAAGAAAAAAAAAGTCCCAATCCAACAACCTCTGGACACTGGTACGTCATCCCAGCAAGAAATATATTCCACTCTTGGTTTGTATTTCTTGGACCTATGTAGCTTAGGATGGTTGTTATCCCAAGACCATGCCACCAGAGTTGGAATTAATAATATAAACCAGAAGCATGAACTCTGATTGACAGGCTTGATTCTCTTAATACCCTGTAGTGGGTCTTCTACCACGGTCAGAAGTTAAAATTTATTTTGACAAGCTTTCTGCTGGTTATGTAGGCTATAAGCTTTATGCAGGGGTGTCCCATGATTAAATATCTGGCATAGATTATCAACAAAACTAAAATGGAAAAGGCAAGTTAAGGCCTCTTGATGACAAACTAGATCCTGCAGAGCTTGGTTTTAATTAAGTTATTACCTTTCCTAATAGGAAGTAGCTGTGCCTTTGTCTTTGTGCAAACTGGCATATTGTAAATATACTTGGAATGTCAGCAACCTATTTAAACCAAGATGCACGTGTGTGTGTGTGTAGATCTGTTACACTGTTGTGTAACAAATCAACATACTGACTGATTAAGGGAAGGGACCATAGCTCAGTGGGCAAGAAGATGCTTTGAATGAAGATGGTCCCAAGTGTAATCCCAGGCAAGTAGGCAGGGATGGATTTTCCCAATAGGTCCCATAAGCTGAGCCTTGGGACACCATGCTGTAGGCCTGGGAAAGGCCCCGTTCCAAAACTTTGGAGAGCCACTGACAGAAAATGGAGCTATGGTCTGACTCAATATGAGGAAAGGCATAGTTCTCTCAAGGATGTTCTGGATTAACTTGGAAATGATCTGTGGGTTTTTTTTAAAAAACCAGATGATCTTTGATCTTTTTATCAAGCAAATGGCCCAGAAAAACTACCCATCTCCCCCAATTCAATATAATGGGGTAAAGTCACAAAAACAGGCTGGGGAGAAAAAAATCCTTGTGGCAGTCCCATGGCACTTTCTCCCACCCTTGGTTTTTGCTCCCTATTTAATGTAATTCACCCCCCTCCCTTTAATGTAATCGAGCTACCAAGCTATGTTTCATTAAATACGGGGTGAAAGAAAATGGCAGTTCTTCACTCAGATATCAATCTGAGACAGAGAAGAATTAGGAAGCTTTTAAAGTTCACTCCTCCATTAGGGCAGGCTTTATTTTATTTATTTTATTTATGAACATATTTTTATACCACCCTAAACTTACGTCTCTGGGCGGTTTACAACAAAATAAAAACAGAAAGTAAAACATTAGTTAAAACGAAAATGAAAAGTTTAAAACATTACAACAATTGAAATTTTTTTAAAGAATATTTTAAAACAGCATTAAAACAGCCATTATTGAGTCCCCAGAGTTCATTTCTGAGCCTGACTTGGGTGAAGTCTGCTGGTATTCCTTGTATAAGGATTCTGCTTATGTTCCTGTTCTATGGCAATGAAGTAGCCATAAAGTATACAGATGACTGTGCGAAGGTCCTTCATAATATACTTGAGGCAGGGTAAAGTGGAGGAGTTGAAAGAGTATTTCACATAGTCCTTCAGAAGTACAGCCTAATATGTTATGGCAGCTTCTGAGTTGTGCTCAGAAGACAGGTACTGAAGACATGGAACCGCCCTATATTGAGTCAGACCTAGCCTAGTCTGACTCAATATAGCCTATTCAACTAGGCTAGTAGTGTTTATTCCAGCTGACAGCAGGAATAAAAAGTCTCAGGCAGAGATTCTCTTCCAGCACTGCTGTTGGAGATCCCTTAACTGGAGATGCCAGGGACTGAATCAGAGATTTTACATGGGAACATAGGAAGCTGCCTTGTACCAAGCCAGACCATTAGTTCATTTAGCTCAGTATTATCTACATCAGGGTGTCTTAACCTTGGGCCCCCAGATGTTGTTGGACTACAACTCCCATCATCCCCAGACAGGGCCTTAGTGGCTGAGGATGATGGGAGTTGTAGTCCTACAACATCTGGGGGCCCAAGGTTAAGAAACCCTGGTCTACACTGACTAGGAGTGGCAATCCAAGGTTTCAGGCAGCAGTCTCTCCCAGCCCTACCTGGGACTCTAGTACTGAGCTTTAGCCCCAGCCCCTGACAGGGGAATGGAACTCCCCATTTGCTATTATCTGGGACTAAGTGGATAAGGCATATGACTTTAGTGTTGCTCAGCTTCATCGTTGACCCTTCTCAGGCTCAGCTTGAGGTGCTGACTCTACTTTTTAAAGCCCCCAAAAGCCGTTAGAGCAGGGGTAGTCAATCTTGGCTCTCCAATTGTTGTTGTTGAACTACAACTTCCATCATTCCCAGCCACTGGGGGAGTTGCAGTTCAACAACTGGAGAGCCAGGGTTGCCTGCTTTCTGCTGGATGTTCCTTGAATAGTGGTCACTAGACTAGAGCCAACTGCTTTCAATATGCCACCACCACCACGCAGGGAGCTTTTGCATTATTATTATTTATTTACACAGTCAGACAGGTGTTATTGACTGGTTTGTTTTATCCAGACATCGAGTCCTTCCCAAGGACCTGGGATGGCTGAATTTTATTGTCAATGTTGTTGCTGTTATTATAGATATCGTCGCAGAATATAGGCTGTTCCCAGTAAAGCTGCTTTTTGTAATTGGCTGATGATGATTCCTGTGGCCCCTATGGTGTTGAGGTGCTCTTCAAGGTCTTTTGGAACTGCACCCAGGGTGCCAATTACCACTGGGATTATTTTGGTCCTTTTCTGCCACAGCCTTTCAATGTCCATTTGTAGATCTTTGTATTTGGTGATTTTTTCTATTTCTTTTTCTTCTATTCTGCTATCCCCTGGTATTGCTATGTCGATTATTTTCACTTGTTTTTCTTTCTTCTCGACTACAGTTATATCTGGTGTGTGGTGTGGCAGATGTTTGTCTGTTTGTAGTCGGAAGTCCCATAATATTTTTACATCTTCATTTTCTTCAACTTTTTCAATTGTATGGTCCTACCAATTTTTGGCTACAGGTAGCTTGTATTTTTTGCAGAAGTTCCAGTGTATCATCCCTGCTACCTTGTCATGCCTTTGTTTGTAGTCAGTCTGTGCAATCTTTTTACAACAGCTGATTAGGTGGTCCACTGTTTCATCTGCTTCTTTACAAAGGCGACACTTGCTGTTTGTTGTTGACTTTTCTACTTTTGCTCTTATTGCATTTGTTCTTAGTGCCTGTTCTTGTGCAGCCAGTATTAAACCCTCTGTTTCTTTCTTCAAGTTGCCATTCTTAAGCCATTGCCATTCTTAAGCCATTGCCAGGTCTTGGTGATGTCTGATTTTCCACTTATATTGTGCAAATATTGACCACGCAGTGGCTTATTTTTCCATTTTTCTGCTCGGTTCTTGACTTGTTCTTTCTTGTAGGCCTGCTTTGTTTCTTTGGTGTTGAATAGTTTCACGTTATTGACCATTTGAAGTGCATCTTCTTCACTGTCCTTGATATATTCTTCAAGGCCTCTTTTCTCCTCCTCTACTGTTTGATGGACTTGCAGCATTCCTCTTCCACTTGAGCTGCGAGGGAGGTAGAGCCTATCGACATCACTGCGGGGGTGCAGAGCATGATTGATGGTCATGATTTTCCTGGTCTTACGATCTAGCGTCGCTAGCTCTGCCTGGGTCCAGTCTATTATTCCTGCAGTGTATCTGATAACAGGTATAGCCTAGGTGTTTATGGCTTGTATGGTGTTCCCGCCATTGAGTTTGGACTTGAGGATTTTTCTAACTCTCCTGATGTATTCACTTCCAATTTTTCTTTTAACTTCAGCATGTGCAATGTTATCAGCTATTAATGTTATCGGCTATTAATGTTATCAGACTATTATTATTATTATTATTATTTTGATTTTGATTTCTATACCGCCCTTCCAAAAATGGCTCAGGGCGGTTTACACAGAGAAATAACAAAGCAATAAGGTCAATCTCTGTCCCCAAAGGGCTCACAATCCAAAAAGAAACATCAGAGACATACCAGCAACAGTCACTGGAGGGACGCTGTGCTGGAGACAGATAGGGCAGTTATTCTCCCCCTGCTAAATAAAGAGAATCACCATGTTAAAAGTTGCCTCTTTGCCAAGTCAGCAGGGGTCTACAGGGTGGTATATAAATTCAATCAATCAATCAATCAATCAAACAAACAAACAAACAATATTTATCATCTCTGCAATCATAATTATCATAATTATCAAATAATCAACTTGTGGAATTCTCTGACACGAGATGTGGTGAGAGCCAACAACCTGGATGGCTTTAAGAGGGGTTTGGATAATTTCATGGAGGACAGATCTATTGACGGCTACTAGTCGGAGGGCTGTTGGCCACCTCCAGCCTTTGGGGCGGGGTGCCTCTGGGTACCAGTTGCGGGGGAGTAACAGCAGGAGAGAGGGCATGCCCTCAACTCCTGCCTGTGGCTTCCAGTGGCATCTTGTGGGCCACTGTGCGAAACGCGGTGCTGGACTAGATGGGCCTTGGGCCTGATCCGACAGGGCTGTTCTTATGTTATGTTCTTATAATTGCAAGAAATTTACTATTTTTGAAATAAAAGCTGTTATGCTAAAGTATAGCCCAGTGGTTGGGTTGACAGCAGATAGGGATGTGCATGGAACCAGTTTTGCCCCTTTGGTTTGAATCCAGATTGGATTTGAACAGACCAAGCTTGAGCGCAGCCAAGACAGATCCGGGCCGGCCATTGGGGTATACTTGTAAGGGACGTTTACTTGTAAAGGGGAATCCAGTGAGGATTCCCCTTTACATGTAAAGGGCATCCCCTAACCTAAAGGCAGGGGGGCAGGGGACAAGGTAAAGCGTACTGTTTGTCCCTTTAGGAGGTTGTGGCAGAGGCAGAGGAAAGACATTAGGTGGCAGTCAGGGCTCCTCCAAACCCTGCACTGGCCTCTCGAATGACAGCCTGGGCAAATTGCGTGGTGACACAAATGGCCTCTGTGCATGCATAGAGGTCATGAAAAAGGCCTCTGCAGGTATGTGTGTGGAGGCCCGAATGGGGCTGCAGTTGGCCTGGGATATCATTTGAGAGGTTGGCAGGTGGTTTGGAGGAGCCCTTGCCACCGCCACCTCCGATGTCTCTCTGCCTCCTCCACCATGGCCTCCTAAAGGTACAAATCATACCCTTCCTCCCTCTCACCCCCACCCCCAATCTTTAGGTTAGGGGAAGCCCTTTACCAGGAAAGGGGTATCCTCGCCGGATTTCCCTTTACAAGTATACTTCCAAAATGGCCTATGAACCGGTTCTCAGAACCGGGGCCAGGCCAATTTGAACATGGACTGGCTGAACTGGGCTGGTTCAATTCAAACCACAGTTCAAATTGAGCTGGCTCACACACCCCTAACAACAGGGTGACAGTATGCTGCTTACACAGCCCAGCTGTTGGCTGAGGTTAAGGAAGCTAGTGCTCTGTTAGCTGCAGCTACTTGCTCATGCGCAAGCAAGGGCTGCTTCCGGCCCAGCTGCAAACAGAGACAGGCACTTAGAGCAGCCGTCTCTTGGGGTAATCCCCAAATGCAGCATGTGAGTCCCAGCCTCAGATCATTCGGCCCAGCTCCATGCTGCATGGAGCAGGGCCGATCATGGGGGAGCGCAGACTGTGTGCTCTCACCAAGCAATGAAGGCGCATCTGGGGAGAAGGCAAGGTTTGTCAGAGTTCAAGGTCCGCCTGCCTGCCCCCCCCCATATATATATATATATGGCAGTGTATTAACTGTTCCTTTAAGACAAGTCTAAGGAAGTTTGCCCCCAACTGAGCCTACAGAAGGCATGTTCATATTACACCGGAACCCCAGCACATGCGTTAAGGTCAAGTCACTATAATGGTGGTCAGATAGGGAAGAAAGGTTGTGCAAATGGCCTCAAGGTATTTTATATATGTCCAAGAACAGGACTCAGAGCTCAATGCTGGAGGACAATTGCTGAAGTTTCTGGATGCTTTTCATCGGTGCCCAGGATAGAATGTGTTGCACACCAAACCGGGGTGCAGGGGAGCTTGGGGGAAAGCAGGAGCCTGCCTACCTTCACCCACATAATCACAGCCTGAGCAGGGCTTCACCGCCTATGTGGCGTGTGGCCAGATGAATGGCACGGCAACAAGTGCCACAGAAATTGGGAGAGCGGGGTGTGGGGGAGGGAGAAGGAAGCCAGGCCACCAGGTATCCCACAATGCACCACATGAGGAGCATGGTTCATTTTGAAAGCTCTGTGCTGCTGGGCCAGTGTAGAGATTCCTGTGCTACCTAGACCAATCTAGAGGTTGCTAAAGCAAGAATGACTGTGGGCATTCTATCAATGGCTACTTATTATCTAGGCTCTTAATTTCTGGAAGGAGAGGTGCTGGGTCTAAGTCAACCCTAGACGCTCTACTCGATAAACTATGGGTGGTGCTAGTTGGATATTTTCGACCAACGTTCAATAGGAAGTGGATGCATAATAATAATCATGTTCCACCTTCTTATTTTAGCTTTTGAATACCAGATGGGTATGGGAGATATCTTTTGTTTTCAAAATAGGATCCACCACATGTCCCTCACCCTTCTTGCTGACAAAAATACATAGATGCAAGGTCTTTACAAAAACATGTTTCACCCTCTTGTTCTTCTAGAAAAGCAAACACCCAGGGACATCATGATTCAGGTCATAGATTTCATCTTGAATTCATTTATGTCTGGCATTTGCATGCTGATGTCTTTGACACCTTAATGGTTAGATTTCAAAGCCCATTTCCCCCCCTTTTATCTGCAGCTGAATGAGACATCTCAGTAAGCAGCAGATAAAGACGGAAGTCCTTTGTCTGAAGTTGTACAGGCATGGCCAGCTGTGAAGAAAACCTGCTGAAGTTTCACAGGCAGCTTGTCTGGCTTCACACAACAGCATTAATTCTCTTTTTTAATTATACTGGAGAAGCAAAAGCAGAAGAGATTTCTTGCATAAATGGTTGCTAAACACTGGAGTGGGTTTTCTCCTCATCCCTCTTATTTCTTTACTAAGTTATCATTGATGAGCATTCAATTAAAAGAAATAAATCAAAATTATATTATATAGAAGGCGTTGAAATGCATATATCGTGGATGCTGTAGCTTATTAGAGCACTGCTAATTAATGTTTTCTGGAGACAGTGAGGCGGGTCTAACCATTGCTGAGACCCGCCTCCAGAGGGTTTGCGGGGAGAGCAGGCTAAGACTGCTCTCCCAACAGACAATCATTGAGCCCTCCCTGGGCAGCCAGATCAGCCGCCCAAGGCCAAGAAGGGGAAAAAGATCACAAAGGAGAGAAAAGCGGCGGCCCGAGTTGCTAAAGGCAGCAGGGCGCAAGCACTTGTTCCGGCTGAGGGAGAAGCAGGCGGATTGGCCGTTGCTCGGTCAGGTGCTCAGGAGAACACGCCTGAGAAGGGTGCCACGCAAGTATCTGTTGCCCCCGTTTGTCAGCCTGGGCCCTGTTTGGGCGAGCCTCCCGCCAAGCGCACCTGCTCTTCTGAGGCGGGCCCGTCGCCAGACGCGGCTGAGGAGGAGATTCCTCCTAGTTTTGCGGCATTATTATGGCGGGTGGTGGCACCAGCAGGGGTCTGGGGCCACACAGCCCCCAGAAGTTCCAGCATGCTCTGCATGAGTGCGTAGAGCACGCTGGAGAGATCCCCAAGCCTGGAGGCTGCTTTTTAGCCTCCCAGTCGGGGGTCTCCTTGTGAGTTGCTGCAGCAACACACGATCATAGAGCCCAGGTTAGCAGTGTGCTCGGTCCACTAACCTGGGCTTAGGGGAGGGCTCTGTAAGTGGGTAACCTGCTTGAGAGCAACCGGGCTTGCCTGTGAGCCTGGTGGGTCTCATGGTCACCAGAAAGCAGGCTAGGCTCCCTTAGTCTGCTTTTTGGCAATTGTGAGAATCACCTCAGTGAGTTAAAGTTCTAAATAAAGTAGTTTATTTCCATCAGAGAGATAGAGAGGGCCTACATGCCTTGCTGCTAGCTACATACAGGAAGAAGAGAAGGAGAAGAAGGAAGTCTGTCTCCGGTGAGAAAATGAAACCTGGGACTACCAGTCTAACACAGGGAAAGGTGTGTCGAGATAGTGCAGCCAGAGAGGGAATGCCCTTACTGGCTAGCTATCCCTAATGCCTATAGTGGTCAATAGGGTTGCTGGTGCTCAGAGTAAATGCTATCAGGAGCTGCATGTCCAACCTAGCTGACAAAACATCATGTCACGATAACTTAGTCCCTAGAGTGCCAAGCACTGTTACAAAGAAAGTGTGTGTTATTAAGAACATAAGAACAGCCCTGCTGGATCAGGGCCAAACAGAGGTGCATCTAGGGAAAATAGCGCCTAGGGCAAGCACTGAAATTGTGCCCCCTGTCCAAACATCTGACACCCATCTTTCAGATAAGTTTACCATAATACAAGCCAAGCTTGTTAATCTTTTAATCTTTCAAAAACTATTTAGCAGTGGACGTAGCCAGACCAAAAAATGCTGGAAAACTACAAATTTCAGTATGCTGGGGCTCATGAAATACCCAAATACTATATGGAGGTGTACTTGGAAAACTAAACAGAAGTGCCTGTCTAATTGTCTACTATGCATTGTAGCATCACTATTACATAAGTTTTAAAAATAAATGGAGAATTTGACTTTTCCCAGATACTCTGAAAATAAGTAAAGGATGTGCAGAGTAAACTGTGTCACTGCTTGGAATATATTCTAGCATTTCAGAAAGACAGTTAAAATGAGAGAAAGAGAGCAAGAAACTCCCAGTGGGCCTTAATACTAAGGATTTCACACTGATTCAAAGACAAACTCACCATTAATAGCGATATCAGTAAAGACATCACATTTAACTCACTTATCACAAGAAGCAAAGTAAGAGCAAATGAATACAATCCTAGCTTATAAACTTCAGCTCAATATTCACAAGATCTGACTCTCTGTACATAGCATCAAACTGAATATGTGTACAGTGACTTATATTATATTAAATTTTTAAAAAAATTCTCTGTAGCCCCTTTGGGGGGCTTCCTAAAGGCCATGGGGGGAGGGTCTACAAAGGTTCCCCTCCCCCTGCTGGCCTCTAGGGCCTCGCAGGGACCATTTGAGCATGTGCAGTGGCCATTTTTTAATATATATATATTTTTTAAAATGGCCACTCAAAACAAAATAGTTGTCATGCATGCTCAAATGGCCTCTGCGAGGCCTGGCATGGCACAGGGCCTCACAGAAGCCATTTGAGCATGTGCGGTGGCCATTTTGTTTTTGGTGGCCAGTTTTTTTAATTTTTCAATTTTAAAAAATGGCACCTCCAATTCAAGTGGCGCCTGGGGCACTTGCCTTGCCTGCCCAATCATAGATATGCCCTGGTGTCCAAGGCCAATCTAGTCCAGCATCCTGTTTCACACAGTGGCCCACCAGTTGCCGCTGGAAGCCTACAGACAGGAGTTGAGGGCATGCCCTCTCTCCTGCGGTTACTCCCCTGCTACTGGTACTCAGAAGCATCCTGCCTTTGAGGCTGGGGGTGGCCTATAGCCCTCCAACTATTAGCTGTTGATAGACCTCTCCTCCATAAAGTTATCAAAACCACTCTTAAAGCCATCCAGGTTGTTGGCTGTCACCACATCTTGTGGCAGAGAATTCCACAAGTTGATCATGCATTGTGTGAAAAAGTCTTTCTCTTTGTTGGTCCTAAATTTCCTGGCAATCAATTTCATGGGATGACCCCTGGTTCTAGTGTTATGTGAGAAGGATCAGAATTTCTCTCCCTCCACTTTCTCCTCACCATCCATGATTTTATATACCTCTATCATGTCTCCCCGCAGTCATCAATTTTCTAAACTAAATAGCCCCAGGCTTCAAAGGCAGGATGAATAACAGCAGGAGAGAGAGCATGCCCTCAATTCCTGCCTATAGGCTTCCAGCGGCATCTGGTGGGCCACTGTGTGAAAAAGGATGCTGGACTAGATAGGCCTTGGGCTTGATCCAGCAGGGCTGTTTGTATGTTCTTAGTAACACACACTTTCTTTGTAGCTTTCATAAGGAACGTTCAAAAGGAAGGTGCTCAAGACCCCTGATCATCTTGGTTGCCCTTTTCTGCACCTTTCCCAGTTCTGCAATGTCCTTTTTCAGATGTGTTGTCCAGAATTTTACACACTACACAGAACTCCAGGTGTGGCCACACCATAGTTTTGTATAAGGGCATTAGAATATTAGCAGTTTTATTTTCAATCCTCTTCCTAATGATCCCTAGCATGGAATTGGCCTTTTTCACAGCTGCCACACATTGAGTTGACACTTTCAACGAGCTGTCCACCATGATCCCAAGATCCCACTCCTGGTCAGTTACTGACAGCTCAGATCCCATCAGCGTATACTTGAAGTTGGGGTTTTACATCCCAATGTGTATCACTTTACACTTGCCAATATTGAACTTCATTTGCCATTTTGTCACCCACTCATCCCTCTTGGAGAGATCCTTTTGAAGTTCCTCACAATCTGTCTTGGATTTCACTACCCGAAAGAGTTTGGTATCATCTGAAAATTTGGCCACCTCACTGCTTACCCCTACTTCTAGATCATTTATGAATAAATTAAAAAGCACCGGTCCCAGTTCAGATCCCTGGGGGACCCCACTTCTTTCTCCCCTCTATTGTGAAAACTCTCCATGTATACCTAGCCTCTGTTTCCTGTCCTTCAACCAGTTAGCAATCCACACATGCACTTGTCCCCTTATCCCATGACTGCTAGGTTTTCTCAAGCGTTTCTGATGAGGAACTTTGTCGAAAGCTTTTTGGAAGTCCAGGTATACTATGTCAACTGGATCACTTTGATCAACACACTTGTTGACACTCTCAAAGAACTCCAATATGTTTGTGAGGCAAGATTTACCTTTGCAGAAGCCATGCTGATTCTCTTCCAGCAGGGCCTGTTCCTCTATGTGCTTTACAATTTTATCCTTTAGGATGCTTTCCGTCAATTTGCCTGGAACAGATGTTAAGCTAATCGGCCTATAATTTCCCGGATCGCCCCTGGATCACTTTTTGAAAATCGGTGTTACATTGGCTACTTTCCAGTCCTCAAGTACAGAGCTTGATTACTGGGATAAGTTTTATATTTTTGCAAGGAGGTCGGCAATTTCACATTTGAGTTTTTTGAGGACTCTTGGATGGATGCCATCTGACCCTGGTGATTTGCTAGTTTTCAATTTTTCCTGACAGTTTATTGTGTATGTTTGATTCATTCTTGAAAAATTTGAATTGCCTTTTAAACAAGTACAACTATTTATAAAGCAATATCTCCCCTGCATACATCAGGGGAGGCTCATCTGTGGCTACCTTCATGTTGCCTGGTGGCCACCCAAGGACAGGCCTTCTCTGTTGTTGCTCCTTCACCTTGGGGAGCACTGGCAATCACCCACAGAACCTCACCTTACTACTTTGTAATGCCAGTTCAATCCACAATAAATCTGAGATGATATAGAAATGTATTAAATAAATAAATAAATAAATAAATAAATAAATAAATAAATAAAGAAAGAAAGAAAGAAAGAAAGAAAGAAAGAAAGAAAGAAAGATTCGATTGTGGATGAAGCCGGTATGCATTATGGAGACCTGGTTAGGAGAGGCCAGTGGTCCAGTCTGGTAGGGATGTGCATGAACAACAGTTTTAGCAAAGTTGGGTATTGTAGTTTGGGAGCTTTAAGAAAGTGGAGAGCAGGCCCTCACCTGCTCTCTGCCACTCCATGAAGCTTTCTCCTGGGGTGGCATGCATCCCCAAAAGCCCGAAGTGGCACCAGCATATACATGGTGTCCATGCATGTGTGGGCACCATTGGTGTGGTCAGCAACACCACATATATATGCAAGGAACCCTGTCATAAGAAAGAAACACATCTGATGCAGTGCTGTCGCCAAGCAAGGTATCCTTTCGGAGATTTTCCAAGTGCTTTCTGACTGGTTGGCAGGGCATTTATTTCCCTGGGTGATAGGACAGTATCTTTATTGTTAAGGTTCCTGTGGATGGTTCTGCCCTTCACCCCACATATAGATAAATGTGTAATGAAATGTTTAGCATTGTGCCCCACCCTCCATGCAAGCCCCAGGGAAGGGTACCCAAGCAACACCCTTCCTTGTCCCGGCCGCTGTCGTGAAGAAGCAGTTGAAGTCAGGGGTGTAGCAAGGTTTTAGTGGGCCCAGAGACAATATTTTAAAATGCCCCTCCCCCCCTGAAGCTCAGCATCATCCTAAATTATTTTTTTTAAGGTTTTGTAAATCGTGGACAATGCAAGTCATTTAATGGTACTAGAGAAAGACATGCTGTTCTGGTAGCTCCAGGTCTTAACACTCACATCAATTTGGGAGGATGAACAGAACTGGAGGAAGCCCGGGCAGGTGTGCAGCTGGGGAAGTCAGTCATGTGACTTACCTCTGGGCCCCCCCCAAGGCAGTGGGCCCCCAGACAACTGTCTCCCTTTGCCCTATTATAGTTACGCCCTTGGTTGAAGTGATCCCTCTGGCATTCTGGTCTCCCCTGCAACATATATCAGGCATGCGGACATGCTTTCCTTTTGCCCAGCACAGCCACTTGCCTTGGCAGGGATTGCTGAAAGCATCAGTTGCCCTGCTTGGGATGCCCCTCAGCAGCCGATCTACATACGTCTCGATGCCGGTCCTAGCCCAGGAAGTCTGAATGTGGACTAGGAGCCATCTCCATTGTTACCCAACTCTGCCCACCTAGACCCACCCAGACAGATGGAGCAGGCCGGACTTGTGAGTCTGGAAGAGTTGAGTTGAGAGGGGAAGGCATGGAGAATAAGTTGTACTGTTAACCAGAGATACCAAGAGCCCCACATCAGTGGGGGCACCTACAGTTGGATGGGCTATATCATGTGGGCACAGTCAGACAGAGACCTGAAGTTCATGGAGCCTCTGGTCCTCCCCAGTGGACTGGCCCTCTCCTGAGAAGGTTACTCCCCAGCCGGCAAGCTGACAACGGGGCAGGAGTGTTTGGCGGCTTCCTAGACTGCTTGGCCTGGGTCTACGAGTCCAAAAGCATTCTTTCTCACAGTGGACCAAACCCCAAGATCCTTTGCCTGCCCTCATATACATATTCCCTCTTAGGAAGTCAACATGAGCCCTTCCCAGAGTAACATAAAACTGGTCTCCCTCTCCATCACCCGGTACCAATACTTGTGCTTGTGCAGGACTGTATGGCTGTGGTGCTCTTGAGAGGGAGGCGTGCAAGTGCTGTGAGGGAAAGGGCTTAAGTACCCTTTTCCAGCTGAGGGCAGGCGGTTGATGCAGAAAAGGCACAATTGCTCTGGAAATGCCCCCTCGAAGATCATGGCTAATAGCTGCTGCTCTACTGATGTCCTCACACCTTTCCCACAGTCTGGAGACTAGCGCAGCGATCAGCTTGCTGGATGGAGCATAGGCGGATCAGGAAAAGGGATCCTTCTGCCCAGAAGCTGGGGGCTGTGAAACCATGGTTGGATGATTGTCTACAGGACGATTCCTGGTTCCAAAGATTAACCACAGGTTCATCTGCTAGAGGTTTCACGCTATGTTCGAAGGTGGCCAAGCTCTCCCTAGGTTTCCTGTCTTTCAAGGAAATAGGGCAGGTAGTTACCCCGTTTTTTGGTGAACATTGTAATAAGTCTTTATGGGCAATCTAGACACTGGAAGCTTCTGATAAGATTTACCTAAGGGAAATTCCAGTGCACTTGAATTTGACTTTCAAATGTGAAAACATACAGAAAAACAAGCCCTATAATGTTTGCTGGTGCTAGCATTGATGCCTGTCCTGTGGTTTGCTCAGTTTTTCATTTGGCACAGCGTTATTCTTCATAAAATCAATAACGGAGAGTCTGTGGATGCATGTGTCTGTGGCCACGAGTTGCAAACAAGGCCTGTAATATAACCAGTTCCAATTGTGCTGCCAAACCAAGGCCATTTCACGAGCCATTAGCTGTGACAATAAGGATGTATGGCCCCCAAAGGAGCTCTGAGGATTAAGTTACTCAGAGCTTGGGGGGAAAATCAGTTGGGTTCATCTCAAACAAGCTGCCTATCTGGATAACATCAAGAGTTCTGTAATGTGGCTGATAGTTTGCAATGTGGCTGATAGTGTGCATGCCTGAAATGGCATAGGAATGCAATATTTCCCACTCTATGTGTGGTTTGTTCCCTCTGCTCCAGCTGTATTTTCCTTGTCATGTTCTTGAATTCTGACACCATTTAGAACAAGCCAGTTATGGCTGTAGAAAATGCATATTCATCCTATTTCTTTTTTTTAAAAAATGAAAAGCAAATTGCATCCAAAGAAGGAAAAAATGGAAAAGATCTGGGATCTTTTGGCAAGGCCCATCTTTTATAATATTTCATTATATCAAGAGGTGGTTTGGAGACTGGTGGATGAAGGAAGGGTAGAGCTTGGCTTAGTATCAGGAGGAAGAGAGCCAAGAGAGAGAGGAGAGAGAATGTTGACAACACACTGCTGTCAGTCATTGCCTTACCAAGCACTGTAAATTAAAGTTCGTGGTAGGCAGCTAAGCAACATTTCTATCTGATTCATTATAAACCTCAGTAGATACTTGGGTGCAAGGTCTATTTCTTCCCCTCCCTGACATATGGTAAGTGGGGGCGGAATTCTTAACTAGCAAAGAGATGAAAAAGAAACTTAACACAGCAAAACTGCATTATGCAACACTGACTCCTCTAAATCCAACTAAAGCAACCGTTCCCAAGAGAGATTTGGTTCATATTTGATATACAGCTGAACCAAAAATTGTCTTCAAAGAAGTTTTGGTGAAATTTGAAGCTCCTGAAGGATTTTTGGATTAAAGAAGGCAATTTCAGGGAGGTGAGAAATTCTTATAAAGCTTCAAGGGGAGTGACTTATCACTGGTGATTATCTTCCTTCCTTCCTTCCTTCCTTCCCTCCCTCCCTCCCTTCCTTCCTTTCACAGGTGCCTCTGCAAGGGGCCATGGCAACAAGAGGCATGATATCCTGTCATTCTGGTGTTCATTCTGAAAAAGATAGCTGGTAATATGGTGGTGGAAATGGGAAGGTCTTAGTTCTCTTTTCAAACTTAAAATAGACAGTCAGTTCTGTTTTAACTTTTCGTTCACTATGAGCTCATTCTCATGACTGGGCTCTAAAGGGGCGAGGGGAGGGAGCCCCAAAATGCTTACCTCCCCCACACACGAGCAGCCCCCCTTCCTCGGGTGGGTGGATCGGTAGCTCTGAGGGTTGGGGTGCTGGGACACATCGCCCCAGGTTGCCCACCGCCCAGAGCTCCATCTTGCACCATGTGAGTGTGTGGTGTGTTATGGGGATCCCTCCTCCCATCCCCGGGTCTGCTAGCCATGGCTGCATGCAGCCGTGGCTGACAGATGATCCCCAAAATGAGGTTAAGGTAAGCTCTTGCTTACTTAACCTCATTTTACATAGTGGCTGCATAGGCGGGTTTGTCGCCATGGTGCTGCCGGAATCAGCCTGATCCCGGCAGTACACACACATGTGCAAAACTAGGCTGGGCTCCCTTAGCCCAGTTTTGCACATGCATGTGAATAGCCTCACTATCTAATAGGAGTCACAAGAATGTGTGATATTCAGTGCAGGCTAACGTGGAGAGTTCTGAACTGCATATGCTGCTGTTTTAGAGAGGAGCAAGACTGGCATTTATTTGCTGTTTTGACTTTTAGCAGGGGTATACAAGAACCCAAAATCACAGTGCAGTTAGAATTCAAATCAAATTAGAACTGAACTGCATTCCACTGAAACAGTTCAGTCGAACTGACTGGCCGGTCCGGTCCATTCAATCGAACCAGTTTGATGGTTCTGGTGGCAATACTTGTAAAGGGGGGTCCAGTGAGGATTGGGGGAGTGGCGAGAAAGGTTACCTAAGATTCTTACCACCTCGCCACTTACCGCTACTCCCCGCCACTCCCTGCCCCAACCGTACACCCCAGTTGCCTCTGGATCGGTATTTAAACAGGCTGCCCACATGGTGGTAGCACAGTTCTGGCTTCTGCAGATTTGCAGAGGCCATTCTGCACGCATGTGCAGAAGCCATGCAAATGGCCTTCGTGCAGCCGCAGAGGCCGGAACTGTGCTGCTGCCACCACACAGGCAGCCTGTCTAAATAGCAATCCGTAGGTGATTTGGGTGTACTGGGCTGTGGGGAGTGACAGGGAGTTGGTAAGAAGCGTAGATAACCTTTCTACCGCTCCTACACCCACCTTCCCTTCAAAGTCAAACCAGTTCCCATCGAACCAGGCTTGGTCCGGCTCATTTGTGAACCAAACTGGCCCTGGTTTGCTTTGCAATCGAGCCCCCAAACCAGCCCAGTTCAATGTGAACCAGTTTGACATAGAATGATTTGTGTACACCTCTAACGTTTAGTAGTAATTCATAAGATTCTACTTTTGATACATTCTGTCTACTAAAAGGAGATTCTTGTTGATGCCACTGAAGAAGTTTTGGGTTGAAACATGTCTGACTTTCCAAGTGTTTTGAGATTTTCTCCTTTTTGAAGTTGTTGACAACTGTCTGATCTGGACTTGTAAGGACTGGCATGACCCAGGCCACGCAGATGCCCATTGCACAAGTGCGGCAGTCTTCAAAATAGCTGCTATGCTGGGGGGAAAGTCCTGAACAGTATGAAGAATGGCCAAATGGACTGGTTTTGGATGGATGGGAGGCTGGTGGGGGGAGCGGGAACCTCCACGGACACTCCGCCACTGCCTCAGAGAACCCCGCCAAAGAGGGTAAGTTTGGAATTAAAAAAAAAAAAAAAAGCTCATGAACCCCACCCCTAGACTGAATTCTTACAGTGCTCACACTTCTAGTCTCCCATTCATATGCAGCCAGGGTGGACCCTGCTTAGCTAAGGCGACAAGTCATGCTTGCTACCACAAGACCAGCAATCCTCTCTTTAAAAGTAAAGAAGGTGAAAGCATGCTCCCCCTTTCCCCTTCAGCCACAGCAGCATAGTTGCTGCCTTCAGGACAGGGTGTAGTCATAATTGAGTGGATGGGTTCAAAGAATCTGGGCCCTCCAGATTTTGAGGGGGCCCCAGCTCTACCCCAACCTATTTTCTACATTATCTCCCTCACTTCAAGGGGCTGCCAGGGAGAGGGGCAAGCACGGGCCCCCTAGCTACGTCCCTGCTCAGGACTCTTATGTTTGTCCTTTGTATGCTTGCTTACCAATTTATAAGAGTACTGCCTTATGCCATGCATCTATTTATTTATCCCCCCCTCCACAATAAAATGTGACCACATAATGAAGAGGACACGTATCTGGCACTCACTTCAGGAAAACGCTGGAAAGTTCTTGTTATTCTTTGAGTCTGATGCTAACACAATATTTCTGGATGATGTGATTTTAAGAAACAGCAACGGCGGCCACTAGCTGGGTGTCTGCCCTACTGGAAACAAGCAGCTGCACATTTTCACATCCTGTCCAGAGAAGGCTGCTGTAATAGCCTCCAAAATGCAAACTTGTCCATGAATAAATCTTCTTCTTGACCAGACAAACGTGGTGGTGCTTGTGAGTCTGCAGGGTGATTTCACAGTAGACCTGCCCTCTCACTTCCTTTCTGTCTTAGGCCTTCTGAATATACTTATACATTGGGAGCAATGCAGCTGGAATATGTAAATAGAGTAAAAACTTCAGATTTAAAATAAGAGAATCTTGGAACTTAATTTCTTTCTTTTCGTTTTCTCTTTTAATGATTCAAGGATGGGAAGTCACACCTTCTGGTCCTTAAAACAGAGAGCCCTTAAGGGGAATGAGATTAATGAGGTGGTGGAAATCTGGACTATACCACTTCATATTGCAAACAGGGGAACCTGTATTTTTAATGGTCCCCCACATATAAAGCTCCCCACATGTTTAATGGTCCCCCACAAAAGCTCCCCTAACACATCAGGGAGAGGGCCAAGCTAAACCATGTTTCCTTTAGTGTGCTAACTTGCTACATGGAAGAAAGACTTTTTTAAAATTTGGAGGAACATTTTTGTTTAAAAAACACCTCTCTTCTGCTTGCATTTTTAAATGGTACAGTCCTAGGAAAGAGAACTTTGGTGGATTTTAGGGGAGAACACTGCATTTAAAAAAAGATTTGGACCAATTTTCATGTTGGGTTTGGGGTGGGGCTTTTTGCCCATTTGGGATCACTCCCTGTTTGTTTTGGGACCTATTTTGGGATCCTGATTCATTTTCAATTTTTTTAAAAAAAAAAATTATACCTTTTAACTGCTTGTTCTTCACCACCACCTGTGTTGGTGACTACAGGAACTCCAGGGTGGTGCTGTGTACTGGCAGTAGCCTTCCCCCTCCCCGCTTCCCTTCTTATCCATATACCTCCAGACAGGGGTTTTTTTTTTAATGGGGGCATCCTTTGTTTTTTACCCACACTGCCTCAGGATAACACTGCATCCCGGGGACAAATGGGAAGGGGGAAAGCACCAGGAGGAGACAGCACCCTGGAACTTTTACCAGCAGGGAAAGAGCAGCAGCAAAAAATGAGCAGTTAAAAGAAAAACAGATTTTTTTAAAGCGTGAGGAAGGCCCAAGAATAGATCGACTTTGGTACTCCCATATTTGCTTCATTCTCTGGCCTGTTCAGCTTGGTAGTAAAAAAAAAAAACACCCCCCCCCCCAAAAAAAAACCCAAGAGCAAGCAATGGGAAGGATCTTTTTCATTGCATTTTCTATTTTTTCTGAATCGGTGGCCTAATTCTACTTCAAGTAGGAAAGAGACAGGGTATCGCCAAAGGGAGCCTACCCTAGAACAGAGGTGAAACTGGAAGCTTAACATCCACATTCCGATTTGAAAATATTGAGTTGTTGAACTGAATTTCTACTTTCAAATTTCAGTACTAAAAATATTACAACCTAGACATGTCCCAACAGCAAAAATCCTGGAATTGACAAGCCTGATAATATACTAATATTCTAGTGTTGTTGTTACGAATATGTATTTACTGCTTTCAACAGAAATATTCTCAAAAGCAACTACACAGAAAAAGAATAAGATGATTCCCTGTCCCTAAAAGACTCACAATTTTAAAAAGAAACACCAGCAACAGCCAATAGGGACAATTGCTCTCTCCTGTTATAAGAGAATCACCACTTTAAAAGGTGCCTTTTTACTCAGTTAATGTTAAAAACCTGACACCCAAGCTCCCAATACCTAATATTTCTAACTAGCCGATCCGGCACACAGCATCTGCTCCCCTAGTTCACCCCCCCTTCAGTTCCAGTCTGTTCTACTCCTCCCAGGCCGTTTTCCCTCCAGCAGCGCTTTCCCACGCTGGCAGGCCTGGCCGGCGCTTCCCTTCCCTTCCCTGCCCACCCACCAGCCTGGCTGGTGCTTTCCCTCCCTCCCCACCGACAGTGCTTTCTTTCACTGTCTAGCACTTCCCTTCCTGTCCCCGCCCACCAGCCTGGCCAGTGCTTTTTCTCGCCGGCCGGCCTGGCTAGCACTTTCCCTTCCCTTCCTGCCAGCAGCACTTTCTCTCACCGGCTGGCGCTCCCCTTCCCTGCTCCCCTGCCTGGCCAGTGCTTTTTCTCACCGGCTGGCCGTCTGCCACTGCCGCCATTTTCTTCTCCATCCCCGTTGCTATCCCCCAGGCAGCTGCTCCCAAATTCTCGTGAGAGCTGCCACGCATGGGATTAGCCACGGGTACATCTAGGAGAATTATATATAAACATGTTACCACATTCACTGCTGTACTAGTCAAACACTGTTTACATGTCAAGTATTTGTTAATAATCAGCATAGAGGCAGAATTGTGAATTGAAAATAAAAAGAAAAAAACTTTCTCTGCAATCCAAAAATGCAACACCAGTGTACCATTTAAAACTATGGTCTTTATTTCTGTTGTTGTTATTTATTTCGATGCCTGCATAAACCTTTACCACAGTAACGTATGTTTCGTCATGCTTGAAAGCATCTATGGACACTGCACATGTTCAGAGGCATCTGCCATAGCCTGTATTCAATACTGCATAAAAATAACAGGAGATATCTGCATGTATGAAGCTCTGGATCACAGCCATAAACATAAAAATAGATATACAGGACTTTAGATACATTCGGGGGGGGGGGGGGGACGGGACTCTCTTGACTGTAATTACCTCAAAATTAGAACATGAGCATTTGGAATTTGTGCCAGTTCCAGTTTCTAAATCTGTCTCTGTTCAGAAATGTGTTATGACGAATACTTGGCCAGCTTTAATAAAAGCAGGTATTTTGCAGAGATTTGGTTTCACCAAATGTCATTTGGTGGAGTCCTGTGGAATGTTTAATACGACATTGTTCTTATCAAGCAGCTCAGCAAGGGACAGCTCCTTGGAAACATCAGCTGCATTTATTAAAAGCATTTGGAAGGTTGTGCATGAGAAAATAAGGTCAGACATAACAACATCCATATTTAGTTGGATGGGTTGCTTGGGCTTCTCCACCTGCTGAATGCTCTCATCAGCCTAGTGAGAATTCTGTTAAAATAGACTAAAATACCTGACATCAGTTTAAATCCAATCTGTTAAAACCGGGCTGAGAAACATTTCTGTATCTGCTCCTTCTGCGGGGCATAGCTGCTTCTGCTAGTGACAGCTGGCAGGCAAAACTAGAAATGATGTCATTGGTGGGCGGGGGGGGGGGGGGAGAAAGAAAACTATGGTCTCATAATTGCAAATGGATTTGAATAGTTTGGGTAATCATCATCACCATCAAGATGTATATGGAATGCAACAAATAATTCATCTCAGCAATCCTTACTACTACTACCACCACCACTACTACAACAACCCACTGAGGTAGATCAGTCCCATATTACAGATGGGTTCTTTACACTGAGGTCATTCACACAATCAGAAACTGTGTTCTACCCAGGTTGGTAGTTGTGTGTGCTCCCAATTTTCAATTGTGTGGAAGCAAGACAGGAGGAACAGCCAGAGGCGTAACTATAGGGGGGGGCAGGGGGGCACGTGCCCCGGGCGCCATCTTTTCTGGTCACGTGGGGGGCGCCGCCATGACCAATTTTTTTAAAATTTTTTTGTTAATACAAATGTTTCCTGCTCAGTGCAGCAGCGCTGCAGCAGTCAAGGGAGCGCGTCGGTGTCCCCTTCCCCACGAGCGGTCCCTTCCGCGCCGCCTGCGCCCCCCCCCAATTGCTTTGCTGGCGCCTGGCGGCCAGTCAGTGGCCTGGCTTGGCAGCGGCGGGCGCTTGTGAGGAAAAACCTAAGTATAATGTAGTATGTTGGGGGGGGGGGTGGCGGGGGGCGTGTGGGGGGCACCATTTCAGTGCTTGCCCCGGGCGCCGTTTTCCCTAGTTACGCCTCTGGGAACAGCTGAGTAGAAGTGATTTTGTGGAAGCAAGGTAGGAGGAATACCTCGATAGCTTCTCCTCCTACCTTGCTTCCACACAATCACTTCTACCCAAGTTTTCCTCTTCCACCCAAGCAAAAATTGGGAGCCTGTTTGTGTGAATGGCCCCAGTTTTTGATTGTGTGAATGACCTAACTGAGTGATGGGTTTGCCTGTGCCCATATAGGGAGTTCATGGCTGAAGTAAGATTTGAATGGGGAATTTCTAGTTCAATCTCTTAGCCACGATGCAACAGTAGTCTGAAAATATGCTTGAGTCTTTCCACGAATAATTCACTTGTCATGCAAAATTTACCTCAAGATATAAAATCTGGCTTGGCTTGAGTATTGCTCTGAGCCCTTCACTTCAAATTGGCTTGGCAAGCAAAGAGAAACACATTCCTGAAACTGTGTGGCTTAGTTTGGCTCACTCACTTGAGTTATTTTAAGCTACTTGCTTTTCTGTGCCTTACACCTGCTCTGAAGTGAAGACTGGATAGCATGGGATGATCTGTCAGGGAAATGAGCATGGTAGCCTTTTTGATTCCTTTATGATACAAGAAAGTCCTTCACATGACCAAGTCTACCGGGGCTAGCACAGCCCTACCTGGGTAGATCTGCTTGTGAAAACTGCTAGGATTGGTTCTGATCCTGGCGCTTCTTTACCAGGTGGCCCAGGTTTTGTACCTGGGCTAGATGTGATGTAGGAGGGTGCATATGACCCATTTGTGTGGGCATCCACACAACCCATTTGTGTGGGCAGCCATTACAATGATAGAGGCCAGGGGAAGAAGCGACCCAGCCTCAGGAATTCCCATAATGCACTGTGCTGTTTGCACAATGGATTGTGGGATTCCTGGAGGTTGGGCTTTGCTCCCTTGGCCTCCCAATCACTGCACCGCTTCCCGCAGCAGCAATCGTGTGGGCGCCTAATTGGCATAAGAAGCTGCCCCACTGAATCAGACCTTTGTTCTATCTAGTTCAGTATTGTCTATACAGGCTGGCAGCGGCTTCTCCAAGGTTGCAGGCAGGAGTTTCTCTCAGCCCAATCTTGGAGATGCCAGGGAGGGAAATTGGAGCCTAGATGCCCCTCCCAGAGCAGCTCCATCCCCTAATGGGAATATCTTACAGTGTACATACATCTAGTCTCCCATTCAAATGCAAACCAGGGTATGCCCTGCTTAGCAAAGGGAACAATTCATGTTTGCTACCAGAAAAGTAGCTCTCCTCATGGCTGGGAAGGAGTGATGGCCATGTGGGGGAAGGTCGGAATGATCCTGCCTGTCAGCCAGCTCTCCTGGTCCCAGGTATAATGGTCATGTGAACAACCTTTATGGAATTCTACTTTTGGGTACACAGAGGAGAAGGGGAATTCCCTAGCAAAAAGAGTTAACTTTGCAGAATAGTATTGGAGGCAAGTGAAGATAGTGTGCAATTGCTTCTGCTTAATTACAGTTAATACATGTTGCTTCTTATTTTCCATGTACAGACAGGATCCAAGCTGTGCCTCTGAAAAGAGTTCTGCTGAAAATATTACCAGTGGGAAACACCTATTGCAGTGCCAAGAGAAAACCAAAATAGATTTGCAAAGCAATAGTATCAACAAAAACACTTAATTATTATACATGTTCAACATGGTCAGAGAGAAAGAGCAGCAAAGGAAAATCAAGGGACTTGCTGGACAGAATGTGAAAATTCTTCTGACAGAAACATGAAATTCTTTCTTGTGACATTTCTGGGCAGAATTGTGAGGGCAGATACAAAAAGGCTGTTCTCCTCTCACCTTTAGGTGAAGGGATTAAAAAAAAAGGAAGAAACATTCCTAAATAAAGTAATTAGTATTACAACAAAATTATCTGGCTTTTCCCCAGCATAGCTCTCTCCCGCCACCTGGAGGAAGGGAAAGATAATGCAGCCCCTTGGTTTGATGTACAGTTGTACAAGAATGTGGGCTATACAGTACACACACACACTCGCAATGGCTCTCTGTATAAAACCTAACTGAATTTTTAAGTGATAAAACATTACTGCTAAGCTTGTGGCCCACCAAACCAAATGCAACCCAGTAACTAACTATCAATAAATGCACTGTAATGGTAGTATAATCTTGCTAACCCTGCATGTTTAAGTATGTGTTCTCCTCCTCTTTCTACTACTGTGGTGAATATTTACTTTTTGACAATGTTCTGATATGGGGGAGAAACAAAAGCATAGTGGCCAGCTTTAGAGCTAAGCGGGGGACTGCCAGAGCTACAGGGTAGATAGAGGGGCAGTGACAATTGCACTAAATGAATAGGTGGGTGATAGTATGGAATGGTCTGAAGAAGGCAGATGAGGATGCTGATAGACTCTTACCTAGGCTAAGCAATTCTGGATCTGACCTGTGCTTGCATGGAAGATTGCCACGAAACCCAAAGTATGCCACTTGAGTTCCATGGAAGAAAGACGGATATACCATACATGTAATAAAGTAACATTTGACAATCCGCTGAAAGTAGGAGAGCTTGCACAGGCATGGAACTCATCTTGATGTCTCACTCACTTTGCCCTGCCCACAATCGCCAGCCTCCTTCCTCTGGACACACGTTAGAATTGATGGCAAACCACTGACCACTCCTTAATGCAGGGAAGAGCCTGCAGGGAAGAGTGGCCAAAATGGTATCAGTGCAATAGCATTGGTCCAAAAACTGTTGGTAATGCCCCAAACCTTTGGGTAATCTGAAGTCTGGACAAATATGAACTTGTACAGACTGTATATAAACATGTTTCTTCACTTTAAACCAGCTTCTCCATCCAAGACAAGCAGACTATCCTACAAATGTCCTTTCAGTAACTAACTGCTGTGCATACAGGGTTCCACAATAGGCTTCCATTATACAAATAAGCACAGATATAAGCAAAAATGACACCTCTCGTATTTATCAGAGCCAGGAGCTTTCAACCTTCTTAAAGAAGTGTACCTCCTCTGTCTGAAACCTTCAGCTTATAGCAGGGCTGCACAATTTCAACCCTTCAGCTGTTTTTGGACTGCAACTCCCATCCTCCCCAGCCACAGTGGCCAATAGTCAGGGATTATAGGAACTGTAGTCCAGCGTCTGCAGGAGGGCTGAAGTTGTGCAGCTCTGGTTTCTAGAGATTTTTAGTGTGTGTGTATATATATGCATACACACCAGGGGTGGCTCGTGAACTCACCTCCAGGGGGATGGCGGGTGGCTTCCTTAACTGTAAACGGAGCTGGTGTTCCGTGCCGCCCAGCAGCCCCCGCAGTGGGGAATCGCCTCCTCCACTCACCTGGCGGCTGGCGGGGTCTCGCCTCCGTGGGAGCCAGGTGAGTGGCGGAGGCGATTCCCCACCGCGGGGGCTGCTGGGCGGCATGGAGCACCGGCTCCGTTTACAATTAAGGAAGCCAACCACCACCCCACTGGAGGCGCGTTCACGAGCCGCGCCTGATACACACACACACACATTTAAATGTTATGAGTCCGGCTATTACAGTCATTGACTGCAAATAAGAAATCTTCAGTTACTCATAATGTTGCCAGATTTTGTGCAGCAGCTGTCAAGATCCACCAACTTCTGGCTCTGTTTCATAGATGCAACTACAAAATGGCTACTGTGTTGGTGTACACTGTATGACTGAACTCCTATATAAATGCAGTACTATTGGTTTGATTGTACGTTTGATCAGTGATTGTAATAAAGGTATTCATTAATTCAGTCAGTCCTTGACTTACATCAATCTGTCTGCCCGTCCGTCCGTCTGTCTGTCTGGTTCAGGGCTTCTCAACTTTGGCTCTCCTGCACATGTTGGTCTACAACTCCCATAATGCCTGGCTATTGGCCACTGTGGCTGAGGATTATGGGAGCTGTAGTACAAAAACAGCTGGGGGGGCCTAAGTTGAGCAGGCCTGGCCAAACATATGTCTCCGGGTGGTTTACAACGAACATAAAACAAAATTAAAACAGAAATTAAAATATTAAAACAGTTTAAAATGACAATTCTAGTTAAAAAGCTTGAGTGAATAAACAAGAGGCTTTTAAAAATCTGTTAGTGATGGGGAGGCTCTTATTTCAGGAGGGAAAGCATTCCAGAGCTTTGGGGTGGCAACAGAGAAGGCCCAACCCTGAGTAACCACCAGACAAACTTACATCCAGACTATGTTTGTTTGTTATTTATCTGTGTAAACCGCCCTGAGCCATTTTTGGAAGGGCGGTATAGAAATCAAATTATTATTATTATTATTTCTTGTTTACACAGTCAGACAGGTGTTATTGACTGGTTTGTTTTATCCAGACATCGAGTCCTTCCCAAGGACCTGGGATGCCAGAATTTTATTGTCAATGGTTATAGATATCGTCGCAGAATATAGGCTATTCCCAGTAAAGCTGCTATTTGTAATTGGTTGATGGTGATTTCTGTGGCCCCTATGGTGTTGAGGTGCTCTTCAAGGTCTTTTGGAACTGCACCCAGGGCACCAATTACCACTGGGATTATTTTGGTCTTCTTCTGCCACAGCCTTTCAATTTCAATTTGTAGATCTTTGTATTTGGTGATTTTTTTCTGTTTCTTTTTCTTCTATTCTGCTATCCCCTGGTATTGCTATGTCGATTATTTTGACTTGTTTTTCTTTCTTCTCGACTACAGTGATATCTGGTGTATTGTGTGGCAGATGTTTGTCTGTTTGTAGTCGGAAGTCCCATAATATTTTTACATCTTCATTTTCTTCAACTTTTTCAATTTTATGGTCCCACCAATTCTTGGCTACAGATAGCTTGTATTTTTTGCAGATGTTCCAGTGTATCATCCCTGCTACCTTGTCATACCTTTGTTTGTAGTCAGTCTGTGCGATCTTCTTACAACAGCTGATCAGGTGGTCCACTGTTTCATCTGCTTCTTTACAAAGGCGGCACTTGCTGTTTGTTGTTGACTTTTCTACTTTTGCTCTTATTGCATTTGTTCTTAGTGCCTGTTCTTGTGCAGCCAGTATTAAACCCTCTGTTTCTTTCTTTAAGTTGCCATTCTTAAGCCATTGCCAGGTCTTGGTGATGTCTGATTTTCCACTTATATTGTGTAAATATTGACCATGCAGGGGCTTATTTTTCCATTTTTCTGCTCGGTTCTTGACTTGTTCTTTCTTGTAGGCCTGTTTTGTTTCATTGGTTTTGAATAGTTTCGTGTTCTTGACCATTTGAAGTGCATCTTCTTCACTGTCCCTTATATAGTCTTCAAGGCCTCTTTTCTCCTCCTCTGCTGTTTGATGGACTTGCAGCATTCCTCTTCCACCTGAGCTGCGAGGGAGGTAGAGCCTATCTACATCACTGCAGGGGTGCAGAGCATGATTGATGGTCATGATTTTCCTGGTCTTACGATCTAGCGTCTCTAGCTCTGCCTGGGTCCAGTCTATTATTCCTGCAGTGTATCTGATAACAGGTATAGCCCAGGTGTTTATGGCTTGTATGGTGTTCCTGCATGTGAGTTTGGGCTTTAGGATTTTTCTAACTCTCCTGATGTATTCACTTCCAATTTTTCTTTTAACTTCAGTGTGTGCGATGTTATCAGCCTGGAGAATGCCCAAGTATTTGTAAGGTTCTTTCTCTTCCAGGTTCTTGATGTTGCTTCCATTGGGCAGTTCTATTCCTTCTGTTTTTGTTATTTTCTCTCTGTTCATTATTAATGCAGCACACTTGTCTAGTCCAAACTCCATTGCTATATCGCTACTGAATATACGGACAGTGTTTAGCAGTGATTCGATTTCTGGCTGGGACTTTCCATACAACTTCAGATCGTCCATGTACAGCAGATGGTTGATTTTACTTGATGTTTTAGATGTTTGGTATCCGAGGCTTGTTTTGTTTAATATTTGTGAAAGTGGGGTCATGGCGATTACAAACAATAGAGGAGATAGTGAGTCCCCTTGGAAAATGCCTCTTCTAATGCTAACCTGTCCAAGTGCCTCGCCATTGATTGTTAACTGTGTACTCCACATGCTCATTGCTTTTTTAATAAATATCTGAATGTTTTTGCTGACACCAGTTGTTTCTAAACATTTTAGTATCTATATGTGAGGCAATGAATCGAAGGCTTTCTTGTATTATTATTATTATTATTTTACTCATGAGTATTCCTAATGAAATTAATAGGACAAATAACTTGTCCCAATAATTTCGATAACAAGGAGATTTAGGAGAGAGGGACACTGCCTAACATTCTGCCCCTCTGTCCCCTTCCATCCTGGAGTCACCTTGAAGCCAAGAAGCTCATGGAACTGTGACAGGAGGGCTCTGAGTACCCTTTGCAAGTCTTAGAACTACCCTGCTCCCTGGTTGGAAATTACTGATCTACTTTTTTGGACATACAATTTATGAACAAGAACATGCAAATTTAAAAGCAGTGACATGATGTCCATAATATACACCGGAGGGGTAGACCACCCAGGTCCTGAGGGACATGGCATAACAGCTGTGTGGTCTTGTCCTCCAGAGGCTCAAAAGGCATCATGTGTACAGGACCACATGGCATCAATAGGTATGGAGGCTTGCAAGAAGCAGAAAATCCCTCACCTCCACACCTGGGTGTCATGATTGGCTTTGCTTTATCATACAAAGAAAACCACGGCAGGAGCCACATTTGTAGCCGTTTCCCATTAACGTGCTGCAAACTAGTGCATTCACTAGTAATGGCTGGAGAACATTCAGACACATGCAGCCTGTGCTGTGAGATGACTTTTGGATGATTGCCAGGCAACTCAGTTAAGATCGTGCCTATTCCTGCCCAATGGAATATGTAACCTAACCAAGAAATGGCAATATTTTAGTACCCCTTTTGAGCAGGATTGTGCACCAGCAAAGAACTGTGTTCCAGGATGCAATGCAAGAATGCAAGGGATTCTGGGGGTACTTCTTGGATCATGCCATGCAACTGCTTGGGTCAGCAAAATCTCTTGGTCCAGGACTGGCTGTTGGAAGTGCCCAGTCACAGCCTATCCACTATTATGTAAGATTCATATCAGCAACACCCTCCTAAGTGAAGATCCAAGCAACGGTGGCGCCTCTCTTTTGCTGTTATGCTTTTGTGTGTCCTGCATCATTTCAAAACATGGGGGTTTGCAATCAATCATGGTCCTTTTTTTCTCTTAGTCGATACTTGTTTGCTTTACTTCTTAGCTTCTAATACTCCTTTACAAGCCTGGCTCAGAAGCTAGTGCCAAAAACTGCATCATGTTGATAGGAACAAAACTCTTGCAAATTCAAGCTGGCCCTCAAAATCCATTAGTGCCCTAGGAAATTCAGGAGTTGGAATCCTGGCAATAAGGAGGTTTAGATTTTGGTTTACATATGTTGACATGAGAATCTCAATTGCACCAGTTATGAGAGTAACCGCTCTTGGTGATGAGTGAGTAGGTCCTCTAAGGGGGAATGGAAAATCAGAAATGGACTCTGTGTGAGGAGAAATACGGAAAGGTGCTGACAGCTTAATGAATAACTTGACTGTTATGACAGTAGGACACCTTGCAGTTCCAAGAGCAAATATTTGAAATAATATGCAATGCAGGAAATGTATATATGTATGTAGAGAATACATGGTTTGCCCATATCACTAACAGATGGGTGATGTTTTGAACCTCAGAAGTTTTATTTTGCTGGGTGGCGAACTGCACAGATTTCATGCAGCTTAAACAAAAGAAAGCAAATGGTAACATCATCTTTTTATTTAAAAGGGACTGGACAATTCAAAAGGTTGTCAAGGCATATTAACACTTATTATTTATTCATCTATTATTTCCAAAATGGTAGGAAGGAATCCACTGGCAGGTAAAGAGACCCTGGGGTGTCGTTCACATGACCTCTGGCCGCCACTTGGGAGGGCTGCGGGGAAGGCAAGCGCTTGTCTGCCTTCCCAGACAGATGAGCAGCAGCCAGCTTGTCCTCTGCCATGCTGCGTGCCTACATGAGCGGTGGCGCGGTGGAGGAATGAAGCTGAGATCAGGAGGAGGAAGTCCTCCCGCATCCCAGAGTGCCCCATGCCAGCAGTGCAGTGGATGCTCTCATTAGAGCGGCTGCTGTGCTTGGCTTGACCACTCCTTCCCCTTGGCTCGCTGCCCAAGATGGCAGCCGGCTGGGGGGGAGCCTTCTACCTGGCAGTGATTGCTGAGGTTCATTCTACCTTGGTAAAAAGCTGGGTAGAAGTATTGGACTACCCTCGGTTGGAGCAGCTGGAAGTGGAGGTCTCCCAGCACTCCAGATGACACAAGCCACCAGAGTTACCCCAGGCAGTTCGTGTTGTGAGAACAGCCCTCCTGGCAGGTCGGTTGTAATGCTACACATGTCTGGCAAGGCCTGACACAGTCCAGGAAAGACTTCAGGCCAAGCCAGGCTTTTCCATAAATGTGCAGAGGCATCACACGTGGCAGCGCAAGATACAAAGTGCAATACAGTTGTCCTGGCCAAAACCCTGAGCCTGAGCAGATTTCTCATTGTTTCCCATTTCATCTCTCTGCCAACAGTGAAATCAGGTTCTGGAGCATTGGGTGATATATGGTGAATGGCCATATAATTAACGCAATGATATGGTGTATGTCTCTCAGTTCAGAATTCCAATCAAGCACTGAGTAGCAGTGTGGGAAAGAGAATTCTCAATATTAACTGGACCTTCTTGGTTCTCCTTTGTATAGGGACCCATTCTCCAGAAGAATTAAACTCTGACTTTTATTTGTAGTCAAACAAACATGCGCAGGACACTTGCTAACTCGAAAACTGAAAGGAAAAAGAACAGAAAAGTCTAAGGGTGGTGTCATAACTCCAGCCCATAACAAGAGGTTTTAATATTTAACTCTGTCACTGCACTCCTCCTGGCTGTAGCATGACTTTGGAGGAATAAAGAAGCCAATCAACCCTATTGGGATCCCTTCTTAATTTAGTGCAGAAGGCACTGGTTGGCTGGCCGTTTCCCTGCTGCCTTCCATAAGCTTCGTGTACATCCATTTTTGCTTTTGTCTGTGCAATCAAGACGAGTATTTCTGTGTTGCTCTTCTGCCTTGCTTCCAAAGGCTGCTCTCTTGCACCAATCCCTGGATCTTGCTCGCACCCCAGTCCACCCACCCCCATCTTTCTGACATAAGACTTTTCATCTGCCTTGTTTCTCCTGATAAACAGTTTGGACAGTCCAGTTCATAGACTATATTCCCCTGGTTCCGCCTCCTCCTTTTCAGCTCATGCGAATGAGTCTGGCCAACTTATGAGCAGTGTAGTGTCTGAGCAAGGAACTGACAGAGTTATATGGCGCCAGTTTCCATGAGCTCATTCATAGCTACATTTTGATCTGTGCATAGAATTTGCTAACTGTGGCTGACATCAAGGCTAACAGAGTGCTCAAGTAAATAAGTTGTGCGAGCGTAAGGTTTGCTACTTGTGCTAAGTTTGGCGCTTGTATCTCAGACTAGTATTGCACTTGCACAAACATGTTTGGGTGGTCTCAGCTATGTTTGTGTGGGCATGCTACCTGTGGCACACCTCCTAGATTTTATTTATTTTTATTAGATGGATTGATTTTTTACATTTCTATCCCATTTTTTCTCCAAGGAGCCCCGAGTGGTGTACATGTTTATGTTTATCCTCACAAAAACCCTGTGAGGTAGGTCCTAACCTAGAGAGATACATGACTGACCCAGAGCAAATTCAGACAACCCTGTGACTTTTTATGCAGGGATGCAATCTTCTTGCACCAGTGCACCACTTTGTTTGTTACCCAAACACTTCTTTAGTCCGGATGTCAGCCAGTATATTCTGTCAGTTTACAGATTTAACTTCTCATATGTGGACCTTTCTGGATAAAATATACTTAAACCAAAAAGCACCTTAGCATCCACATGCAAGTAATACTTGAAAATGATCTAGATGTATTCATTTTCATTCATTCATTTTTGTGCTAAAAACAACACCAAAGCAGCATACAGCATAAAAACCAAAGCAATACAAACATGCACCAGTATAAGCACACAATAAAAGCCCAGATGTTAAAACACTGAATTTAAAAACTCACCTGGTGAAATCAGCAAGTTTTCAACAGATGCTGAACATTTAGCAGGGATGGGATGGTATAAATTTCCAGGGAGAAGGTAATCCAGAGCCTGGGTCATTGAAAAGGCCCTGCGTGTGCTCTGCTTACCAAACAGACCTCTCCAGCTATTGGCACATGGAACAGAGCCTCCTCCAATTATCGTAACTGGCAGGTAAATGCCCAGTTAAAGGTAACAGCCAGTGCCTTGATTTGAGCTTGGAAACAAACAGGAAGCTCATGCAAGAAGAACAGAGCGGGTGTAGGCTTCCCTGACAGAAGAAGCCTAGCTGCATCATTTTGCACCAGCTGTAGTTTCCAAACACGTTCCAAAAACAAGCTCAGGAGGGCGCCATGTGGAAGAAGTGCACATAGGCTCCCCCTTTTCTTTGGGTGATGCCCATGGAGCCACCTTCGTGTGACAGGAGCCAGGCTGTGATGTCATTATGCAGTGTCATGGCTGACAAAGGTTAGCAAGCTGGGCCGGCATGTGTGTGGACTGTGAGTTTTGTGAAGCTGCCACGGAGGCCGGTGAGTGGCACCCGACAGTCCCTCTTTCCACGGGGCCCGGGACAGTTCATGTTCTTAGAACACTGCCATCCTGTTATAGATACACCACAGTTTCAAGTCCTGCTCCACAAAGAACATGTTGTAGTAAGCAAAATGGGATGTGACCGAAGCATGGGTGACAGTGGCCAGATATAACTGCACAGCCTGCTCTTGCATGCCAGTACTGTCTTAGACATGGCATGTGATATCAAATAGAAAGGGACACAGTGAATATGGGAGATATGCAGAACCCATGTCCTGCGCAGAGATAGGATCGATACATGACTGGTTTTAAACCATGGATTGAAACGACGCATTCAAAATAATTGTCTTTTAAATATCAATGTCCTGTATCTTGCGCAAGCAAAACTATCATTGTTCTGCTAATTCATGCACTCATTAAATAAGTAAATTTAATTTAAATTCAAATTAAACAAGTATTACACTAATTAATGAGGTCAAGAAACTGAATTTTTTTCCACAGCACTCTGGGTATGATCTAGCCAAGGTTAAGCATGTTTCGGTCTTATTGATTTCAGTGGGAAAGTTAAGTATATCCTTAAAATTCTTCCAATGATAATGGCTAATGGCTAAAATTAGAGTGCTCAAGCCTTCCTGGAAGAAATGCCCCTGACCTTGATGCCCTTTCTCTCAATAGGCATGCTGTTTGCACACCAAACATATATACCAAAAGGAGTCACCCAACCTTGAGTAAGAAAACATCACCCTGTCCTCCTTCTCACCAAATTAGTAAAGAGCAGATTCACTCCCCCCCCCCATCCTTTATGTCCACTTGCAAGGAGCTACTTGCTTTTCATGATCTTTCCTTGCAAGTAAGTGCTTGAAAAGAGTTGAGGTGTTTGAGGGCACTCACAAGGAAATAATATAGGTCATTAACTCAACCTTTTTCTGGGCCAGGAAGGGCGGTAGGGGGGAGGCAAGATAGTACCTACCTCCCCCCTCCGATGATCCAGCAGCATTCTGAGCCACGCTGCTCACATGCCCACATGATGGGTGCTGCAGTGAGTCAAGCGAGTCAAACTGGGAAAATGCATCCTGGCCTCCAGACACTGTATCCTGGCCTCCATGAATGCACCACACGACGAGCATGGTGCATTGGGAGATTCCTCCATGAGTCAGGCATTCTAGGTGCCTGGCTCGGTGTCTGCTTGACCCACGGCTCTGGAATTGGGTAAAAGGTCATGCTCGTACCTTTTTACCCAGATAAAAGGCCAGATAAAAATCCTGGGGAGGCAGCACCAGGGTTGGCCTTGATCCCAGCGCTTCACACCAGCAGCTCTATCCAGGTGGCACTGCCCAAGCCTGGATAGGGCTGCTCATGTGAACAGCCTCATTGTATTTTTGCAACCCTTAACACTAAAAGCAGGTGCTGTGACTGCAGAATTATGGTGCAGTGCCTGAGGGAGGTAGAGAACAGGGAGGTGAAATGCTATAGCTGTCTTGGCCAGAAGCATGAGGCATGAAGCAAGTGGATAAGTGAGTGCTAGAAGCATTCTCCACCTGTAGCTGGGGAAGGTAGCTAGCCACTTTCTTCCAGAGGACAACAGTCAGGAAGAGGATGCTTGCATGCATGCAGGTCCTCATTACAAGGGTTTTGGCTTGGCAGAGTATTTTTCTGGAATCATGCAGACCCCTCTACCTCGGTCAAATTTGTGATCAGGTAAGAGAGGAGCAACAAAAATATAAAATGTATATAGATCAGAAATGGGCTGCAAAACAGTGAACATTTCAGGTGGGGGACTTTGAGTAGGTCTGCCTTATAGAGTAAGAAAGGGATGTTCCCGATATTCTGGACCAAAACAAATAATCGAAATATGAGGAGATTCTGTCATATTGGGTGATGGAAAGAAATGTAACAGTTTGAGACTTTCCTGCTTGCATACTGTGAGACAAGAGGGAAGGGAATCTGATATCCAGAGAGGAACTGGAGAGGAATTTGATCTTGCTTCTAATTTTGACCTTACAGATGAGGCTGATGAAAGTGATGGACAATCCTCAATACCACAAGAACAAACAGCTCCTCTGCCAGAAAGCCCAAGATTTAGGAGAAGTGTATGTGACAGGAGACCACCTAAAAGACTTCAAGATTTTTTTTTAAACTAATTTTTTCAATTAATTCTATTTTGGGTTGTTATAAAGGGGAGGAATGTGTTGTATTCTATCTAGTTATCGTTTGTGTTTCATTGTTTGGATGTTTGTCCCAGTGGGTATGCTGTAGGGAGTGTTGGGGGTGAAGTCAGAAAGAAAAAGGGAGGGAAAGGAGAAGAAGAACATGGAGTTATTGCTGAATAAACCTTTAGTTACTCTACAGAAGATTTTGTTTTGTGTATGAGGGAAGCAGCTTGTGTTGTGAGAATGGCCTCTCTGGAGAGCTGCTGCCAATCAGTGTGCATAGTGCTGACCTAGGTGGCTCAATTATCTAAATCAAGTTCATATGGCCTACGCAAAGTGGAGAGAAGAATAAGCTGTGAGCCCAATACAAAAGTGCATTATAAAAATAGAGAGGCATCACCTACTCAAGATGTGGTGGATGGGCTTCTTCTTCTTTCTCCCCATTAGCGGATCTGGCAGGGGGAGAAAATGTTTATGTTGAAATTATATCAGTGATGCCAGACAGATGGCACATGTGAGTGATTGGCTGCAGGCTGCTGTGAAGGACCAAGGGAGACTTAAATGGGAGCTTTCCATTAACATCGCAGTATTCCATTTTATTTCATATATTATATGCTTAAAAGCCATGCCAACTCACCATATTAATAACCTACTCAACTGTGTTTTTAATATTCAGAACAATTCTGAACGTATACTTTCTAAAAGTTTTATTGTATATAGGTTGACCATCGTTTTGTCAATTTTGAAGCCATTTCTGAATACACATTTTTCTGCTATCTTATTTCTACCCAACATTGGGTGCGTTCAAACATCATGAAATCAGAAAAAGAATACAGGTTTCTATGACTTTACTTCATAAAATGTAAATGTAATCCATAGCAGAGGATAACAGCTAGTTGAGGTCATTCACCCAATCAAAAACTGAGGCTATTCTGACGATCACCAGAAAGTGGGCTAAGGGAGCCTAGCCCACTTTCTGGTGCTTATCGGAACCACAGGGCTCGCGGGCAAGCCCGGTGGTTCCAAGGCGGCTAGCCAACCTAACTACCCCTTACCTTATACAAGGTTAACGGAGCAAGCACTCTGTTAACCTTGTTTATTTGATCGTGTGTCAGCCACGGCTGTTTGCTGTTTATCTGATTGTTGGTCAGCCACAATGGGGTGGGGTGAGGGAGACCCCTGGAAGGCACCGCACACTCGTGCAGTGTCTTCCTGTGGTTTGGGGGGGGGGCTGGATCACCGTGCGGCTCCCAGCAGCAAATCCTCCTAATTCCCCCTCCCCTTAGATGAAGCTTGCTTGGTTAACCCCATCTTTTCGATAGTGTGTTGCCGCGCCACGGCTCTGCGCCACAGCAACACACGTGGAGACCCCTGCCAGGAGGCTGAAACAAGCTTCCCAGCCCTGGGGGTCTCTCCAGGATGCCCCGCGCACTCGCGTGGGGCATCCTGGAACTTCCGGGGGGCACATGGCCCCCGATCCCCGCAGCCCTCGCCGGCTCCGTGACAGAGCCAGCAGTCGTGTGGGCGGCCAATCCGTCTGCCCAAGGCTGCTTTCCTGCTCATCTGTGGGGAGAGCGGGCTAAGCCCGCTCTCTCAGCAAACGCCTTCCTGGTGAGTCTCACTGATCGTGAGAATCGCCTCATTATGTCTTCACAAACTAGTACTTTTAAAAATTACAATCTTGTTTCTGGGAGGCCTAAGCTGTGGGCCTCTTACCATGGGTATCTCATGGAATGCAGGTACAAAAGACTGGTGAAGATTCTACAATTAATGCTTTGCAGAGATTGTTCTGTCCTGCTCCAGGGAAAGCCAATGGTTCACAGAAACACGGCAACTGTTTTCAAAACTAAGCCCCTTTTTTGTCACATTTCTTTGCATTGTGTTCCTCGCTGTTGCAGTACTTAGCCCAGTTCATTTTCTGTTCCTCTTCATGGAACTGCTTCAAGCTTCAAGGGCTTTTGTTCATCTGTATTTTCTAAGGTAACACTCAATGAGGGCATGCACACTACACGGACTGCCTGGGTTACCCCAGGCAGCTCATGTCATCTGGAGCATTGGGAGCCCACCACTCCCGGTTGCTCCAGACCTGCAGAGCCTGGCTTCTTTACCTGGCATTTGACCGAGGTAGAAGGTTATCTACCTGTTCCCAGCAGGAAATGGCATCTGAGCATCTGTGGAAACCATCCACACATGCTCAGATGCCATTTCCTGCTGGGAACAGGGAACTTCCTGTTTCTAAGCAAATGCAGATGGGCAAACAGAAAGCCCAGCTGCTTAATACAAACAGCGCCACTCCGGAGCGGTGGGGAGGGGCAGAGAAAGTGCAACTGAGGGGCAGGTAAGACCTGCCTTCCTCCTTTTTAAAGTGCTCATTCTCCACTGCTCTGGATGTGCACAAAACACTTTGCGCACATCCCTAGTTCAGGTACCTCGTTTTTGCATGGCTATCCATTCGTTATACAAGGTTTAAGTTCAGTAAGCACTTGATCAGCACTGAGGGCTGCTTACCACTCAGAAGATGTGACCACTCCATGAGTGATTACTCCATGAGGTTGTAACTCTGACTACTAATGAAAAAAGAATGAGGGACAGCAGTTGCTGATAACCAGATGAGTGGGTGAAGCTGTTGGTATAATTATGACTCCTCCATCCTCCTCTTTTGGGTCTCCTCTTGGGCTGGAAGTAGAAGTCCAGATAAACAACCTGCAGTTGTATTTCCAAAGATCTGGGAGATATGCCACCTGGAAATCAAAATCCATAAGTCTGGTGATCCACTTGGGGTTGTGCGACTGGATCTCCAAGTAGTAAATAAAGCAAACAGGGGTTTGCGGTCTGATGGTAAAGTGAATGTTCTACCCCACAAGTAAGTCCTGAAGTGCCTCACCACCCAGAAATGTGCTAGAGTTTCTTTTTGAATAACAGAAGACATCTTGGGGCTATTTACATGCACAGGCGAAACTGGGCTAAGGAAGCCCAGCCTGGTTTTGCCGGTGCGTATGACCCATTGGGAGCCATGTGGCTCCCACCAGCGGCATGGCAGCAAACCCGCTTAGGAAGCCTGCTGCTTGGCCCAGGTTTGGGCACAAGGGTGCCCTTAAACCAGGCTTAGTGCTTGTGTGTCGGTGCCATGCGGCTCCACACAGCATCTACACATGAGTAGCCTCCCAGCCAGTGCCAGGAGGATCCCTATAATGCACGGTGCTCTCGGAGATTGAACCTGGCTTCCCCTAAGAGCCTAAAACACAATTTTTCACACCCATCTCTGGTGTATAATTGCAACTCACTTTGACTTGTACCTGCTGGATCCTCATGCAGAGATGGTCGTAAGGTATCCAACAGCATGTCCTGTGCAATGTGTTTAACAAGCTTTCTTCAGATAGCCCTCCTGACAATGTACCATAATTTGATACATGCTGAACTGTGTGTGTGCTGCCAGCCATCACAGGACTGCCTCTGCACATGCTACCAACACCTAGAAAGCAGCATGAGAAATGGCTGTTCTGCCGCAGATGGTTGTAAAAATGGATTCTAAGCCATACTCAAAGGCGATATAGCCATTTAACAGATTGAATTAAAAGTGGGTAACATTAGTGGCCAAGTTAATTTGTTTCAACAGAGTTTTGGAGCCTGTGTTATTTGGATGAACAGCCCCCACAAATGAATGAATGAATGATGTCCTGACAGTGCATTGGGATGTCCTTCAATGAGATCAGGGCAGGTGTGCTCTTAGTGCATCCCCACCCCTCTTTGCGTGTCTGGCCTATGTTCATGCAAACCAGCCCAAAGTGAAAGATATTTGCCAAGAATAAATATTGAAGAACTGCAGCTATTCCTTGCATATATTGGTCCCATAGCATAACACAGGTGGTTCTGAGGTGCCCGCACTGCTGTGGGTTCCTAAGAAACTGTTATCAGTCTTGAGGAAGAGTGCAAATTCTTAATGCAGTGTGCCTTCACTTCAGAGTCACTACTTACATTGGAAAAAATTTAAGTGGCACGCCTAAAGTTCAGGTGTGCTACTTTCAGTATTTGTGATCTGGCACTCTTGTAGCCCGCAGAGCAGGCGGCTCAGAACTGCCCAGGTTACACTGTGGAACATGCAGAACAATAATGGCATTCTCAGAAATGTTATCGCTTTATTTGAATAGAACCTAGAATGTGTAGTAGTTTCACGTTATTTGCAGCAAATGGTAATCAACTATGGTCTATGGTGCATCTGTGATGCTTTAGTGTTGCACTGCATTAATTGAAGACAGTAGTCTACTTTTAGCTGCATATGGCCATCCAACAAACAAAATGCTTTCTAAGCCTGATTAGGAGGATGCAGATTTAAGTGAGAATTATGTGTGGCTGTGCGAGTGATTAAAAGGTTGTAACTCTGAGTACTAATGAAAAAAGGAGGAGAGACAGCATGGCATTGTAGCTACCAGCTGCTGCTAACTAGTTTTGAGACCCCAAAAGCGTGTGTGTGTGTGTGTGTGTGTGTGTGTGTGCACCTGCCCCCCCCTTTTGCATTGTACTGTTGATACTTCTTCAAACAGAGAAAAAGAATCATTAAAGCCTCTGTAAATATATTCTTGTAATGAAAATCAGTCAGAGCTTGCCAATATAAAGTTGAGATGGGAATGAACTTTCTAATTTAGAAAAGAGGAGTGGAAAACATGCCATGCACATCTGTGGCTCTATCAGGGAGATGAACATAGTTGTTCTCCCTCCTTGGAAGGGTCCCTTGAGCATATCAGTGCATTAAAATGCTAATAGACATCCGGATCTCACCCGCCAACTCCTCTTTGCACCTTCTGGCAATTTCTCTTAACCTAAAACACAGACCAAAGATAACATCAGAAAGGGTTTCTTAAGTGCCCACACATACTCCCTTCAGACTAGAGACAAGAGGAAAAGTCAAGTTTGTCTGGAAAGGAATCCAACGCCAAGGCTGGCCTTATCTTCATACACCCACAACCTCCTCATGTGGGATTGCTGCTATCACCACACAGCATGCAGGGTGAGCTCTGATTCTCCCTTCTGAGGGCTGATAAGAGGGGCTGCATGAATTGCCCTTTTCAAGTTGGGCTTGCGCTCTGCAGCCAATCTTTATCACCAGCCTGAAGGAAGGGAAATCAAAAGCCAGCTAAAAGCTTTTCTTTCCCCTGTTCTCTGATATTCTATAAGTCACCCTGGGAGCTTAATATTGCACAACTCCACTCCCCTTCACCCCAACCATTGTGAAACAGCAGGCAGATAAAGTGCAAAACAAAAACAGATGCGGAGGAGGAAAGACTTGTGGACTCACATCTAGACTTTGCATTCAGGTTATGTCTTCCTCCAAATTTGCTGCCCTTCATAATGGCTGGAATACTTTTCAAACAGTACACATACTGGAAAGATCATTATTCCAACAGTATTAGAATTAGGTAATTCTGAATATTTCAGAATCACATCACATTCTTATGCTTTTAGAAAGATTGGACTCTGTTTGAGTGGTCAACATTGTTCTCTTAGGGGAGGGCATATGCTCTGAATACAGAAGGTCTTAGGTTCAGTCCCTGGCAGCTTGAGGTATGTTGGGGTTTGTAATTATTTAGCAAAGTGCCAAAAAGAAGCTACCCACTCCAGTTACAGAGTAGAGTTTAGAGTTCAGTCATTGCAGTTATTTGAAGAACATGCATGGAGACTGGTGTACAATCTAAACTATTTAGATGTATGGTGAAGTACATAGATAGGAAATACCGTATTTTATGGACTATAAGACTCACTTTTTTCCTCGAAAAATATCCGCCAAAATTCAGGTGCGTCTTATATGTTTTAACAGTTTAATATGTTAAAACTCTGAAAAACTGGATTAAAATTAAGGTGCGTCTTATAGTCCGTAGCCTCTTATAGTCCGTAAAATACGGTACCTAGTCCTATCTATCAGCTACATAATGAATAAATAGGTAGGTGGGGGGAGAGAGATGTCTCCATCTACTCTCTAAGAGGAAAGGAAGAGGACTGACTCTCTACAGGAAGTACCTGGGGAGTCAAGGCAAGGGTCATAGAGTAGAGGTAAAGCAGGGACAGGTAAGGAGACCCACACTAATTACTTCTACTCCCAATACCCCTAGTGGTCATTAGGATAGTTGGTGCAAAAGGTCGATGCACTGGAACTCCATCTCCAACAAGGTAGGGCTGGGGAAAGCCCCTGTCTGAAACTCTGGAGAGCTCCTGTCAGGCAGTATAAATGATACTGAGCAACCAATGGTCTGACATTGGTATAAGGTAATGGCATGTGCTATTTTTATACGGGTGACATATAAATGGCTCTCTTTGTATACAGGAGTGGCCAATGTTGATGAGCCTAAACAGTCTTACTCTGCTGGAAACTGAGTCTATAACCCACCACTTGTTCCTCTGGGACGCTCTACATTGACTTTCCACAGGGTACCTCATCCTTGCACTACTATCACATCATCATCTTCAGTTAGTCAGTGGAACATAGGAAACTGCCATATCCAGAGCCAGACCTAGGACCATCTAGCTCAGTATTGTCTACACAGACTGGCAGAGGCTTCTCCAAGGTTACAAGCAGGAATCGTTCTTTATGCTATCTGGAGATACCAGGGAGGAAACATGGGACCTTCTGCATGCAAACATGATAGTGCTCTTCTAAAGCAGCCCCATCCCCTGAGGGGAATACCTTACAGGGCTCACATGTTAGTCTCCCATCTGCTTAGCAAAGGGGACAATTCATGCCTGCTACGACAAGGTCAGGTCTCCTCCCTCCTAAAATTCACTCAATTCCACTTAGAATTCACTGACCGACCTTCTGACATCAATTGTACTACTCAAGCATTTCTCTAAAGCATGCGTTCCAACAATTTTAAATAAGTCCACTCCTTCTGTCGCAAACCTTCCATAGGGATTTTGGTGTGTGTTTGTGTATGCACACACAAACCTAAATATTACAGTGCTGAGACAGGCTATTCCAGTCACGCTTACATCTAGACCAATTTACCCATGCGTGCTCCCAGTGAAATTAATGGGACAAGAAAACTTGTTATTCATCTATTAATTTCAATGGGTGTACTCAGTGCTAATATTCTGAAGCCAGTCAGTTTGACTGAGAGGAGGAGTAAGCTGAGCTTCAGCATATAGCCAGACGATTGGGAGCAGAACTGGAGGATCTTCAGCCTCCTCCCTCCCCCTCTGCAGGGGACACATTGCTGAGGATATTGGCTTCAACCCAACAATCCTCAGGCGGGGAAACAAAGAATGTGGCAAGAAGACTCTGAGCACCTCCTAGGAGCCATTCCAGTACCACTTGCTGTACTAGCACCCCTTGTTGGGATCCCTGTTATAAAAGATGACTAAATCTCAATAGGCCTCCTCCAGTAAATTCAGTCAGCCACTGAGGCTAGGCAGCCCAGCCTGGCCAAGGCTGCATGTGTGATGTGCTGGGATTGAGTCAGATCCCAGCGCTGCCCTGGTGCCAAGCCCCAGTTCTTAACCCAGCATTTAGCCAAGAGTAAGTAAACCTAAGTGATCAACTAGGGGCCCACTGCCATTTCTAACAGTGATCCGGGATCGGGGGAAGGAGCAGTCATGCCAAGTGTGATCAGCCACCACGCTCAGAGTACGGGGCACCCTGGGATGCAGGAGGGTGGAAGTTCTCCAGTTCCCAACTCCTGCTGTTGCCATGCCACTACTCTGGGGAGGAGTGGAGGACAACTGCTGCTTGTCTGCCAGGGCAGGCCGGTGAGCTCTTGCCTTACCCTCAGACTTTTGCAGCAGCCACCAGAGAAAGATCTCACTCTGTGCTTTATAACAATGGGAATTAGTTTGTAGTGTGTGTGTGCCTGTCCTTTGTGATTGGGGATGGCTGTGTTTCCTTTTTTGTTATAAAACTGTACAACCCAAACCCAGGGATCAACCATAGGGTGACTGTATTCAGTGAACACGGACTGCCCAGTGGGGCCAGAGTGCGGGGAACAGCATGCTACTTACCTCAGAGCCACCTGCCCGACTCCTCCCCTCTGCCCTCATTGTTGGCGGCAAAGAGCTGGTATGCAGGCTGACATCACCATCCAGTGACATCCAATGGCACTATCCTTTCTGCTTGCTAATGTGGCTGCACTTCTGGAGTGTTTTCTTCTTAAGTGTCTAAAAATGTTTGCCTTTTTCTATAGCAGTTCTCTACTTGGATGGAGTGTGAACCCTAAAGGGTATATATCAGAAAACTTATAATCTCTCCCTGTCCAACCCATTACAAGCTATCCTCTCTTCTATTTTATTTGAGCTTCATTATGTGGCCTATTCAAAAATTCCTACTCCAATTTTTTTTCCTGAGGAATTTATTTATTTATTTATTCATCCATTCATTCAGTCATTTAATATACCGCCTAACATCAAAATGTCTAAGTGGTGTACAGAATTAAAACATCATATATAATATAAAACATTTAAAAGTCATAAAAAGATAAAAATCGTAATAGATAAAAACACATTAAAATTTAAAAATTAGATTTCAGTAGAATGAAGAACATACAACCAGCATGTCCTCCTGGACATAACAAAGGCTTATAAAAGTATGCATAGTGTGGAGAAAATGGCAGAGATTCCCCCCCCCTCCCTTTCTCATAATACTAGAATCAAGGTTATTCATAATACTAGAATCAAGGTTATTCATAATACTAGAATCAAGGTTATTCATAATACTAGAATCAAGGTTATTCAATTAAATTGGTTGTCAGGAGATTCAGGACAGACAAAAGGAAGTACTTCTTCACACAAGAGATAATCAATTTATGGAATTCATTGCTTCAAGAATTTAAAGCACAGAACCCCCTTTTAAAAAGGATTACACAAATCCATGAAGGATAGATCTATCACTGGCTATTAGTCATGATGGCTCTATGGAACTTCTAGTTTATGAGAAAGTATACCTCTGAATACCAGTGGCTAAAGAACAGCTGGAAAGGGCTATTGCTTTCACATTCTGCCTGAATATTTCTTAGTCACAAGCTTGCCAGATTGCTCTGTCAGTTACTAGAAGGATGGCATCCTCAAACAACTATGGATGTAGATGATCAAGGCTTGACCAGAGAAGTGCTGGGAAGGGGTGTGCATGGAACATATTCTGGTGGTTTGCTTTGAATTTGAGTTGAATTTGAACTGCTGGTTCGAGCTGAACTGGCCCCCAGTTCAGTCCGACAGTTTAACTGGGTTGGACTGGTTTCGAATTGGTTTGATTTGGTTCAAAGGATATGCTTGTAAAGGGGAATCCAGTGAGGATCCAGTTACAAGCAAAGGGGGAAACTCTGCCTTTAAAATACTTCTATTGGTGGCTGGGAATGGGCAGCAAGAGGACACCTTACCACCGGTGTCAGCAGCAGCTCCTCTAAACTCCAGACTGGGTCCAGTGCTCCCAGCTGCATGGCCTGGTCCCAGCCCCCATGCATGTGCAGAGGTCACACAAATGGCCTCCGTGCATGCACAGAGGCCAGAACTGGGCCGCGCTTCTGGGAGCGCAGAACCTGGTCCGGAGTTTAGAGGAGCTACTAGCACCAGTGCTGTGGTGGTAAGGTGCCCTCTCACCAAACTCAGACCAGCCCCCCCTTTTGGGGGGCCAGGCCAGTCAAACCAGTTGAACTGGCCCAGTTCGAATCAAACCAATCCGGTTCAAACTTAACCAGGTTTGAATCAAACGGGTTTTGCACATCCCTATGCTGGGTTGTTTCTTCTTCTTGAAATTATTCTTTCTTCTCTCTTGGTACATCCACATTTGCTCTACTGCTGTTCTGGCATTTTATCATGCCTGTTTTCACTCAAGTGTTTATTTCTATAAACAGACTTAACTCTTTGAAACAATATAATGACATTCTCCCAGATGGGGTGGGGGAAGAAAGAACTTCCTCAAGTTACTCCAGAGGATTTCCGCTGGCCTTGTCAATTCTTGGTGCAACTGGTTAGTTTTGAACTTTGCCCCTTGCCCTTTTTCTTTGGCAATCTGCATAAAGATTTAGCCCAGAGTCAAAAGTATCAGGAAATCAAACAAGCAAGCAAACAAACAAAAAGAAAATGGCCAGGGCATTTAGTTTACAAAGCCGCTCCCCAATTTTGTGTACAGAGTTTAGTGTAGATTGTAGGCCCTGATTGAAAACAAATGTGTTAGTGTACTGTGGGGGATCCTGCTATAGGCAATGGCAGCTTCTGCAGGAAGATACAAAGGGTGTGTGGAAAGGAGGAAATCACTAGAGTCAGAATTAAAAGTAGAAATATGGGTGACGTTGTCTATCAGGAGCCATCTGGCCAAAAGGTCTGTGACAGCTCCATGGAGCAATTGGCCTGGCCAGATGTCAAAAAAACCTATAACTGTGCAGAAATCATATGAATCCAAATATAACCTATATTTATATACCGCTTTTCAACAAAAGTTCCCAAAGCAGTTTACATAGATATAAACAAACAAACAAATAAATAAAATGATTCTGTGTCCCCAAAGGGCTTACAATCTAAAAAAGAAAGATAAGATAAACACCAGCTAGTCACTGGAGGGATGCTATACTGGGGTTCGGGTGGTCTAAAGACAGAGTTCAGTTCCAGAAATTCAGATCCAGAAGTTTGTGTAATTTCTGCCATAAAACAAGCCACTTATAGGACTTCTTTGAATTTTTTTTTAAAAATCTATTCAAATCAACGAATTAACCAACCCACTTCAAATTAAATATACAGAGCCCCCCCCCCACCCTACATCTGTGCCCAATAACAAAATCCTATGCTGAGCCATTCAAGAAGATCTAAAGGGTGGAGCAGAAGGGAGAGTGTTTTATCCTTTCTGTGAAGGCAAAAGGCAGATTCTTCCACAGGGGAGTGGAATGATGGTGTGTGGGATGGATCTGGACTTCAGTTTTAGAAGTTTTTGTAATTTTCTGCCATGAAACAAGCAACTTATAGGACTTTTTTGAATTTATTAAAAATTTATTGACCAGTCCATTTCAACTCAAATATGCAGAGCCCAACATGTGTGCCCGGTATCAAAGCCCTAAGTCAAGCCCTCCCAGAAATATACAAAGTGGGGTGGATAACACACACAGAGACCCAACAGTCTCACACATGCAACTCTGAGGATGAGCCAGGTATAGGACACAAGGAGGCAGTGATGGGGGCAGCTGGTCAGAGGCCTTGAACAAGTCTGAGGCAGCTTTTTCTGGCCCCTTTGCCTCCTTTAAACCCAGCCTCTGCTGCTGGACAGCCTGCTAGCCTGCCCTGCTGCAGAGCCAGGAGGCAGGCAGAGGCCTCCGTGCAAGCCCCACCCACCCAACAGCTGATTGTCAGGTGCCAGGGAGCAGCAGCAGCAGCCTGCCTGCCTGCCTGCCGGCAAGCAGGGAAAGAGCATCCCAATGGCCAGCCAGGCTGCCGGGAGGAGGCATTGTGGAGCTTGTGCTGGCTGCTGTGTGGCACTGGCCGCTGGCAGGTGGGCTGCTGGGACCCTCCAGGAGGGTGGGGTGGCCAGGGCCTTGGACTTGCACCCTGAGGTCTGGGCCTAACAGCACCCCTGTGCTTGTGTGTGTGTGTGTGTGTGTGTGTACATATGCATACATACATTTAGTTCTATATATCTTGTTAGTTATTAAGGTTTCTCTCTCTCTCTCTCTCTCTCTCTCTGGTTATTTTGATTTTATTATTATTTTATAGTGTATTGTTTTATTTGAAATAAAAGGGGGGGAAGATGTCTAGCCATGCCACCAGAGACCGCTATTTATTACCCCCAATGCCTTACAGTAACAACAGAAATATCTTGCTAATATTTATTTGAAATCTGTTCTTTCTGAAAATGTATTGCTGTTGTTAGCCCTTGCTATATATGGATTACAGTGATCTCAGCTGAGGTGTATCAGGAGCAATAATAATTAATTCACTCAATTGCAAAGGTCACCAAATCTTCCATTTGCAAACATAACGCTAAGAGCTGTAACATTTTTCTTTAACAGAGTTATTCCACAATATAAAGTATATTGACATTGTTCTGTGCAAAATACATCTGTAGATGCTATAAGCATACATTATAGCAAATGACCTGCAGTTTACCTTTGACTGCAACACAAGCTACTTGCCCTTCAACACAATTAAGCAACTGTAACGTCCAGCATACAGGTTTGACTGCACTTGATTCCCTTTTAACTGAAACAGGCAACTGTAGGCTCCCCAGGGTGCTTTTAATGGGTCACTTAACCATCAGGTGATGTGGCTGCTTGCTGCTTGCCCTTTGTGAATTGTTTTCATTTTTATAGCACGGCATCCATTCCCATTCCCCCGAGAAACAGGCAGCATTTGACCAAGGATATTTTCAGATTTCATTTTCCCCCGGCTGTCAGACTTTGTATATTTTTCCAGTGTCAGAAAGACTTTTAGATAAAGGAGAAACATAACGTGATGATAAAAAGGAAAGTAGAGATTTTAAAGTAGCTATAGATGAATACTTAGGTCACTAGATGTCTCCCACTCAAAGGAATATCTTTATTTTAAAAATTGTCAAAGATGACCACTGTCTCTAAAACACTACAACTTCATAAACCAATATATAATTAATAATACCAAGGGTGTGTCCAGATTCCTAATTGGGCTCTCTATTGTTGAACTGGGAGATATCCTGAGAAATATAAAAAGTTAGTGTTTGCTTCTGGACAACAAAATTTGGCTAATGAGAAGCCCATCATATTTAATGCTCAGTCCACACAGGTCTCTGTCCAACAAGGCCACACATGATATTAATATATTTTTTAATTAACATATTTTTATACCGCCCAAAACTTACATTTCTGGGTGGATATACTGTAACTTCACCTGATTTAGCATTGTTTCCAACAATGGCCAACTCTGGGAAGCTTGCAAGCAGAGCAAAATAATGAAGTTATTTCCTGGTGCTTGTACTCAGCATCTGATAATACTGTGTCTGAATACATTCCATTTTTTGTTCCATTTTTGCTGTCATGGTGAATATCCATAAGCAGATCTAGCAGCCATAAATGTGTCTAATCCCTAAGCTAGTGAGGTGACCTACTGTGCTGTGAAAATGGCTGTAACAAGTTAATTATACACAGCATAAAGAAATACTGGGTGACATCCAAATTAACAAAGCACTGGTGTAGTTAATGCTGCACACGTGCTTTGGGGGAGGGGCAATCAATCTCCCCTTCCCTCTGAGGCCTCCTGTGACTCTGAAAAATATGACCCTGAGGATTGCATGACCTTCAGGGACACATTTTCAGAAGCTGCAGTCAGCTTCAGAGGGAAGGGGAAACTGATGAAAATTGCCCCTCACCCAAGTGCACACTCTGTCACTGCATTAGTGCTTCCTTAGCTTGGATATCAGTCACCTCCTTCAGTTTGCCATGAACCTTCTGTCAATCAGCTTTCTTGGATGCATTAGGTTCTAACATTTACAAAGAGTGAATAATGGATCCTTGTTCACTGTTCATATCATACCTTCACCACAAGGTAAACTATCTGACATATTAGGACTATGGAAGGACTGAAATAGTACTTCTGACCCCTTCAATTAAAACATGATCAGATACATGATATCTGGGCCTAATCATCTGAAGTTTTGTTTTGGTAATTTTAATTTAGGTACATGTCCTAATATAGGAAATTCATGTATACTATCACGGGACAACTGGGGTGGAAGTAAGCATGCATGAAGCAACGGTATCAAAATGTATAATGGAATTTTGCCTAAAACAAAATTATGAGGCTGACTTGGAGGCTCCTGCTCAGGCAACATCTGAATAATTTGAGCAAGGGTGAGGGGGACAAGAATTTACAGAAGACTAGAGAAATTCATCATGGGGGCTTAGCACATCCCAAGAACGGAGAGGCAAGAACACATACAAATGTGCACAAATGCATACAATGAATGTGCTGTGGGTCCTTTCTTATGTTATCATATATATCTCCTTTACTTTCTCCCCAGCCAGCTAATAAAATCTGATTTTTATTCTTCCTTTAATGGCCTCTGCTAATTAGGCACGATGGCCTTTGACCCACAAGTGCCTTCATTTATGACTAGTGCATTCCTTTCAACAGCACTGCATCAGCTTGGTTTTCAGGATGCTGCTGCCAAACATGTCATTCTAGCCCACAAATGGCTTAGCCCTCCCTTCATACCACCACACACAGCATTTCCCCCTGAAAACAAGAGCAAGTCCTCTTGACAGTCAGTAGGATAGGAAATCACTTGAAGTCAGAAGTAGTTTTATCTGAGCAACAACTTTAGATTTTATCAGTTCTATGAACCAGATCTTGTGATGTCTTGTCAATGAGGGGCCTAAAAATAACATTGAAAGTTGAGTCTAACAAACAAGCAACCACCCAACCAACCAACAAACCAACAATCAATCAAGCCTAGCAAAGAATATGCCAGGAGAAAAACATTTAGACCTCAAGAATAATGGGCAAATCTCCTCTGACATTATAAAGACTTATATCTGCTCAAAAACTACAGAACTTCCAATCCAAAACATATCCCCCCCCCCCCGCCAAAAAAATCCAAAATGTTGGTCTCTAACAATATTATCTAAATGTTATTATTGGAATCAAGTCAATATAATATTTAATGCCAATTATATCTGAATGCAACTCTTGATTAAGCCAATGCATTGTAATGAAATTTCTAAATAAGTGATTTGTCACTGTCATTTAATTGTGAGAAAGTGCTGTGATCTCTGTTGATTCCTATAGTGTAATATCTAAATGGCAATAAATCAGTTTCAGTTGGAAACCCTATTAATGGGGGGAGGGGAATGAAAAGTTAGAAAGAAACCCCCCAAAGACAAATGTCTTTCTAGGTGTTATTCAGTAGTAGTAGAATTTTGATGATAAGCCTTTAAGCCTTTGGGCTATTTTTCTTGAGAAGCTATCTTCCAGTTTTTCCGCTCACCACCTACAATGCATTTCTGCAGGCCCTCCAAAAAAAGAGGCCATTTAGTTGCTCTGTTGTCAATGCATTTGGACACCTTGTCAAAACAACATAATTTCACTTTGTAACTTTCTGACACTGGTATTTATTGCACCTGTCTTTGGTCATGATTTATGAGTTGTCTGGTGAATATTACTCCACAGTTTTGAGTTTACGATACAAGATAAGTGAAGCATTTGAAGTCCCGCATGGGCTACAAATTTGTAGATGTCTGTTTTCCTCCCACTCCCTCAAAGAGAAAGTGACATGAACTTTTTTCTTCCCATTCTTCTGGGTGGTAAGATTCGAGATAATCTGAGGTGCTCTAGCATAAAGAGTCCTTTAGCATAAGGATATATATATTTAATACAGTATTTTAGATTAAATATTTCTAAAATCAGAAGATTCACATGGGAGAATTAAGATTAATGTATGTCTTGTGATTGCAAATGGTGTGAATGAATACTTAAACGCCTTCTTTTCCAGAAATTTGTATTGTTTCTAGTGCTGGTTTTCTCCCTCTCTCTTAAGGGGAAAAAAACCCCTGCTAAATAACTGTTCTAATATTTTAATCATTTTATTAATAGGGGATCCTCCCATTTAAAAATTTGGGGTGGAAGTTTGCTTTTCAGAATTATGAAATTAGTTTGATATCAATTCTCATACTAAAAGTGTCTGAATGATAATTTGCAATAACTGAGTTTTTTGGGCAAAGCATAGGCAGTTAAAACATTCAAGGAGTTTTAAGAAAAATGTTGAAAAATAAAATTGCCACATAAATATAACAGTTGGCTATTCAATTTCATTTGCAATTTGCAAGTCTAGGATCTGCTGTGCAAGGTAAAAAGCAAGGTCACACAGCTGCTGCACCAGTGTAATATTGCAGTTCTTAGGGTTCCACTGGTGTATGAAACACCCAATTCAGCAACTAAACCCTTACAATTTCATAGTGCGAGAGCTTGTATCAGTGGAGGGGAAGTGTGGCTGGGGTGGGAAGGAGAAATTATGTCACACGGAGTCTGGTTTTCATGCTCACATACATCATTTGATGACTCAACACTTGGTGAGAGCAACTGAATGCATAAACTGTGTTGAAAAGTATTTGCCTTTGAGGTGCAGTTGAGTGATACAAAAATTTGATCTGGGATGGCTCATTCAGCCATGCAAATCATAACTTGATGTTGCATTTTCTAAGTGATGATCTGCCTACGCTATAATTTTTATCAACAGAACTAGAGAGAAATGAGTTTCAACTAAAATGAAAACATGAGTTTCAACTAAAATAAAAGTGATTGCTACAGTAAGTATCAAGGCTCATAGCCCCAAATTAGCATGGCAATACTATGTCAGATGACTATGCAACACATTGACATAACTGTGCATTTCTGACCCATTATCACCTACCTATCCATCAACCACAAGGGGGAAAGGACAAGGAACAGTTAAATGGAATAGACCAAACCAAAGGACTCACACAGTAAATTCCAGGCATCTTAATCACCAGTGAAAATTATGCTTCTTAATTGTTTTACAACTATCTCCATAAGATAGTTGTATTGTGCTGAACTCTTAAGTACTCTTAACAAGGGTTGCACGTTTTGTATTTTTTCTGTTTTGATTTGTACCAAATTCGAATCAACCCCATTTTGTATATTCGAAATTAAGCCTTCCGAATCACCCCAGTTTTGTTTTGTATCTGAATTAATCCGAATCTGAATCTGAATTAATTCAGATTTTAAAATGGGTCACATGGTCAAAAGAGTGGGTGGGGGTTATAGTGCCCAATGAGTGGAAGCTACCACAAACATCTCAAAGGAATTGGGCAAACCGCTGGTTTTTGGTGAATTTTTGAAGTTAGCGAGTCTTTCAGATTTCCCCCATTGGGTATGATGGAGGTTTCAGGAAAAGTATAGTTTCACATGGGGCGGGGAGGGGTGGCCCAGAGTTGAGTGCGGTTGGTGGTAGTGCCCAGTTGATACAAGGAAGCTACAACAATTTTTTCAGAAGAATTTGGCAAAGGGCTGATTTTTAAAGAATTAATGAAGTTTCGTGTCTTTCAGATTGTCCTTGTAGGGTATATTTCTGCAGTCCCATAACTCCACTTGAGGGGCATTGGGGTGGCCCAGAGCAAGTGGCGGTGTAGTGAACATAGGGTGCCAACCACCCACATGGGTTGCCAACTCATGAAGTACAGGGTTTTGTTGTTCTAGAGGAGTTCTGAGAGTAGATTCTCGAGTAGCATATGAGAGTACATTCATGGTTTTTCATTAAAAATCTCATTTGCTACCAGAGAATCTAAACTCAACACCTCAGAAAGAACAAAGCCCAGTACCCCAATGGGTTAGCAATCCAGGGAGGGGGTTGGCACCCTCTGTGCACTACACCACCACTGCCTCAGCACCACACCAGTGCCCCCCAAGTGCAGTTATGGGACTGCTGAAGCCTCCATTATTCCCTATGGGGGAAAATCTTAAAAACACGTAAACCTCAAAAATTTCCAAGAAATCAGCACTTTGCCCTATTTGTAATCTGGGTGCACCACCCTTGGAGCACTGCCACCCAACCCACTGTTTTGCCCCTGAAGCCCCACAGAAACAAGTTGAAAGAGTGAAGAGAATGATGAACAACAACAACACGTAATTTTTTGGCACAGTTATTTGAGAATTTTGCAATGAGTGTGAGCCTGTCCCTGTGGCACTAGCACAGCAGCACAACCCATTTGTCGATTCAAGCAATCTGTCAATAAAAAGACTCCCTCCCCATGAAACAGTGACCACAGGTCATTTGAGATAGCAAGATCGACCAATGAGCCAGCGTGGTGTAGTGGTTAGAGTGCTGGACTAGGACCGTGGAGACCCGAGTTCAAATCCCCAATCAGCCATGATACTAGCTGGGTGACTCTGGGCCAGTCACTTCTCTCAGCCTAGCCTACTTCACAGGGTTGTTGTGCGGTGAAACTTAAGAACATAAGAACAGCCCTGCTGGATCAGGCCCAAGGTCCATCTAGTCCAGCATCCTGTTTCGCACAGTGGCCCAACAGATGCTGCTGGAAGCCACAGGCAAGCGTTGAGGGCATGCCCTCTCTCCTGCTGTTATTTCCCCGCAACTGGTACCCAGAGGCACCCCGCCCCCGAGGCTGGAGGTGGCCTACAGTATGCTGGAGCTGGAGGCTGGAGGTGGCCTACAGTAGAGTAAACCTACGTATGTAGTACACCGCTCTGGGCTCCTTGGAGGAAGAGCGGGATATAAAATGTAAAAAAATAAATATAAATAAAATAAAACTGCCTTGGAAATATGGAACAGCTTCAAATGTTCATTTAACTGAAGTGGAGAGAGCCGTAACCCAAACAAATCAGCCTACTGTTAGGAATTGTTGAGATTTATCATCACTGCATTTAAGAAAGTGCAAAACCATGGATCATGGTTACAAGAAAGAGAGAAGCAACTAAGATTCCTGGGGATGTCAATAAATTGACAGGGATATTCCCCACCCCCCTCCTTTTGTCTCCTGTAATCCCATGTGGATGACCTGTCCCTGCAATGGTAAAAGTTGTGAACCACTGGCTGAGACATCATGTCTCACCAAATTACATTGTGGCCTAAATTACATTAGACTGCTCAACTTGGGCAACAGAACTTAGACACCACTATAACTCATAAAAATCAGAAGAAAAACAAAATAGCTCTTCAAAAGTCAAGAGATTCTTTCTAAACCTTTGGAAAGAAAAACCTGTGAAATTTCAGAACTTTCCTAACCAGCTTCTCTAAAAGCTTCTCCACCATGGCTTTTAGCAAGAGCTTTGGAATTGCATTGAGCTCCCAAAGATATCTGGGTATTTCTGTCTTAAAATACTGTCTTCCAAATTCCTTTGCAAGGTCAGTTTGCATTTCAGTCACACTGAATACAACACATACTTAACTAAACCATTCAAGCTCAAAAGTTTTTCACATATCTTATCTTCTGCTAATCACTCAGTGCCTCAGCTGGAGTGGAGAGAGTCAGAGAAGTCAGTTTGAATTGCAATGCTTTTCCATAGAACAAAGCATTCTGTCCGAAACACAGTCATTTCAATTTGGAAACAAAAATCTCTGTTTTTTAATTCTTGATTTTGTTTTGGTTACAAAACCTCCAAAATTGCCATTTTGGGGCACAAAACATTTTGTACCCGAATTGAAATGCACAAGCCTACCCTTAACTAGCTCTAAATCAATAGGAAGTCATTCTGAGTCATTGTGCTTGGCAAGTCGATGGCATAACTGCACTCGTCTTGAGAATGTTCAAATCTATACACTTGCGCTCTTGTGCTCTTTTTGTACAAGCGTTCTGTGCAAAACATGTGAGGATTATTTTCACAGTAGGAAGTGTGTCACCTTGTTGCACAAATGCAAAGCTGTTTCTGCTAGCACAACACTAATCTGAAATCTTCAAACTACTGATGTAGCACATCTGGCTAGCAAAGCATGTTTGCACAAACATAGCATTAGTCTTGATGTCAGCCACTGTCTTTAGGTGCAAGTATTAGTCATAATTAACTGAATGATATTGAAAATCCATATTTTGCTACATTTAATTCACAACATGGATAAGGGAATTATAAATCGAATACTGTGGTGTAAAAGGTAAAGTGTGCTGTCGAGTCGGTGTCGACTCCTGGCGCCCACAGAGCCCTGTGGTTGTCTTTGGTAGAGTACAGGAGGGGTTTGCCATTGCATTGTACAGGTGTGCAATTTGATTGAACCTTTAATTGATTAAGGTCAAATTGGGGGCAATTCACTAATTCTGCCTCAAACTGAATCATCCTCAAAATAGAGGGCCCAATTTGGGAGTTGAGGGGAATCACCCCCATTCGACCAGAATCAATTCAGGTGATTTGAGTGCCATTTTGAGGCCTGTTTTGTGGTAAACCTTTGTCAACATTTTCTTTTATGATTTCTGTGTTTAAAATGTTAGATATTAACACAGGGTGTTATATCTGTACATATGCTATCAACTAACCTAAATGAATAAGAAAATAAATAAACATATTTATTAATATAATACTTTAGCATGTTCAAAAACACTTTGCATACATTCTTTCCCAGTAATATAATTTGTTGTTGTTGTGTTTGTATTAAATGTATTTTATCTCGACTTTCTATACAAAATGCCCAGGATGCCAACAGGATTTTCTCAGCCCAGTCCATTGTAGATGGGTTGGAGCCCGAACACACAATCTACTGACAAGAACTGCTGCTTGGCAAGATGTTGTATTCTATCTAATTATATTTTGTGTTTTGTTGTTTGGACATTTGTCCCAAGGCGGATCCTGAAGAGAGTTTGGGGGCTGGAGTCAGAAGGAAAAAGGAGCGAAAGGAGAAGGAGAAAAAATGGAGTTTCTTCTGAATAATGCCCTTGCTGTTTCTGTACCTGACCGCCCAGCTATGGTTTTCCTTCCAGTTGCACATGCACACACAAATTGTGTGAGATGCCGAGAGGCATCCCAATCCTATGTATGTTTACACAAGAGTAAGTCCCATTAATTTCAGTGTATGTATGCATAGGGTTGCAGTCTTTCCCTCTTGTGCTGCCCCACAGGACCTCTTCTTCTCACTCTGGGGCTCATTACTGCAGGTTCTCCTGTACCCCCATCTTGGCTAATAAAATCAAAATAGCTAAGGATCAAATCTGTCATAAAGTTAATACAATTTAAAAACAAGAATAACCCTTAGACTGGCATGAAAACATGAGTTAAGAGCAAAATTACTTTTTTTAAAATTAAATAGCAGTGGCCACATAATAAATAATAACAGAAGTATGGGATAGGTGATTACATTGTCATGTCACCAAAAGCCTTCTTAAAAGGATTGCGTTTACTATCTGTCAGAAAGGTAAGAAGGAAGAAGCCAGATGGACCTCCCACAAAAGAAAATACCAGAGCCTGCAATTGGTTGCTCCCTTCTACGTAGCCACTGACCCTACCTCACAGGGCGAGGAAACATAAAGCAGGGCCTTTTGTGACCATCTAAGTGCTCATATGAGAGACGGCAGCTGCGGGGGGCGGGGAACAGTGGATTGTTGTTTAAAGCCACTTAGTGAGGCTGTTCACATGACCGGGTGGGCACATGAGGTGGCAGTGGGGGAAGGCTTCTTTTACTCACCTTCACCCCAGATGAGTGATAGTATTATTCTGGAAGCGCAGACCATGCTCCCAGATGGGCAGTGCTTTGCGGTGCAGCGTGCAGCTCCAGAGAGATGGGACAGTGCATCCCTGCCTCCAGGGATCCCACAATGCACTCTGCAACACATGTGATGCATTGGGGGATTCCCCCAAGAGACAGGTGCTCTGGAAGCAGCCGGGCTCGCACACGAGCCGCAAGCCCAGGTTAAGGGAGTACTCGCTCCCTTAACCTAGGGTAACAGCTGGGCTAAGAAGCTGGGCTAGGCAGTGTCGGCCCGCCTGGATCAGGCTTGATCCTGGCAGTTCTCACACACAGCCTAACACACAGCCTATTGGCCTTCAGGAGAGCCCTTAAGACCTATCTGTTTGGCCTGGCCTTCCAGGGTCTTTAAACTGTTTTTAGGCCGTAAAGGTTTGGCCTGGTTTTCCAGAGTTTTACAAACTGTTTTAATTGTTTTAATAATGGTTTAATGTTGTTTTTACAGTTTTTGATTTTAATAGTTAATTGATTTTAGTTTTGTTTTAATGTAAACTGCCCTGAGCCATCTTTAGAAGGGCAGTATAAACATCAGATAGATAGACAGACAGACAGATAGATAGATAGATAGATAGATAGATAGATAGATAGATAACAACCCGGGCTGGGTGTCTCTAGCCTGGGTTAGGCTGTGTGTGAGAACAGCTTCAGTGAGCTCTTGGCAGAGGTGAGTTTTGAACTGGGGGCTGCTTGGTCAAGTAGAAGCAAAAGAAATAAGGAAGAAGAATTAGTGCCAGTATAAGCCCCACCCACACCATCCCAGAGAAAGGGAGGGGGGAGAGGGAGGGAGGGGGGAGGGATGTGGGGGTGAACCCAAGGTGCTAGAAAAACTGATTAATTGGGTTACTCCAATTAAAATTCCTCACACTTTTCAAGTTCTCCTACAGAGGCAATACGATCTTCTGGTATTTCCAGGATACTCCAACCTTCAATAAGATTCACTGAACCAATACATATTATTAAGGTTGGGAATATTATGAGAAAATACCATTAGATGTTATCATAGGCGGAACTGGGGGGGGCAGGCAGGGCACGTGCCCTAGGCGCCACTGAGGAGGGGCACCATGCCAGTTCCTGCCACCCCCACCCCATTGCCCACCTGCCCAGCCCCAGGGCCCCTCAGCCACTTGCCTCCAGCTCCAGCTGATCGGCGAAGCCTAGGATCGGAGCAGCCTGCAAACTGCAGAGCTCTTCTCTCCCCGCCTCTCAGCTGATTGGCGGGTGGGCGGGGCTTCCAGAGAGGCCTCCGAGTAGGCCTCCCTGAAGCCTGAACTCGAGTAGGCCCCAAGCAAGGAAGGAAGGAGGCTGGCAGAGCTCCCTGCAGCAGACCCTCAGACCATCCAGCACAGCTTTTGCAGGTAGGCTGTGAATTCCTTTTTGTGGTTACCCCCATATATAGGGATCTGCTTGCCATAGGGCTTTGATAAGGGGGGTGGGGCAAGACTGAGAAGTCTCTGAATATTTAATTTAAAACAGACTGAAAAATGTGCTGGCTTTAAAAACAAAAACTATCTAAAAAGGCCTATAAGTGGCTTGTTTCATGTCAGAAAATTGCAAAAACTTCTGGAACAGTATTTTATTAATTTTATTTATTCATTCATTCATTTATAAATGCACTTATGTTCAAGTTGTTTTGCAACTCAGAAGGTCTGAGTGAGAACTGTGAAGCATGTGTTGTGCTTTTATTTTATTTTATTTTTCTTGTGTGTGAACTGCTCTCCAATAACTTGCAGGGACTTCAGAGTAAATCTGGCCAACATGTGAATGCAGCACCTCTATTCCAGAGGAGATGTGTGTTAAAGGGCTTTAAAAGCCTCCTGTGAAAAACCTCCTGGAATCGAACTTGACTGAATTTGTTCAGAATTCTGAGAAAACAAACATAGGCTCACCCTGCATGGTTGAAAGTCTCCTTTGCTAATCTGCAGCGAGGGGCCCATTTTAATAATTAGCATTGCTAGTGTGTTCTAGGCATTAAAAGTAGCACAAATATATAGTACTCAATGTATATCACTATATACTGTGAAGTGTGCATGTGTGTATTCAGTGAAATGTATTTCCTGGCAGCATACTTATTTTGAAATATCAGACTTAAATCCTTGGGGGCCTGGGGTGTGTGGAGGCCCTGGACTTTGAGGGGCTGGGGGCCCATTTTAAAATCTCATCTTGGCCCATTCCAACCTTGCTATGCCCCTGGCGGTCACTACACATGGGTTTCTGCACAACACCTGCACAGAAGAAACTTCCATGTAGAAAATGTGTCTCTTGTTTCACTAAAGTAATCCAATAAATCACCTTAGATACTCTCTCCCTCCCCCTCTCTCCCTCTCCCTCCTTTGACGTAGTGCAACAAGTTCAACTACACTCTTTGCACTATCCATTCAACTAAACTTTCTGCGCAGAGATGAAAGTTTGGGCGGTATAGAAGTTTAATAAACAAACAAACAAACAAACAAACAATTTTTTAGTTTATCACATTTGTATCCTGCCCTGCCACCAAAGAATTAAGAGTAGTATATGTAGGAATCATCCCATTTTATCCTCATAACAGCTCTAGGAGGTAGATTACAGATAGTGACTGACTGGCCCAGTGGTTGAGCAGGGATTTGAACCTAGGTCCCGCTAGTCTAAGTCTGATGTTCTATCTATTATTATACCACAGTCTCTCTCAGTCATCTCCTGATTTTTATATATCAGCATATATGCTAGGCGAATGCATTTCAATTGGGGTACAAAACATTTTGTGCCTAAAAATGGCAATTTTGGAGGTTTTGTAACCAAAACAAAATCAAGAATTAAAAAACAGATATTTTTGTTTCCAAATCGAAATGACTGTGTTTTGGACAGAATGCTTTGTTCTTCGGGAAAGCATTGCAATTGAAATTGACTTCTCTGACTCTCTCCACTCCTGCTAAGGCACTGAGTGATTAGCAGAAGATAAGATATGCGAAAAGCTGTTGAGCATGAATGGTTTAATTAAGTATGTGTTGTATTCAGTGTGACTGAAGTGCAAACTAACCTTGCAAAGGGATTTGGAAGACAGTATTTTGAGACAGAAATACCCAGATATCTTTGGGAGCCCAATGCAATTCCAAAGCTCTTGCTAAAAGCCATGGTATAAAATGTGTGGAGAAGCTTTTAGAGAAGCTGGTTAGGAAAGTTCTGAAATTTCACAGGTTTTTCTTTCCAAAGGTTTAGAAAGAATCTCTTGACTTGTACAGGGGTCTTTTGAAGAGCTATTTTGTTTTTCTTCTGATTTTTATGAGTTATAGTGGTGTCTAAGTTTTGTTGCCCAAGTTGAGCAGTCTAATGTAATTTAGGCCACAATGTAAATTGGTGGGACATGATGTCTAAGCCAGTAGTTCACAACTTTTGCCATTGCAGGGACAGGTCATCCACATGGGATTACAGGAGACAAAAGGAGGGGGGTGGGGAATACCCCTGTCAATCTATTGCCATCCCCAGGAATCTTAGTTGTTTCTCTCTTTCTTGTAACCATGATCCATGGTTTTGCACTTTCTTAAATGCAGAGATGATAAATCTCAACAATTCCTAACAGTAGGCTGATTTGTTTGTGCTACACCTCACTCCACTTCAGTTAAATGAACATTTGAAGCTGTTCCATATTACCAAGACAGTTCATTGGTCGATCTTGCTATCTCAAATGACCTGTGGTCACTGTTTCATGGGGAGGGAGTCTTTTTATTGAAAGATTGTTTGAATCGACAAATGGGTTGTGCTGCTGTGCTAGTGCCACAGGGACAGGCTCACACCCACTGCAAAATTCTCAAATAACTGTGCCAAAAAATTAAGTGTTGTTGTTGTTCATCATTCTCTTCACTCTTTCAACTTGTTTCTGTGGGGCTTCAGGGGCAAAACAGTGGGTTGGGTGGCAGTGCTCCAAGGGTGGTGCACCCAGATTACAAATAGGGCAAAGGGCTGATTTCTTAGGAATTTTTGAGGTTTACGTGTTTTTAAGATTTTTCCCCATAGGGAATAATGGAGGTTTCAGCAGTCCCATAACTGCACTTGGGGGGCACTGGTGTGGTGCTGAGCCAGTGGTGGTGTAGTGCACAGAGGGTGCCAACCACCTCCCTGGATTGCTAACCCATTGGGGTACTGGGCTTTGTTCTTTCTGAGGTGTTGAGTTTAGATTCTCTGGTAGCAAATGAGATTTTTAATGAAAAACCATGAATGTACTCTCATATGCTACTCGAGAATCTACTCTCAGAACACCTCTAGAACAACAAAACCCTGTACTTCATGAGTTGGCAACCCATGTGAGTGGTTGGCACCCTATGTGCACTACACCACCACTTGCTCTGGGCCACCCCAGTGCCCCTCAAGTGGAGCTATGGGACTCCAGAAACCTCCATTTTACCCTCCGAGGACAATCTGAAAGACACGAAACGTCATTAATTCTTTAGAAATCAGCCCTTTGCAAATTCTTCTGAAAAAATTGTGGTAGCTTCCTTGTACCAAATGGGCACTACCACCAACCATACTTCACTCTGGGCCACCCCTCCCCACCCCGCGTTATGATATACTTTTCCTGAAACCTCCATCATACCCTATGGGGAATATCTGAAAGATGCGCAAACTTCAAAAATTCACCAAAAACCAGCGGTTTGCCCAATTCCTTTGAGATGTTTGTGGTAGCTTCCACTCATTGGGCACTATAACCCCCACCCACTCTTTTGACCATGTGACTCATTTTTAAATCTGAATTAATTCAGATTTGGATTCGGATTAATTCGGATACAAAACAAAACTGGGGTGATTCGGAAGGCTTAATTTCAGACAAAATACAAAATGGGGTTGATTCAGATTTGGAACAAATTGAAACAGAAAAAATACAAAACACGCAACCCTAATATATGCACTGATGGCATGAAGTACAGTGAGCATTTGTAACTCTTCAAGAAACACTGAGAGAAATGGTTCATTTGTTCATTCAGTTCCATACTGCTCTTGGCATTCACAGACGGTGCTTTCTGAGGAGTCACTATAACATGATTTTATCTCAGTGTAAGGGAAGGAATAAAGCTCCTAATGATCAAGATGTTGTCTCAGGTATGGCTTAAGAAAGAAACATGTCAAAACAGAAATGATTGCAACTTCCTGCAACAAAGCAATGCGCGATTTGCTATTGCAAGTATAACTCATATCGCTTGTCCTGCCTGAAACTTTTGCACATTCGAATACTCTTTGATACGTTGCCAATGAAAATACTGGACAGGCGTCAGCAGTGCAGTTTCCATGGACGCCTGGGAAGCTGTGACAGTGAGAGAAGAGATTGAGATCAACAGCCCTCAACAAAAGTCCTGAGTTCTTGGATAAGGTACTCTGAGCTTTAGTACAGCGTGCTAAGTGTGCTCACAAATTCACTTCTGAAAATGCAGGGGCTGCAATCCTATGTGTATTTACTATAATCTATAAGGCCATGCACACGACCTATTACCTGGGTGGTGGAGAGAGTGGGCAGGGAGGCAGGCTCCTACTTGCCACCCAGCAGATGATCAGCTCAAAAATAAAGCTTTGTTGATCGCCGACCCACATGCGCACCTAGACGGCGATCGGCACTCTGGAGGCAGCAGAGGGAAAGAACTCTGGGTCCTCCATAGACCCAGAATGCAGTACGTGTGCAATAGAGAGATTGCTTTTTGTATCGCAGCCACTCTGCTCTGTGCAACCACCCCTTCTCGCTGATTTCCTGCAGGAAATGGTGGCAGTCCAGGGGGAAGCCTTTTAACCCAGTGGTGATCATTCTTACAATCGCCTGCCGAGGTTAAACAAACCTCAGGTTCGTTCATTTAACCTCAGCTAAAGCCTGGGGTTAAAAGGGTGGGTGCGAGGACAGCCTAATCAGGCTGGGCTGTCCTAACCTGGGCTAGGCTGCTTGTGTGAATAGGCTTTATATGGATTACTTTTGAGTAATGTGTTGTTAGATTTGAGCTTTAAGCAATAACAAGGGTTTGGGCCCAAAGAAACAGCAGCAAATATTAATAATTCTAAAGTATAGTTTTCCAGGGGTTTTTTAATTGTATTCTGCCTTGAGGGTTTGTGGTGGAAACGAGAGATATAAACGTTCAAATGCGTAAATGTGTTCTTTTGTTCTGTTCAAATATATTTTTTGTAATTTTTTATTGATATACATAATAGTAAGGTTTGATAAAGCTTCAAAGTTAACTTAAAATTATACTGGCACAGTTGTGCCAGTATAGTTAAGATGAGGAGAGTTTTCAACATTCCATCATATAAGAGCTGAACATTCAATTGCTTATAAAATCAAACATATCCATCCACTCCCCATGAAATGGTGCACACATAAGCTAAGGGAGAAGAGACACGGCTCCTCCAGATTTGGTACACATCCACTGCAAAATGGCTGAGATACAGTAGTTTAAATTTTAACTCTAAAAAGAGGGCTCAAAGTATTGGCAACATTTTTTACACCACAGATAGTGAGGCTATTATCATGCACATCCTAACCCAGCCTAGGGAAGCCCAGCCTGGGTTAGGCTATGCATGAAAACTGTTGGGATTGGACCCAATGGGGGTGAGGCAGTGCCACCCAGCCCAGCTTTTAAACCCTGCTCTTAGCCAGGGTTAAGGGCTCGCTCTCCCAGGGTTAAGAGAGCTGGGATCGTGTGTTCTCTGGGGCTACGGTCAGCCCCAACAGACACAGAGATGGGTGCCTATAGTGCCCATCTCCTGGGGGAATCCCCCCAATGCATCATGCATTTCATGCGGTGCATTGTGGGATATCTGGAGGCTGGGATGCATTGTCCCAGCCTCCTTAGATCTGTGCTGCGCCATGCAGTGTGGATCATCTGGAAGTGCAGTTTGTGCTTCTAGTAACAGACATCCATTCATCTGGGAGGAAGGTGAATTCAACCAGCCTTTCCCCTCACCTGCTGGCCGGATGGCCCACCCACTGCTCTGCCTGCCTGGTCGTGTGAATGACCTCAAGGTATATGTTTAATTTTTAAAGTTTTGTCAGCATTCCCCAAAATCCAGGTCCATACTGGACTGGTGCCTTTGGTGGGTTTGAAAAACACCAGTCTAGAGATTTTTGAGTAATTATTATTTGAAATCCCCATAATAACAGGGAAAATAACTAAGGGAAAGTTAGCTAAGAGCATAACTGAGTCTTCCCACTGAGAATTCTGAAGTCAAAGTTGGGAGGGGCAAGTCCTGGCAATTTCTAGTGAGTGACTTCCTGGTTCTGAACAAATGTGCCTGATAAAGACAGTCTATGAGCACTCTGGCACTTGTATAGTTCAACAATCATTCCTCCCCCGCCCCGCCACCCTTTCCTTTCATTGGCATTTGTTTTCTCCTTTTGCTTTCTTGCTCTCACCCCCACCAAGGGGAGAAGCAAAGCCCTGCAGCAAAGCTTGGAATAAATTACTAGAAAGTAAGTCCATTGATTCCACTGGAGCTTACTTCTGAGCAAAAACATATAGAGCTGGGACTCACGATCAGTGAGACCCGGTTTTGGAGAGTGCACAGGGAGTGCACGGGCTAAGACCGCTCTCCCCACACACGAGCAGGGAGGGAGCCTTGGGCGGCTGGATCGGCCACCCACACGATTGCCAGCTCCATGACGGAGCCGGCAGGGGCTGGGGAGTGCGGGGGCCATGCGGCCCCCGGAAGCTACAGTATGCCCTGCGCAGGGCATAGAGGGGAGACCCTGGAGCCAGGAGGCAGCTTTTCGCCGCCCTCCGGGGGTCTACTCATGAGTAACCACAGCACGGAGCCGCACCGCTGCTACTCACGATCTTTAAAACCAGCTTTGTGGAGCGTTCACTCTGCAAACCTGGTTTTAGGGCAGGGGTAGTTAGGCGGGTTACCCGCCTAGGAACCACCGGGCTCGCAGCCAATCCCAGTGGTTCACACGATGGGGCCAAATTGGGCTAGGCTCCACTAGCCCGATTGCACCCAATCATGTGAATAGCATCATTCTGAAGGCAGCAGAACCAGCAGAGATCCTAAGCAAGAATGTGGGATCTCTTTTTTTTCTTCCTCCCATCCCCTCAGCAAAGCATAGGAGGGGAGGGATCCCATCTGAGTGGGGAACTCCATTTCTTCCTCTGGGCTTACTTCTGAGTAAAAAATGTATAGGATTGGGTCCAAGGAAGTTCTGAAGAAGGAACCTTTTTAGAAGGATCCTAAAAATCATTCACACCCAGCACCAAGAAAACATCATTCTGCTGTAGACTACTCTTGAACATGGAGGTTCCACAACAGAGCCAAACACCTGGCCATACTTAAGAAATGAAGCCTCAATATTCACAGGTGATTTGGCTCTCATGTAAAACCTCCATGTTAAAGGGCAGTCTACAGCACAATAATAGTTTATTGGCAATGGGTGGGAATGGTTTCTGGGATTTCCCTGCTATGCTTTGGACTTTTTTGGAAGCACGTAGCTGAGCACTGTGAGAAAGAGGATGCTGGGCTGGAGTACAGATGCCTTTTCTAGCAGCATTTCAATAACTGAACGTGCAGTTCTATGTGCCCACCTAGAAGGAAGTAAACTCCATTGAAGTCAGTGGAACTTGCTTCCATATAATGAAAGAACTGTTAATCAATCCCTGAAAAAATGGTCTTGTGGAGGGGAGAAAAATGGAAAGGTCCTTTTAAAAATGTGAGTGGAAAACCATGTAAAGATCCTGTGAGGTAAAACCAGCAGCACCCCACCCAGCACACAGATTGTTCTCAAAGACTCTGACTTTAGCCAAAGCATCCTACAGGGCATAGGATCTGTTAGCATATTTAAAATAAAAATGCCAGTAATCCATCCTCTCCTACTCTGTAGAGAATATAGCAAGAAAGAAATAATGACTGACATAAAGGATTGGAAAACATACATTTTTAATCAGGCTTTTAGTTCATAGTTTTAAAGCTTTAAGTTTTAGAGTTTTTAATCTGTATTTTAAATTGTTTTAATTGTGTTAATGTTGTGTTAATGTTTTAATTGTTGTGCTTTTAGATGGTAAACTACCCAGGGTCTTGTGTATGGGGCGGTATAAAAATGTGTTAAATAAAGAATAAATAAAATAAAATAAAATAATGAAGGACATTACTAAAAGTTATCCAACTAAAATTAAAAGAACATACCAAGGAATGCCTAATGTCCTTTTAATTTCAATGAGACTACTTGGAGTAAGTCATTATCCTATCAGCCATTAACCATAAGTAGAGGTCTGGGGCCAAAATAAGAGCCTCCCCATCTCTGACAATTTTTATGAAGTCTTGAGAGACACATCTTTTCACCCAAGCTTTTTAATAGACCTGTGATTATAAATCATTTTAAGGTTTTTATGTCCATTTTAATTTGTTTTATGTGGTTGTAAACCACCCAAAGATGGAAGTTTGTGGCAGTCTATAAATAGTGGGGCACCTAGGTGATTTTGGCTCCTAGAGTGCCCCCGCCATGAGGAACCCCCACACACATACGGCTGTGAGGCCCCCCTTGACACCGTGAGGCCCTGCTGTGCTAAACCATGGATTTTCTGTAATTTTAGCTGCCATGTGTGCAGCCGAGGGAGAGGGGAGCTGAGCAGGCCTCCCCCCCACATGGCGGTGGCGGGCAGAGCAGCCGCAGGGCCTGTCTGTCCAGCCCAGCAGCCCTTGAAAACTGTGAGGTGTGCCTGTACAGTTCGAATACATTGGCACAAGCCCATGAGTCTCCCCCCCCCCACCATTTGGAGCCCCTTGGACCTTGGAGGCCATGGACTGGGGCCCCAAGGTCCAGGGGTAAGAGTGCCTCTGTCAATAAATGAATGAATGAATGAATGGTGTGGAAGTTAAGGTGGGCACCCTAACTTGCAATTTCCATTCCTTTTAGAGCACAAGTGAAAATTTAAAACTCCTTGACTCTTATCTTAAAGTGAATGCTTTTAGATTACTGAATAAATAGCAAAGATGCCAGAGTAAGGCAATTGTGGACACTGTAAGGCCTTGCAGCAGTCAGAAGGAAGTACAGAAGGAGCAAGTATGTCTATTAGTCAAGATTGCCAGGTCCGCAGCCAGAGAACAGCCACATATCTTTAATTTTCCCAATGCACTAGCAGAAAAGGCAGCCCAAACATTTTGAATCCACCCACTGCAAATGACGACTTGTCTTGAGTTCTTGCACTTCCTCTGTGAGACTTTTCCTTGCCCACTACAGGCAAGCCAGGAGAATGTCTCAGTTCTCAGTTCAGGGAAATATAAAGACTTTTGGAAGGGACAGCCTTCTGCATGTTTTATAAAACCCAAGACAATTCCCCTGAAGTTTATCCAATTGACTGCAATATGGCAAACGTCTTCAGAGCTATTCTGGGGAAGGTCTAGGCTGCTGGTCTTAGAGCCGCAATTCCCAAGACACTTACTTTGGAGCATTGCCACTGATAGCAATGCATTGCATTTGCTTCTTGCATTTAAAAATAGGCCTCCCCATTCCATTTATGTTATAGCTTTCTCCCTTTTATCTTATCTCTGTTTTGTACCAAGTAGCCAGAGAATGGAAGAAAAACACAATCACCATTAGTAGGGCATCTTCCCACTACCTTCTACCCATCCTCTGAGAGCTGAACTTTGCCAGTGAGTTGCCAAGCCTCTGACATCACCACTGGCAAAACATTAGCTGCAAGATTAGAAAAAGCTCAATGACATCATCCCTCCGGTTCCTATCTAACAGATGGTTTCTGTATATTGTGCAGTTTGAGGTCATTATTCATGCTTTTGGTCAGCAGAATTCAGGAAGCCAAGGACCTGCCAAGAAAAACCAAACCTGGAACCAGTTCAAAGACGGACAAATAATTTTATTGATTAGACTCCTTGGTTTTCATTTTCCAGCCTGAGCCATCATGAATCATCAATACATGATAATACCTGAGCAGCTTGTGGTGTGTGCAGAATTAAGTGCTCCAAAACAAGGTGAGCTTTTGAAAGATTAAAACTCAGGGTTAGTTCTGGAGGAGGGGGAAAACAAGATAGCTCACAAAGATTTGCTGGGCATGCTCAAAATGGGCCAGAAACTATTTACGTGAGGCAAGTGGTTTGTTTGAACTGGATTTTTGTTTATTTTCATATTATACTTGTTGACTTCATATTCCCCTCCAGCTCGACTCAGAGGCGCAGGAGAGGCGTGCTTTTCACCAAGATGAACGTAGGCCAGAAAGGAAGTACCTTTTGAGAGGCCTCATTCAGGCAATGGACCAAGACTGAGATAAAGCACCATGTTGGCAGAGAGAAGCAGGATTGGAGGAGGCGGGGGGTGGGGGGGGGGAAGAAACCTGAAGGGGTAGGGGAAGGGGAGAAAAAGCCTTTGAATGAGAACATTTACAAGACAGGGCAGCCGTGCATAAGCCTTCATGTAACAAATATACAGAGGGGAGTGATGAGTGACACTCTGCATAATTCAGGGCTCATTTACATACATCTTTGTCAAGGAAGGTCCAAGCCTGCTTTTCAGCAGCAGAATATGCCTGATCATAAGGCAAGCCATGATAGCAAACACCTCTTGGCTTGGCTGGTATGCTTCTCATCCCAACAGTGTCTTTGCTTTTTGCAGTTGTCCTTAGAGTGAACAGTGGGTAAATTACAAAGACTTATACTAATCCAGTATTTATTGGAAATTACTGGTCTTCCCAATCACCAGTGGCATATGTTGAGGAACAGATCGAGGTTTTGATTAAGGAAGACATTGAGGTCATTCACAAAATCAAAAACTGGGTTTGGGGACTGTGTGTGCTCCCAATTTTTGGTTCTGTGGAAGCAAGGTAGGCGGAAAACCTGGGTAACTTTTCCTCTGATCTTGCTTCCACATCATCACTTCTACCCAGGTTTTCCTCTTAGCTTGCTTCTACACAACTGAAAACTGGGAGCACACACAGTTCCCAAACCAAGGTAGAACACAGTTTTTGATTGTATGAATGGCCTCGTTGTTTTTTCCTTTGCTTACCAGTCCAATTCATTAGTAAAGGTAAAGTGTGCCCTCAGGTCAGTGTCGACTCCTGGTGACCACAGAGCCCTGTGATTTTTCTTTGGTAGAATACATGAGGGGTTTACCATTGCCATATCCCGCATAGTATGAGATGATGATGCCTTTCAGCCTCTTCCTATATCGCTGCTACCTGATATGGGTGCTTCCCATAGTCTGGGAAACATACCAGTGGGGATTCGAACCGGCAACCTCTTGCTCCCTAGGCAAGTCATTCCCCACTGCGCAGAAAAGGTGACAGAAAAGGCTATTCATGAGCAGCTCCAGTTGCTGCTGTGTTAATGTTTAAAACTCCATTGTATGGGGAATGCATTTGTATCATGATGTTCATACAAACCTCAACGAAATTGACTTCCGATGGCGATATGCACCACCGTAAGGGACCACTAAACAAGTACAACAGTTGCATAGGGCCAATTGAGAGCCAATGTGTGATGAAATGGCATTTGGACTGGGGCTTGAATTCTCTCTTGGGCCATGGAAGTCACTATTCACTTTTGGCCAATTTTAGCCTACCCACCTCACAGGGTAGTTGTGAAGATAAAATGTGGTAGATGCATCCAAGTGCACGACCCTGAGCTCCTTGGAGAAAAGTGTGTAAATGTAGCAGAAAAATACATAATATAGATTTTGGAATAAAAGGATTTGTGAGTTCTTAAAAAAAACCCTTTTGATTTAAATATTAAGGAAACAAAACTGTTGCATAGTAAGATGAATTCATTTTTATGATTGTAAAATTTTTTATTATATGTCTTTTGTTGCTATTAGCTGCCTTGCATTAGAGATGAGAGGGGTTAATATATATATTTAGAAACAAAATTAGAAAGAAAGAAAAGAGCATTTCTCTTTTTTATAATATGAAAAATTTGTAAAGCTAAGAGAGTGATGGCACTGAAATGCTCTTAATTACATTAAATTATATTTTGTATTCACAAGAACAGAAATGTATATTTTTTCTTTTCTTCTTTTATGAACCAGAAAGTGTATTTACTTTACTTATTCAATATCGGAGCTTTTTCTTAAAGCTACTGTTGTGTTTAAAAATAAAATCAAAAGAAATAAAAATGAAGTTTTAGAAAGTAGCACAAAGATAATCTAATAAAAATAGTTTGTGGACTTATCTGAATGCAAATTTTCTTTTTGGGTTCAAAGGGAAATGAATACTTTAGGAAGGAATAATTCAGTAGGGTGGCTGTGTGGGCTATTAGTGCCAAAGTGTTGATGATATATCTTGGATGGAGAAATAGCAGTAGTAAAGGCTGAACAAAGAAGCAGGTTGGGTAGTGGTAAGTGCACTGCTATACCATAGGAAGCTGCCTTTTACTGAGTCTGACTACTGGCACATCTAAGTCACTATTCTCAACAACGACAGGCAGCAACTCTTCTAGCTTTCAGACAGGGGTCTTTCCCATCCTACATGGAGATGCCACGGATTAAACCTGGGCCTTCTACAAGCAAAACGCGTTCTCTAGCACTGAACTGTGAGCCCTCCTGAAGCTCCTTCTGCCAGATGCTCCTTAGCTGACCTATCACGGAGCATTCCATCACTGAGTATTACTGGAGCAAAGAAACAAAAAATGGCAAGAAGCCATATCGTTCCATTAGAAAAATGGCAAAAATAATGGTTGAGTAAAACCATTAAGGCCAACTAAAAGAGCACAAAGAATGAGCAAACTTTTCAATTTCATCAAAACTCTTAAGGGCAGTTCACACAATTGAGAATAGGGGAGGGCCTATTCTAGCCTAGTTCGGGAGCTGTGTGTGCTCCCAAATATTGGATATTCTGTCAGTGAAATGCAAGGTTGGAGATGCCATCCATGATGGTGTGCTGAGCAGCAGCTAGGTCAGAAGGCTCCATCCTACCCAGTAGCAGAACTCTGCTGCTGGATGAGGTCGGGTGAAAATCTCTCCAACCCAGCTGCTGCTCAGCACTTGATCATGGATGGTGCTTCCAGCCTTGTTTTTAACAGGCAGATGATCACATATCAGGAGTATGCACAGCTCCTGAACTAGAGTAGAAGACTTCTCTTACCCTGTTCTTGATAGTGTGAACTGTCATTTTATCAGGCTGGACGTCAAGCTTAAAAGCAAAAGCAGAGGGAGCGAGGAAGAGAGAAAACGGTGTTGCTGGTCAAGTAGAAGTCCATGGCACCACTAATACTGCCAGCCCAAAATTGTCAAGGAAATCTTCTTAAGAGGGCTGTCTGCAAGACTTCTTTTTCCATTTCCTCATCTCATTGATTTTCATTCTTTAAAATGTCATTTCTTTTATTTAAAATCACATTCGTTTCATAACATATTCCATCCACTTTTGTTAGACCCGTTCATCTGTATTCCCACTTATCTGAACTGCACAACTTGTGTGTTATTCATTCAATTGACACTACCCCTTCCTGCCAGGGGAATATGTTCCCATTTTATAGGCAATTTAAAAAGGCACATAGAAACACATCCTAACTACTATTTAAACCATAAAAGGACATACAAACTACAGGCACTCAGGTGGCTTCCTAGCTCCAGGCTTGAGCAACAGAGTTTAACACAACAGAGCACACAGACTTGCAGAACTGGCTGGTACCAGACTACAGCAGCAGACCTTGGCAGGGCAGAGTAGCATCAAGGTGGGCAAATTTTGGCAATGCTAGGCTACAGCTACAAACAAATCTGAAACAATTAAGCACAAAGGAATGGAACAGGTACAATACAGAGTGCTGGATGGACTGCAGTTAGCTTAAGTAACCGTAAGAGATGATTCAGAACTGGTTTTGCAAAGAACAAACCAAAAAGAGTAGCATGCAAACTTAACTCCAAAGAGAATTAAACTGAGGAAAAGCAAGCATTGGGCTACTGTGATTAGAGGGCTCCGTGTGGCAAAAACAGGCTATCAGAAAGTTGGACATTTGAGTTTAAACTGTGGAGTTGAAGTTTTTCAAGTAAACTGCCCATTTTCTCTTTCCTTTCTCTCTCTTCCTCTGTCCCTTTGACCTATTCTGCATGCTGGGGAAAACAAAAATGAAAGATTAACAAATAAAATGAATGAGACAAAAGGAGTCTATGCCATTACAAGCTCATTTGTGGCTCAGGTATTCATTTCATTACTTGAAATGAATCAAATGAATGAATTCAATTTGGTTCAGTTTTTCATGCACACACCCTGTCTCTTAACTGTTGTAAGTTAAGTACTGTGCTCTGTGGTAAGTTAAGTACTGTGCTAACCAGCCAGAGACTTTTTTTTTGGTATGGGACGGTACACAATTGTACTAAATTATCAAACAAACAAACAAACAAAACACCTATAGCTCAAATTTTAGCCACCACTATAGCTCATAAAGAAAAATCAAATCTTAAAGAGATCTTTGAAGTTTTAGAGTTCCTTGGGCATCACAAGAGACTCTTCCTGAACCTTATGAGAAAGAAGCCTGTACAAGCCCAGAATCTGTCTATACAAGCGCTAGAAAACAATCCCCCCTCCAGAACCCTCAGTAAAATTATTCTAGCCACTCCAATCTTCTCTTGCCAGGAAGAAGAGAATTGTTGAAGCCCCCAAAACCATTCCTTCAAGAACCCTTGGCAATTTAATGTGCATTACAATTGCATTGAGCTCTCAACGGTATCTGGGAAGGGGTCTTTTCCTTTCAAAAGTATCTCTCCCTATCCCTTTACAAATTCAGTTTGCATTTGCAGTTGGTGCTGATTGGACAGTTGCCCTGGCATGGGCTGTTGATGTCTGTAGGGTGACTTCTAGTCAGAAAATGTGTGCTTGCCCAGTGTGGATTACAGCACTCCTAACTTTGATGGCCACCTCTTAGTGGTCAAACTACAACACCCAAAAAACTCCAACCACAATAAATTGTGGCTGGGGATGAAGGAGTTGTAGTTCAACAACAGCTGGAGGGCCATGTTTGCACCCCCCCTTGTCTCAGTGCCTAATGGTAAGGGCAGGAATTCCTTTCCTCCTTGATCGCCATGCAACAGTGTCACAAAATAGCCACCAATGGTTTTGCTTAGTGAACTGCCAACTGTGGATAACATTTATTTTGAAAAAGGAAGGTTCCTAGCAGGTTCCCTTTATTTTAAAGTAAATCCCACAATGCATAACATTTTGGGCAAATGTATGATCTAAAAGTAACTTGGAGAGTGGAAAGCAAAATTCTAGGGGACATGTTATAAAGGATGGCTGGATATTGTTATTTTGATTTATTCATTGTAGTAGTTGGAAAAGTCATCATATAGTGATAATATTAATATTGTTTATCTTACAATTAATCTCAACCGATACTGATGCTTTACTGAATGGACAGAGGTTTATCCCTCCAACTCTTTCAAATAAAGCCAGTTCAGAAGAATCCTGGCAAAATGAACTGTATGGCAAACAACTGTTTTTTACATTGTGCTCATTAATCCTTTCATCTACCTTGATGAGTTAGGCACAATGCCCAGGGAAGAAACTAACCCTCTGGGGTTATTTCTGTTGCTTATCTTGTTGTTCTATTTTGTGTCATTCATTTTGCACTTCTGGATTGCTCAGTGCTTTTCACAGATGTTTTCAATCAGACAGAGTAATGTCTGAAAAAGTGTGTGGTGGGCTACAAAGAGCAAACAAACAGAATTCCATCCAGCAGACATTTGGATTTTGATTGATGGTGTGATGAGTTGGAAGCTATCAACACTGTTCTGGGGAGGAGCAAGGGAAGGTTGGGCTGGCTTTATGGAAGTCAGGATAATGTCATTCTCATTTAGGGCCCCTACCCGGTGATCTCGCATAAAAACAGACAGGTAAGAGAGAGATTCATTTGCTCTTAAAATATATGGAAATTGACTGAAGTTTGTGAGGACTTTTGCCAATAAAGGTTAAGATTTGTTGATCCCAAGTGTTGAAAAATAGGGGTAGAGACAGTCATCTACTAAGCAATTCAGCATTGCATAATTCATGGTTTCCAAAATTGATTTGTGAATAAGGCTGCCGGTTTACTCATGAACACAGTGGTGCAGTTTATTCATGAGTAGGGTACAAGTCTACTTCAAGTAAGAGTGCAGGATATACTCATGAGCAGATCTTGAACTCCTATGCACAAGCAGAACCTGCACCCTTACTTGTGAATAGACCAAGAGTACTGCTATAACAGAACAAGCAGGGACAAATGTCCTTTGGCCCCCAAGGGATGGGGGCCCACCAGCTGAGCAACGGATTGCATTTTCCCTCCCCTGCCTGCCTGTCCAAAGACCAAGACAGGGAGGTGAGCGGGGAGGGGTCCATCTTCATATTTTGTCCCAGAACCCAATCTGATGTTGCTACATCCCTGGAATACACCCTGCATGTTCCTCATGAATAAACTGGACAAAAACTGAGAGTTGGTGGAGTTGGTTGTGGGGAGAGTTCTCCCCACAAACTGCTGGGTGGGGAAAGGGAAAAGAGAGCCAATATTGTATCCTAGAATCCCTGCTGATCCTATGTGCAATTGATTGATTGATTGATTAAATCGGTGTCAACTCTTAGTGACCACATAGATAGATTCTCTCCAGGATGATCTGTCGTATGCTACAGTGAAAACAGTGGACTTACAGTAATTCTTTCCTAGCTTTGTTGACCCCTTCTAACCCCTTTGTTGACCTCTTTTTTGTTGACTCCTTCATTTACCCCTTCTAACTGAGCAAAGAGACACATTTTAAAGTGGTGATTATCTTATATTTTGCAGGGGGAGAGCAACTGGTCCTATCCAACCCCAGCACAGCATCCCTCCAGTGGCTGTTGCTGGTGAGGCTATTCTCATGATCAACAGAAAGCGGGCCAAGGGAGACTGCCCAGAAAGCGGGCAAAGGGAGAGTGCCACAATCCACTGGGATTGCAGGCGAGTCCAGTGCTCCCAAGGCAGCTAGCCCGCCGAGAACACCCTCCCCTTAAATGAGGCTAACAGAGCAATTGCTCCATTAACCTATTGTTTTGCTTGTGTGTCACCATGGCATGTGGTGACACACGGGTAGATGCCCGACCAAGCTCGTGGGTCTCTCCTGGAATTTCCGGGGGCCACACAGCCCTCGATCCCTGCAGCCCCCATCGGCTCCATGATGGAGCTGGCAGTCGTGTGGGTGGCCAATCCGGCTGCCCCAGGGCTGCCTTTTGATCTTCTGTGGGGAGAGCAGGCTAAGCCCGCTCTCCCCACAGACCCAACAGAAGCTCTTCTCATGGATTGTGTCTCTTATGCTTCTCTTTGGTGTCTCTTATGCTTCTTCTTTTTTTAGATTGTGAACCCTTTGGGGACAGGCAGCCATCTTATTTATGTATTTCCCTATGCATACTGCTTTGAGAATTTTGGTTGAAGAGCGGTATATAAATATTTGTAGTAATATAAATATTTGTAGTAGTTGAGAGGCTTTGCTTCTCTTGGGTGGTGTCATAGAAAAGAAAGCCCTTGTTCTGACCTTAGGGATCTCTGCTATATTTCACCACCACAAAACTTATTGTGAGGAGGAGGAGAGGTGGAGAGGAGCAAAGCACAGCAAAATGGTTGCTTGCAAGAATGGGGAGTTGTCCCCAGACCCCAGGCAAAGACAACACCGACACAATTTGTTGGGTGAATTGGTCATAACTTTATTACAAGAATCAACTGTGAGCAAGCGAACTTGACAGTGATGTTCAACCATCCAGACAGTGCGGGGCCTAGCATTGGCCAGGTTTGGACCCCGAGTCCACCCCTGACCATGCTTGGGCGACACACCCTGGCTCAGGAGAGCATCAGGCACTGTCCTGATCCGTCTCCTTTCAACCAACCCCCAATCGAGGGTCTGGAACCTTCTAGGCTTTGCACACCCCGGACCGCGCAGCCCAAGGATCTGCAAAGTCCTGAAGCCAGTTCATGGCAAGTCGTCCTCCCTGGGCCGCACAAGCCACAAGGGAGCGACTGACCAATCACCAATTAACTCGTCCCAAGGGTGCTCACCGAAGTTAAACCCAACTATTTCCCACCAAAACCCGCACTGTCCCTGCCACACAGGGAGGTCAGCCTAGCTTGGCCTTCCTGCCCCACCACTCCCCAACAACTTCCCCAAGCCCCCTCTGAATATTGGATAGGTACAAATCGCAGCCCTGAACAGACAGGTGGACCCCGTCAGGCCTAAACAAGTGCGGCAATGAAGCCGACAGGCTGGGCTGTGCCAACACCCAGCCCCCATCCTCAAGAACGAGCCGGCCAATAGCCTTAGACGCCTTACGTCGAGCTCGTTCAACCCCCCTTAGAGAGTGCACCCCGCGCCAAACTCTGCGCTGGAGCCACTCGACCCACACAATCCTCATCCCTGGAAATCTATCCCGCAAGGACCCAAAATCAGAAGAGGCTTGTTGAATGATGGAGAGACCTGATCGCTTGCCCAAGTCGTTCTCACCCAAATGCACGACCAAAATATCCGGACAGGAACACCTATAAACATAATCTAACAGAGTTGGGAGTAACTGTCCCCAAAGCATCCCCTGCATACCCAACCAAGACACTCTGGACTGCTGTCCCAGACCTAGTTGGGTCCCAAAACGTGAGGCGCTGGCCCTCTTGTATGCCCAAAACACCAAGGAATGGCCACACAGGAGTACTCTCACAGGAGCCGCCGCCCCGCCAGCACCTCTCACCGGAGCCGCTGCCCCGCCAGCACCTGTTAAAAGAACAAACAGGTAACAAACAGCCGCAACTGTGCCGCTTTAGCGCACATAGCGTAAAAAAGCATCAGACTTCCACCGTCCAATCCTCTGCACATCCCTCGCCTCCAAACCCAGGCCACTGGCTGTAGTAGCCGCCCCAATTCTAAAGGAGTGCAGGCTAAACCCCAAGTCTGACACACCAGCACAGGCCATAGCCTTCCTCAGAACAGCCCATAGCTGATACTGGGTTAAAGGATCCCCCCTCTCATGGACAAATAAACACCCAGATGCCTTGGGACCACCTGCTACATACTGCCGTAAGGCCATCACTGGACACATTCCCGGGTCCGAGGCAGCATGGAGCCTAATCACCTGCCCCTTCCCCTTCTGATCAGTCTTGGAGCTACGGAGTAGCAACCTACCCTCAAACCTACCCTCAAACGACAAATCCCCAAACTGCAGGCAACGCCCCACAGGCGAATGCCTACCCCGTGGCAAAACTTCACTGGGTCTAAAAGCCCAAAAAAAATAAACCAAGGAGGCAGCCTTCATTAACGTAGCTTCCCAAGGGGAAGAGCAACAGACAGGTAAATGGTGAATCCGTGCAGCCACCACGTCCAAGGTTAGTGGCCTCCTTTTATCTGGGCCCCTGGGCTGCTGCCGCGCCCACCCCTCCAGCATGCGTTTAACCCTAGGATCACCTGTAGTGTCCTGCACCCCCTGCACTTGAGCCTCGAAGGCCAAAGCGGAGACGTAGCCTCCCATGGTCGAGACCGCCTTACCTGCCCTAAAAAGAGACACCAGGAACTGCATAACATGTTCCACAGGCACAGGCCATGCTTCCACAAGGTCCTCTTGTCTCCTAAACGTAGAGAATGCCCCTACCTTCGCCCGATAACTAACCCTGGTACTGGGCGCCAAGGAGGCATCGATGGCCTGCCGCGCAGCTACGCGCCAAGCCTCCACAGGGCTTCTGGCATGACCTCCGGGTCCCGCATAGCCTCCGGCGCCAGTTCCCGAAACCTGTTTAACTGAAACTGAGACAGGGCATCAGCGATGTCATTCTGAAGCCCTGGAACATGTCGCGCCAGAAATAAAATGTTGGCACGTAAACACTGCAAAACAAAAGCTCTAACCAAGCCCATGACCCGAGGGGACCATGACGTCTGTGAATTGACAACCTGCACTACTGCCTGATTGTCGCACCAAAACTGAACTGTGGAGTTAGAGAACTCCCCAGCCCAAAGGTGCACTGCCACCACAATGGGGAACAGTTCCAAAAAGGTAAGGTCCCTAGTGATACCGGCCCTCTCCCAACCAACCGGCCAACACCCATAACACCAGCGCCCACGAAAATAAACGCCAAACCCCGCTCCCCCAGCCGCGTCCGAATGGACCTGCAGCTCTGCCTCAACTAGCTGCTCTGCCCTCCAGAATGAAACACCATTAAATTGCTCCAAAAACGTGCCCCATACTGCCAAGTCTGCCTTAACCCCCTCCGTAAGCCTTACCCTATGGTGAGGAGCCCGCAAACCGGACATCAGGTCGCAAAGGCGCTTCAAAAATGCCCTCCCGGGTACCACCACCCTGCAGGCGAAATTCAAATGACCTACCACCACCTGCAGCTCCTTAAGGGAAACCTTCCACGCCACCTGCATGGCCCCAATAAGACCCCGCAGCATCGCCAACTTCTCCAACGGGAGACGCGAACACCCAACCACCGTATCCAACTCGATACCCAAAAAGGACAGGTGATGTATGAGGCGGTACTCGCCTGGAGCCTTCTTCGGGACAACTCCCAACGGGGAAACCCTCAAATTGTCAAAGGGGGGAAGATCGAAAGGCCCAGCCACCCTCCCGGCAGCCACCTCCTTACCTATCTTCCTGGCCACTACCACCTCCATCCCTTTAACCGATTTAAGGTTATCGGCCATAAAGGCCACCCTATGAGATAACGTCGGAATCCTAAAACCTTCTTTAAACCCTGAACTCAACAAGGCAGCGGCCTCCCGATTAGGGTAGCCTATTAACAGCTGCTCCAAAACGTCCAGTCTAACTGGGCTGGGCCCCTTTACCCGAAGGGGGTGAGGGAGGGCCCCCCTTCTTGCCCCCATCGAACCTTGGCTTAGATCCTGCCCCGAAGCCACGAGCCCTGGGGCACGAAGAGCTCGGGTGCTTGGCACCACAGATGCTACACACGTGTCTAAACTTACAGGCCTGTCTTCCACAGCGGCCACTGCGATTATACTCCCAGCAAACCGACTGGGGTTGAACCCACGGCTGGCCCGCAACAGCGGGAAAAGACAGTGCCGCTGCCTTGGATAACAGATGACCACTGTCCGATCTCTCACCGTCCACTGGCTGCGTCGGCGACATGATGAGAACCCACAGCTCCAAATGAGGCGCATCCCATGGCAGGGATGGATCCAAAGCGACTCGCATCCTAAAATTCTCATCATATCGGACCCAAGCATTGCCAGCAAAGTCCGACACAGCCCGATGGATAATGTCCATATACTTAACTAACGCCAGGGCTCTGGCCGGCTGTGCCAGAATGACCACCCCCATATAAATCGTAAAACCCGAAAGCCAGTTATTCCAGGATTTCTCAACTGGCTTACGCTTCGTCACAGCGTGGTCTTTACACGACTCACCCTCCTTATGCTTTACCTCGGGTTCCCTAAATAACAAGGAGAATATGTCAACGTATTCCCCTTTCAAAATCTTCTCCTTAGTGGCCAGTAAAAGGTGATCCCCCAAAGGCAACCCCACTGCCCCATACGGAGAATGCTGAGGTGTAGGCATAACCCCCCTAGGATACCAACCTGCACCCTGCATGGGTGACAACCCAGGTCCACTGGAAGCAGGCACGACCCCTTGCCACACCTGCTCAGCCACCCCTTGCGTACTCGGCCCCACCCCTGGCAAAGGACCCACCAACCCACCTGGGTATGTATGTGTGACCCCCCAGGGGGCAGGGCCCCAACCCCCAGCGGCTGGCATCGGCCAGGGAAACCACGGCCACTGGCCGGTACCGCCGTATGGTGCAACAGATCCAGGCTCACCCGGCTGAGCCACAGCTGACATCTCCACCGCCGCCGAAGACTCCTCCTGCTGCAATGCCCCCGGAACTGCTGCCTCGTCCAAAACTACCACTGGCACATCACTCGGGCCGCTTAGCCTCTCCTCCATGGCCTTCAGTCTGACAGATAAAGAATCAATTAACTGAGTCCTTGCGGCCCCCCTCGTCCGAGTTCTGCCCCCCTTACCAGAAGGCCCTGCCCCCATATCTGATGGCAGTGCCTTGGCCCGCTCCAAAGCCTCCAGCTGCTGTATCATCCCCTTAATGAGTGTCATTTCCCCATCATCTTCATCCGACGATGAAGACTGGGGTGCAGGACGCTTAGGAGGCTTGATCGGCTTCCCCCCGGCTTTCCCTTTTGCCTTCCTGGGAGGCATGACCACTCTACCCTTATTTGATTTTATTACGTACGAAATTGTTCAATACTCCTTCTGTCTCTACTGGTTTGGTGTTTTTTGTTTTTTTTTTAAATTAAATTAATAAATTTATTTATATATTTATGTATTTACTTAATTATTTTATATCTATCTATTTATTTTTAATTAGATATATCGACTAATCCAAAACAAGCAGCATTCCCACTGATCACACCCCACAGTGCTAGGCCACACTCCTCCCAGGCAGCCACACCCAGAAGGCCCAACAGAGACAGAGGGAAAAAGCCCTAAGAGCTGTCAATCACCCGGGCCTGTAAGAGCTGTCAATCACCCGGGCCTGTCAGCCCGGCAACAGCCTCCCAGGGAGTCCCTAGCACCCCCTAGTGGGCTCGCAGCCCAAGCAACCAGCAGCCTAGAACAATCCCCCCACCTGGGGGCCCCTCCAGGCCAATCAGCCCAAATACCGGCCGGACCGCCCCCCCACCGAAGGCTACATCGCCACTGCTGCCCCACGTGGCTGCAGACTCGGCCCAGCACCCACAATGCCGCCGCTGCTGCCGCCGTCAACCCCCGACCCAGCCTCCCCACAGGCCGAATCGGCCGAAAAATGCCACCGCGGCCGCAGCCGCCGACCACCAACCCAACCGCCCGGGTCCCCACTCCCCTACGGTCCGAGTCCGGACCGCCTATTAGGGCCGAACGGGGCCCCAGCAAACCACTGAGAGGAGCTCGGGCACAGAGTTCCTCTCTCGTCAAAAACTCGGGCCGAACTGAAAAGGAAGGGCGGGGAGACGCCAATAACGGCCGTCAAGCCCCGCCCCTCCGGCCCGAGAACCAATCAGGCGTCTTCCTTGCCTGTTGCCGGGGCTGGGACAAATCGCCCTCCCCAGGCAACGGGCCAGAGGAGGGGCAAAACTGTTCTTTGAAAACAGGGAGGAAAAAAGAGGAAAGGGAGAAAACAATAACCAATAAAAGGAAAGGAGGGGGAAGGGAAAAGTTGTTGAATTATACAAGTGCCAGAGTGCTTGTATACTCTCTTTTTTAGGCCGCTGTGTTCAAAACCAGGAAGTCACTCCCCAGAACTTGCCAAGACACTCTGCTCCCAATTCTTCTTCACATCCACCCTTTTTCTGTAGATGATTACCCTGTTTTTATGGAGACTTCAGATAAAAATAACTGCATATATACCTGACAGATTTACCCCCCCCCCTCGCCACCCCCCCCACCCACAAACCAGCAGCAGGCACTAGACCAGCATGGACCTGAATTGTTGCTGGGTTTTTAAAAAAAGGTGTATGGTTTGTGTTAGAAATAAGCTTAGCAGTCAAAGATGGGGGTCAAACCCCCTCATTGTAGGAGTTGATTGTAGAAGGGTGTTTTTTTACAGTTGCTTCCCTCACAAACATGAAGTAATCTTATATAGATTTATTCAGAAACAACTCAATTTTCTCCTTCCCTTTCCCTTTCTTACTCCATCCCCACACTCTCTACAGGATCCCCACTGGGACAAACTTCTAAACAACAAAACATAAAAGACGCTGAAGCTCTTGTCACGATTGGTGAGAAGAGCTTCTGGCAGGTCTGTGGGGAGTGCGGGTTAACTTACCCCTCCCCACAGACAATTGCTGAGCTGTCCCTGGGTGGCCAATCGGCCACCCACATGTCACGGAGCCTGGTGGGGATCAGGGGACACCCAGCTCCTGGAAGTCACAGGATGCCCCACGCAAGTGCACAGGGCATCCTGGGGAGACCCCCAGGACCAGGAGGCTTGTTTGAGCCTCCCAGCGGGGGTCTCCTCATGTGTCACTGCAGTGTGGAGATGCGCCACAACAGCACACAATCAGAAAACCCGGGTTAGCAGAATGCTCACTCTGCTAACCTGGGTTAAAGAGAAGACTACTTTGGCAGGGTAGCTGCCAGAGAACCACTGCTGGGCTCACCTGTGAGCCCAGTGGTTCTCTCGATGGGGGGAAATTGGGCTGGGCTCCTTTAGCCCAGTTTTCCCCCATCGTGAGAATAGCCTCACTGGACTGAATATGAATAGGAATACAATGAATATTTGTATACCATTTTCCAACAAAAGTTCCCTAAGTGGTTTACAGAGAGGGCAGGGGGAGGGAGAGAATGGCTCCTTATATCTCCAAAGGGCTCACAATCTAAAAGAGGATATACACCAGCAACAGCCACTGGACGGGTGCTAGGGCTAGATAGGGTCAGTTGCTCTCCCTCTCTTAAATAAAGAGAATCACCTTGCTAGAAAGGTGCCTGTTTGCCCATTTAGCAGGGGAATACAACCGAGTTGTATGTCAGATATTGTTCAATGGCTCTATATCAAATTGGGAAGGGTGGTAGCACTTTCCACCTAGTAGACACGTACAAAATTTTAAGGAGACTAGATGAATACTATTTATTTTATGAGCCTGCTCAGTGCTTATAATGGAAAGCTGTTTTTATTCCTCAACTTTACACAGATACTACCCCATCTGTACAATCTTCAAGGTGTCTACAGTGCACATAGGATTTTTATTACATTATAAATTTGCATAGTTTGGTTGCTGCTCATAAAAAGCAGTTTTCAAGCTGGTATAATCCTTGCAGTCAGTGATAAGGAAAAATTGAAATAAGTGAGAGTAGTGAGAATTTACCTTAGCCAGTAAGTGTCCTTTTCAGTTGAATAAGCCTCCTGATACCAGGAGGGTGAGAAGGAGTGAGCCATTCCCTCATCTGTGCAGGCCTTTGCATTAACAATTTGCTGGACTTTCTACAAATGTCTTTCCAATAGGAAAAGCAGCCTTTCATAATGTCCCATTGTGTAAAAGTGAATATTCCCCTTATCAGTTGCATGAGGATCAATGCAGGATTTCTACAATATATAGCATACTCCATTGAGGAGACAGCCTGGATTTGGAAAAGGGGATGTCTACCGATAAGGAGTTTCCTTTGGCTACTTTTGCCAAATCACACGTGTGCTGACAAATTCTTGGTTTATCTTTTTTTTCCTGCGTCTTTCCCTTTGTCTGTTTCGTGACCATGAAGCAAAAAGTCTTGGATAAGAGTCAGACAAAGATGTATGGGCAGCATCGAACATGCCTCCCTTCCCCCATACTCTGCTCCTTCAGCAATCTGGTGAAATATTGGCTGGTCATGGGGTCTCTTGCGTGCTTCCCCAATCTGACCCTTAATAACTTGTACAGAGATATATTTGTTGGAACCCAAAGGGAGCACTTTGTTAGTAGAATCCCTTGGAATAAATTAGGGTGTCCCCCCACCTTTCCCCCCTTTTTGCTAGTTTGGACTTGATTGAGTCATCACAGGTCACTGAAGCCTCATGTGGATAAATATTTCCTTTGAAAAACGTCAGCCTTTCAAAAACAGTGCAATAAATTCCTGCATGTTGGGGGCAACTCCAATTAGCAAGACTTTAGTGCTAGCAGCTGTTCTAAAGGGGACGCAGGATGCAGTTCAAGGATGTAAAAGAACACACACACACACACACACACACACACACGTGCACGTGCACGTGCTGCCTTCAGAGATGGCTCACTTGGTGCAAATGGCACATTACTCTGGGTTCATTCACCTAACCGCTTTTGATAGGGCAGATTGTTTTGTGGTATGTGTATAGAGAACATGTCTATGGAGACAAGAGTCCTATTCCCACATTATGCTCAACACTCATACAATCTGTGTACAGTGTACTAGTGGCAGGTGATGCAAACAAGCTGATGGGGAGGCAGACAACGAGCCACTGGTGTGGTGCTTCATGCTTCTGTTCCACCCTGCCCCAGCTACCCCTCTCCCTCTCTCAATCCCCAACTGGTTCAATCCCCAACTGGGCAAATTACCAGCCCACTTGGCTTGGGGTGGGGCAAGATGACAGAGGGTACCCACCAGGTACTCATGGTGGACCAGGAGCATCAAGGATTGCACCTGCAGCTCATTTTCCACCCCCAGCTCGTTTGCAGTGGCTGCCACTGCAGTGTACACTGATACAGATCTGTACACAGGTATTCCAGTTTTTCACATTACGTTGTAGACAGCTGCAGCAGGACACTTCTGATCAGTACCATGCATTTGAGAGACCTGTACCCAGGTTCACTTTTAAAATGTACCTGTGCGCATTTTAAAAGTGTACACAAAACATACACCTGTGTTCAGACATCTGAATGCCGGTTCAACATTATGAGGTTGTTCAAACAACCTACTAGGATGGGGCTGGGACTGGGGAGGGCTGAGGGGAAGACAGGACCTACATGACCCAAAGCTGACATTGCTGCTGCAGCTCACACACTCACATGACCAGCACGTGAGAGATATCAGAACAGTGAGGGGGAAACTGGGCTGTGTCCTCCGGCATCTCATAGTGCACCATGCGAGGCGCGCAGTGCATTGGGTGAGCTCCACACTGTCTGACCACTCCTTCCTCCCAGCTCTATGGAAGCTTGGGCTGCCAGCAGCTGGAACTTCCACAGAACCCAGGCATGAGGTAGGAGGTGTGTGTGTGTGTGTGTGTGTGTGTGTGTGTGTGTGTGTGTGTGTGTCCTCCTACCGGTTTTAGTCCATATTTGAAATTCGAGCAACTTAGGGGAGGAGTGCCCAGTTCTGGAGCCATCCCATTGCCTCTCATGACCATCCCTACCCGAGCTATAGCTCTCCTACCTGGGTAGGGCTGGTCATGAGAAAGACGTCTGTGTCTGAATCGGGCTGAGGTCACATGAATATCTAATTGGCAGATGCTAGCACCTTCTTCTCCTGTCAAATGATTGGAGGATGATTTTCAAGCATTGACACTATTCCTTCAGAATCTTTTAAAATTCATTAAAAAAAAAAAGTTCCAAAAGTGGTGTATCAATCAATTTTCTATGGTCCAATCTAGATGAGATGTGCAAGATCAATGACTGGCATCAAGATCAGCTGTGGGGGGCAGATTTTTTAGCACCAAGGTCAACAGTGGGGAAAAATTGGATTGGGGGAGCAGAGTGGGGGGGGGGGTAACAGTAGCTTGGTGGGGAGGACAGTTTCCATTGAGGAAACTGCATGGGTGGAATAGTTAACTGCCCTCTCAGCATCAGAGCTCCAATCCACTTTTGGCATTTCCTAGTGGTTTTTAAGGCTAAACAAGCTGTTTTGAGTAGAACTAAGCAGAATGCTTCTTTTAACGTGGAGCCAGTACAGATGATAGCTATCGACCCACACAGTTAGAAAGGGGATGTGCAAAGCCTCCATCTTATGAGGATGTCCTGATGCCCTTCCAGCACATCCCTTTATCGTGTGTGGCAGGCTGTTCATTCAAATAGCCAGTCTATACACACTCTGAATACTTGTTTAAAACCAGTAGCAGATGTAGAGGGGTCATATGTAGAGGGGAGTCAGCGTGGTGTAGTGGTTAGAGTGCTGGACTAGGACCGTGGAGACCCAAGTTCAAATGCCCATTCAGCCATGCTACTAGCTGGGTGACTCTGGGCCAGTCACTTCTCTCTCAGCCTAGCCTACTTCACAGGGTTGTTGTGAAAGAGAAACTCAAGTATGTAGTACACTGCTCTGAGCTCCTTGGAGGAAGAGCGGGATATAACTAGGGATGTGCAAAAAATTTCGGGCACAGATCGATCTGTGTTTTTCTGGATGTTATTCCCTTATTTTCTGAGGTGTGAATTCTCATTCTATGATAGCAAAAGAGATTTTTTTTCAATTAAACAACTCTTGACCCCACTCTTACTTTTTCACACTCTCACGTACTATGAATATGATGAATGAATGAATCAATCTAGTACACCTTATGAAGAAAAACCTCAGAAATTCACCAAAATTCAGCCCTCTGCCCAATCACTCTGAAATTGGGGATGGGTGGTAGCCTCCACCCATTAGGCACTATCTACCAGCCCACCCCACTCTTTGGGGGCAGATCCACTTTCTGCCCCCAATCTGCCCCAAAGACACCAAAACTTAAAAAATTCCCAAAAAACCAGCCCTCTGCCCCAAATCCCTGAAATTGGGGTGGTAGTCTCCACCCATTAGGCACTACCACACCACCCCACTCTTTTGGGGCAGATCCACTTTCTGCCCCCAAACTTCCCCAAAGACACAAAAACTTCAAAAATTCCCAAAAAATCAACCATTTGTCCAATCCCCCTCAAATTGGGATGGTATTCTCCCCCCCCATTGGGCACTACTACCCCACCCCACTATTCTGCCCCAGGCCCCACTTTCTGCCCCAATCTGCCCCAATCTGTCCCAAAGACACAAAAACTTCAGAAATTCCCCAAAAATCAGCCCTTTGCCCAATCCCCCTGAAATTGGGCTGGTAGCCTGCAACCATTAGGCACTACTACCCCACCCCACTCCTTTTTCCAAGATCCCATGCTATGCCCCCAAACTGCCCCAAAGTCACTAAAACTTCAGAAATTCCCCAAAAATCAGCCCTTTGTCCAATCCCCCTGAAATTGGGGTGGTAGCTTCCACCCATTGGGCACTACCACCCTACCCCAATATTTTGCCCCTGGGCCCCTTCCCCCCCAAATCGATTCAGATTCGGATTTGGATTAAATCCGAATCCGAACCGAATCAAGGGTGATTTGGGTGGCCCAGATTCAGGCACAAAACAGAACAGGGGTGATTCGGTTCGGGTCCCGAACCGAATCACCAAAAATCCGAATTGTACACCCCTAGATATAACATGTAAATTTAATAACAACAACAACAACAACAACCTTGAAGAGCACCTCAATAACCTTGAAGAGACCTTTAAGAGCACCTCAACACCATAGGGGCCACAGAAATCACCACCAGCCAATTACAAAAAGCAGCTTTACTGGGAACAGCCTATATTCTGCGACGATATCTATAACAATTGACAATAAAATTCTGGCATCCCAGGTCCTTGGGAAGAACTCAATGTCTGGATAAAACAAACCAGTCAATAACACCTGTCTGACTGTGTAAACAAGAAATAATAATAGTATGGATGAACAGCGCTTCCCACGTGATACAGCGCTGGAAGGCCATCGGGACAGCCATGGAGGATGTCATGATGAGCACACTCTTGTGGGTTTCCCTTTCTGATTGTGTTGGCTGACAGCCACACCCAGTGTTGGCTGACATTTAAACCTCCCAATTCAAGACTAATATGACAGGAATCACAAATATCTGTTCTGCATGGTGTATTTATTGTGAATGGTAAGGGATAAAAATGTGTTCCAGAAGTACAGAGTCCATTGTGTTGATTACAGGACAGCTTCAGGGAAAAGGGAGATCTCTGACATTAAAGGGAAACACCACCAGCTAGATGAGTGAGCCCTCACACATGCATCCATTCTGTGGCACTTCCTGGTAAGAACTGAACCTGCCCCTATATGAAATCTTACAACAACATTATCCATTCAGGAGGACATTTGGCTGTGCACTAGCCTGTTAGGCAATCAGATCTATTAATGGTTTATTTTTTCAAGGCACTGACATCTTGAGCCATTTCCATCACACAGTTATTCTATGCCACAGAGAAATTTTGCATTCACTTTGAAATGCTAAAATTGCTGTTATTATGAACATAAGAACAGACCTGATGGATCAGGCCCAAGGCCTATCTAGTCCAGCATCCTGTTTCACAGGCAAGAGGCGGCTTGCATCCTGTTTCACAGACATCTGTTTCATAGGCAAGAGGTGGCCCTCTCTCCTGCTGTCGCTTGCCTGCAACCGGTATTTTTTTAGAGGCATCTTGCCTCTGAGGCTGGAGGTGGCCTATGGCCACCAGACAGACTAACAGACAGTAAGAACATAGTAAACAATAATGGAAGTTAGAAGTGGTACCAAATTGTCTTGAATAAACCTGTTGCCTGCTACGAACATGAGTAGATTTGCATGGATTTTATTTTCCACATTTTGGAGCAGATGACCACTGAAGCGGATGAGCAGTACCCTGCTGTCACTCTGGGACACTGTGCGTGAGCGGAGTCTGTTCCAAAAACTAGAGAGGTTAATAACCTTATAACTCTCTGGGAGTTATGGACTGAGAACGATGTTCTTATCTCTTCTTCCCTGTATCAAGCTTTCGCTGCCACCACCAAGCTCTTCTTGCTTAGGTTTGTGTCCTGACAACCCCTTAGTAGTAGAGCTGAGGGCTATGTGAAGGGAAAGTATAACTCACTGGTCACTGAGTAAACATTAAAATAAAAGAAAATCGGGTTCATTTAGGTACAAGCAGCTTAAAGGTTTTCTCTCTCTGCTCAAGCAGGGCTTTAGAGCCACCTAATGGTGCAGTGGGGAAGTAACTTGCCTAGTGAGCAAGAGTTCAAATCCCTGCTGGTATGTTTCCCAGACTATGGGAAATGCCTATATTGGGCAGCAGCAATATAGGAAGGTGCTGAAAGACATCATCTCATACTGTGCAGGAGGAGGTAGTGGTAAACCCCACCTGTATTCTTCCAAAGAAAACCACAGGGCTCTGTGGGCACCAGGAGTCGACACCGACTCAACGGCACAACTTTACCTTTAAAGCAGGGCTTTACTCTCTTAATGGTTTCTATAACCACACTAATGAGACTTGGTTATTGTGTATATAAGGTTTGATGTAAGGTTTTATGACAACACAGACTTCACCCCCTGGCAGATGCTGCACTCACAGTATATATGGAATCCCGCCAGTCCCTGAACAGACCCTCTCTCCCTAGAGATCCTCTCTCTAGCCCTGTCCGTCCCTATCTCCTGGCTTCTCTAAGCCTAACACTCTGAGCTTACACACTCCTACTCTCTGTTCCATACTAAACCCCCTGCCTCAGGAATCCCGCCTGGAGGGCGGTTCCTTGGGCTTCAAAAGACAATTGGCGGCTCTGGTGTTGCTGCCAACCATTACACATCCAAACTAAATGATTCCTGAGTAGTCCTACTGTAATTAAGTAGTCTTTTAGAATAATTCTTGAGTAGTACTATTATTGAGTATATCATCTGGATGTCAGCCAATGTTCCCCATAAGGTCTATGTAGACCAGAATAAATATTAATAATGGACTAACTTTCTTACAACTAAATTCAAAAACTGAGCCTTATTCAAGGACCATACTTAGTACCAAGTGTGGACTGCAGGCTACTCATAGAAAGTATTTGACACTGTTCATAGGCTTCTCACTGATATTTGGGGGGGCGGGGTGGGGTATGTGCGAAGAGCCACTGATTATATAATATGATTTAACTGGGAAATATTCACCTGTTTGCCCAGCATTTCATAGAACCAGATATGAAGGGGGCGGGGGTCCCTATCCTGATTATACCTGTTTGTTTGCTAGGTTAAGGAGTTTCTACCCACTTTTCCAAAGATGTCACACAAGCTGATTTTGCAAGTTACATAGGCAGCTGCCTTATACATAATCAGACCACTGGTCCATCTAGTTCAGTACTGTCTCACTGGCCACATTTGCATGTAATGCAGAACATTGGGCCCGCACGTAACATGGAACATTGGACCTGTGGTTTCACCCTCCCCTCCCACATGGTTACCTGTCTGCATTCGGATGTACCCGGCAGCACCCCCAACTACAGTTAGGTAGACGGCAGAGAGGAGGGGGCACTGGCGGCATAGGCTTCCTTTTGGAATGAAGAACAGCCCCAGCAGCCAATCACAGCCAGAGCGATGGAGGAGCTTTCTCCCTCATCTCTGGTTGGAGCTCAGCAGGACTGCAGTTCAGCATTTGGAAACAACTCTGACACCTTCAAACCTCAGGTACTGTAGGAACAGTGAAACCCACTACAAACAGAAGGTTCAAACTGGAGTTTGGGGAGGGAAACTTCTAGGGATGTGCCTGGTTCAAGTCCCATTATATACTATGAGAAAAAAATAAAAGTATTTTTCAAAAATTCATAAAAAATCGTACGAGTGTCTGATTGCTCTGGGGTTTGGGTGACAGGTACCCCTGGGTGCCAGCTACCATCCTAGCTACTTTTCGAGATCCGAACTGGTCCAAACCGGTTCAGTTCGGATCTGAACCGGTTCGAATCCAAACCGAACCAGGGGGTGGTTCGGACAAAACCAAAACCGAACCACCCCCTCCTGGTTTGGACCCGGTTCGGATCCAAACCAAACTGGGTGAACCAGTTTTGTGCACATCCCTAGAAACCTCAGGTTGTTTTTGTGTCCGAACCATGTTTGCACGCTTTTGCATGTAACAGAAATTCAAGCTCAGGTAGGGGTGTGCACACACCGATTCCGGTGAATTTGTTTGAGCCAAACTCAGACTGGACCACAGAACCAGTTTGTGTCAAACTGCCCCCTGGTTTGTCCGAGTGTTAAACCGGGCCGAACTGGTTTGGAACCGGTTTTGGCATTTTGAGGGGCCATGCCTGTAAAGGGGAATCTGGCATAGATTCCCTTTTACAAGCAAAGGGTGGAACCCTGCCTACCTAAACTATAATCCTAAATGCGGCGGGCAAGAGGGCACCCATGTGAGAGTGCGCAGCAGTGCAGCTCCTCCTTTCCAAACTGGGACCGGCCCTCCAACATGGCCCAGTCTGAAGAGGAGGAGCCAGGCTGCCGCACACCCTCAGACTACAGGTATGCTCTTGCCTGCCCCATTAGGATTTTTATAAGCTAGGCAGGGTTCCCCCTTTTGTTTGTAAAGTGGAATCCTCACCAGATTCCTCATTACAAGCATGCTCCCTCATGGAGGCCAGAATAAGACCATGCTGGAGCACCAGGCACATTACAGATAAGAGGAGCCATATCGCCATGTGCCCTCAAACTACAGGGGCCCTCTTGCCTGCCCATCCCATTAGGATATTTTCTTTAATGGTAGGCAAGGTTCCCCCCTTTGCTTGTAAAGGGGAATCCTCACTGGATTCCCCTTTACAGGCATGCCCTGTCGAACTGCCAAACCGGTTCTGTTAGAATTGGAGATGGTTCAGCGCAAACATGAACTGGCACCCCTTTTGTGGGGGTCTGGTCCAGTTAAAACTGGTTGAACCAGGACGGTTCTATTTGAACCAGGTTTGAATAGAATTCATTCTGCACACTTCAGTCCCCTTCAATTCTGGTGCAAATGGGGCCACAGACTGGGTGTGGGTGGCTCTCCAGGGTTTCAGACATGGAGAACTGGGGACTGAACTTAGGACCTTCTGCACAAAAAGCACATCCTCTTCCACTGAGCTATGGTCCTCCCTCCTGTTGTGATTATATGTAGGAATTATTCCTACATATAATGCATTGATCTGCAAATACACAAATGCATTGATCTGCTAATACAGGGGGCCCTCCAAGAAAACCACATGGCTCTGTGGTCGCAGGAGTCAACAGTGACTGGACACCTTTCATTGCCTTTTTCTGTTCTCATCTGAAACCATGAGTACAGAAACTGCAAATAAAGAAACCTTACCCCTATGGGAATCAAGGGGTTAAGTTCCTTAAGCCAAAAAAAAGAAAAGAAAAGAAAAGAAAAGAAAAGAAAAGAAAAGAAAAGAAAGGCCCCCCAAAGCAGAAATAAGAATAAAAAACAGTACCTTGCTCTCCAGGCCTCCAGCTCTTCAGCAAGGCCTCCCAAATCTCCAAATCCTCCAAATCTTTGGGAATTTTTGTGAATATTCTAGGGAGGTGTTTTTTAAATATTATTTTTAAGAAAGAGTCTTAAAACAAAATGGAACAAAATGGCAGCCAAAATTGACATTGGAAGTCATTTTTGGCAGCTCAGGAACCACAGATAGGTAAATTTTGCTTTATTTTTTACCCACGTATAAAGAAACTGGGCCTCTAAGACCCAGCCGTGGATCCGCGAAACCATAGTCCGTGAGACTGCAGATAATGAGGGCCTCCTGTACCCTGAATGCCTTGGTAATAATGCTTGTCTTGCTGAAGCCATCGATGCAGCTTAGCTGTGTTTCAGCCCAGCTCCTGTGCAGTTGAGCTGCACAAAGAGCTTTTCAGGGAGTATGTTGGGATGGGTAGGAAACGTTTTATGCCGAATCCTATAGACTGTTTATTACCTAAGAATTACTGAAATTTCAGACAGGAATGAAGCCATAAAGGCCCTGCTGTTCTTGTTCAAGGAAGCATGTATCGCAAGTGCGACACAATAGGACATCTCTGCCCCATTTGCCATAAATAGGATATTGCTTTATCTGCTGTGGCATAAACCTTTATGTGCCCTTCAGCAAGCTAATGCTGATCCAGGGGATTGGACTGCCTGAGAGAAGCTGGCTCCATTTTGTATAATTGATTTTGTGTATAGATTTTTAGCACATTATCTTAACACTGCACATTCACGGAATGCTGCCTTCTTGAATATATACATGTGTATTATCAATCAACACAATTGGCAGAAAATGCTCCCTTTTGCTCTTTGCATAAAATTAGACAGAAGGAGAGAGGGAAAGATTCATTATTTGAGCATGCAAATGTTTTGGTCTTGAGTAAAAAAAAAAAATGCTGTCTGTGCAGGGGTGGAACTATTTAATATATTTTAATGGGCTTTGCAAAGGTAAACTGAATGTGGCAGTGGTGTTTTTTAAAAGTATATTTGTCCATTACCTTCAAAGGCACGTATTGGACACATTTCCAAGAACCAGGTAATGGTTCTTTCCAAAGTCATTAGCTATTCAAGATACTTGACTCTCTGGGTGTTCGCGGAAGGGCCAATGTTCATTTGTAAAAGTTGTCGTTTACTGTTACGCCAGCTTAGGAAACCGTGATGGCGCATATCTGTGGAAAGGAAAGGGAAGACAGATCTGACTTATACCTCCATAGACTAAACAGTGACTCCTCAACACTGCCCAGCTCTAGGTCGGTCAAATCCTTGGCAGGCCCCATGAATAATAGTTACCTAAGAAATGTTAACAGCCTTCCCACCCATTGGGATGGCCAAAAGCTGAATAGCAAAACATGAACATTCGCCAAATCTGCACAATGCCAGCTTCTTATACTAGGAGATCTTTGATTGCTCTTGACTTACTGGGCTTTCTTTTGTGTGTGTGTGTTTGTGTGCATGTATGCATATGTTATGTAGCTCATAGCAACAAAGTGCAAAGACTTCATGCTGGCTTCTCAAGGAAACTTCCTACTGCTTACTGGCATTGACCAAGATTTACTACTTTGATCCACAATCCAAATTGAGTGAGGCTTTAAAAATTAATGAGCCTAGAGAGGTACAATAGAATCAGTCCTTCAAATCTACTGATTTGGGTTTTGATATGTGATGTTCCCACTCTCACCCCGCTTGTAAAACTGGGGAAATTACACCCATCAGGTAAGGATGTGCAGAAGGCCCCAAGAAATGTCATTGGTCTGACAGAAACTCATTTGGCTTCCCTTGAAAATCCTCAGATGTTTCATCTTGAAGAGAAACCCTAAAATTATTTCAAATGCCAGTTGTTGTTGTTGTTGTTTTAAATTTCAGCAATATCCCTACTACCAGGGTATTTGGGCAACTCATAAACTGCTTTTTTGACTTCTGAAGATTTGAATGTTCATTGTCTTCAGCAAAGGTCTCAGTCTTCATAAATGCAATGAGAAATGTCACAGATTTGTAAACTATCTGAGGCCACAAAGTAAGTAAAGAAATACCAGATGCATGGCCATCCAGTATAGTCTATGCAGGTCTCAACAGGGGAGAAGTGGCTTCCTTTCTTTGCGTGTTATTGCAAAGGCATGAACAGTGAACATACACAAGTCACTTGTACTTGTGATTTCTGTTCTATCGTCATGTCTGAAGAAACTCATGCATGCCTGTTGTATTATTGTATGTGCTTCAGTTGCAGACATTCAGTTGGCTTCAACAGAGCTGGAGAAGGCTCCAGCCCAGTCCCTGTAATAGTAGTAACCGTGAAAAGCTCCTGAAAGGTGTTGAAGGGGCTTCAGGGAGTGTGACAAACATGAAAGGCTCCTTTGCAGCTGGCTCTTTTCTCCTATCGACTGTACAAAAATGGGAAAGGGGAGGGAGGGGAGATGAAATGAGATTGTAAAAGAGACACACTTTCCATCCACGTTCAGGAAACCAGCGAGACCAAAGGCACCCAGCAGCAGCCACATGGTGAGGGAGCTTCAGAAAACAGGCTGCTTCCTCTGTTGTTTCCTCAGAGTCCCAGGATCCATCTCCTGGTTTGTTTTTCCAAGAAAATAATTAAATATGTGGATTTAAAAGAAACGCCTGAACAAAAGAGTGACCCCCTTCCTTCTCCTGCCTTGACTCTTTAAGTCAAAGCCATTTTTAAACTCCCTTCACCACTCTCTAGTGTATAAAAGACTAGGCAATTGCCCTGAAGTTAAACACTGGTTTACATTTCAGTAGAACAGAAGCCTCTGGATTAGGGTTTTAGCAGTACAGATAATAGGTTTGTGCAGGGCATAGCAAGGTTGGAGTGGGCCCAGAGACAAGATTTTAAAATGGGCCCTTTCACTGACGCTCAGCTCATGAAGTAAAGAAATCTTACATGGAGCTGAATTGTGGTAACAAAAAGCAGAGTAGAATTTTTATTTTTTTTTATTTATATTTATATATAACCTATGTGCCACAATAGAACATCACCCTAAATTATTTTTTAAAAGGTTTTGTCAATTGTGGATGATGCAAGTCATTTAATAGTACTAGAGAAAGACATGCTCTTCTGGTCGCTCCAGGTCTTAACACACATCAGTTTCGGAGGATGAATACAACTGAATGAAGCCCAGGCAGGTACGTGGCTGGGGGAGTCAGTCATGTGGCTTGCCACTGGCCCCCCCCCCCAGGCAGTGGGCCCCTAGACAACTGTCTCCCTTGCCCTATTATAGTTACGCCCCGGGTTTGTGGAGAATTTCTATCAATGGTAACCTTCCCCCACAAACAAAGCCTGTAGTAGACCAATGACCCTCTGGAAGAGTGGTATTGTGGTTTTACAAAAAACAAAAACAAATCAACAAATACATAAATTCTGCTGGCCATAATTTCTTGTACTTGTCTCGTTGCTCTCTGTCTCCACTTCATCATTTTTATCCTTGAACACTATCTTACATTGTGCTACTTTGTGTTCTTTTCACTTGCAAAATAAGGCTGAACTTAAAACAGGCGAATATTTTTAAGATTGAGAAGTACCGTGACCTGGTCCCTAGCAGAGGCGGATTAACGTAGTAGAAAATGTAGCATTTGCTATGGGCCCCGCGTTTTTGAGGGCCCTGCATGCCTGGCTTCCTACTGGGAATTAAAGTTAAAACTTTACCTGTTTTATTTGGTCCATGTTAGATAAAATATCCCTTTTCTGCTAAATGTGCCTTTTCAGAGAAAGCCCAGCACAGCATCTGTGCAGTGGCTGTTGCTGGTGCCTACCACATTTTTCTTTTTAGAGTGTGAGCCCTTTGAAGACAGAGAAGCATCTATCCACTCTTTATTTTTCTATATAAACCACTTTGAGAATTTTGATTGAAAAACGGTATATAAATGTTCACTGTTGTTGTAGTAAGTGTGAGTTTGTGGCTTGGTCTCCCATACTCCAAAATATAGCAAATGAAAAAAATTGAATTACTTTAGTATGCAAGTAAATAATTTACGTTTTAATATTTATGTGCATTAAAAAAAAAATTAGGGCCCCTTTATAACATATGCTACAGGCCCCACACTGGCTTAATCCGGCCCTGGTCCCTAGGCACTCTCCCCAATAGTTACTCTGCTGATGGTGACATCGAATGAGAAATGCTTGCCCCAGAAGTCCCACAGTCCCTGAATCTACTAGCAATCAAGTATGTGAGAGAAATCCCTATAGTCCTCTCTAGTCAACAGGGAGAATAAATTGCTAGACCAGACCTTGAGCTTGGAATTGGAAGGCACTTTGAACCAAGAGTCTGCCTCAACCCAGCAACCATAAAAGCTTCTCAGTTCTGCAAAGGCCCTTTTGGAGAAGCAAGAGTGCCATTTATATTTTATTGTTTTATTTTATTTATTGTTATATTTATATCCCACCTTTGATTAAGAAAATCCCAAGGCAGCCATGTGACTTGACCCCAGTTTAACAGTGACACAGCACAGGGCACCACACCAGAATGTCATCTTTTTAAAATTCTGACAGCTTCATTTTAGGGAAGGGTATCTAGCAGTCATCAGATCTGTTTGTAAATACAATTGGTCCACTTCACTTCCTGGGAGTTGCTGGGTGCTGCAAAACCTGCCTCTGACCTAGTCTCCACTAATGAAAACCTCCTCACTGTTCCTTCTGTTGCCTGTAACCTGCTATTATTGAATCCTGGTTATCCATCCTGGTTAAATGCTGATTTACTGGAACAGTTTGACCAGGTTTGCCCTGAAATTCTGGATTCTCACAGTCAGCTTCACAGGGCTCACTAATCCTGAAACTTTTAAACTTTTTAACCACGATCCTTGTGATTGTGCGAACCCAGCCAACATCAGTTTTGCATGGTGGTGATCTTGTTTGAATCAAGCAGGATGTGATATATAGATGCTCAGAGTGACCCTAAAATAACAGGAGAAAAAGGTGTTAGGTGTAAACTCACTGTGGCAGGTCATGTCTTACCTGACTCACAGAAGCAGCATCTTTTCCTTCTGAAAGAAAGGGAGCATGGGAGGTTGGGCAAAATAAGACAGGAAGGAGGAAAGTCTCTGATGCCCTGGCTGACTCCATGCCTCTGGTGGGTAGGCAGCTGCTTGTCTAATCTTCCTCCAGCTCCTCTCTAGCACCCAGCTATGGAGTGAGAAGAGAGGGCACCTTCCTGATTGATGCCATTTGAAGGTAACCCAGGAAGCTTCACAAGCACATCAAGGGTCTCCAAGCCCTCATAAGGCACCCTGGTCCTCCTAAGAAGTTGACTGCATCTCCATTGCCATGCAAACAGAGCTGCAGCCATCCATATGTCTGGCCAGACTGTTCTTTTGGCAATTCTCCTGATGAGCGGTGGGAGTGGGGGTGGTAATCCTCTGCTCTACTATGGTCCAAGTCTGGATCACCCACACTCACAGTAGCTATTTGTCCTGGGGAAAAGCTTCTCATTGACACCAATGGGCAAATATCCGTACACTGAATTGAGCTTTGGATCTGATGCACCTTCTATTGGAAATCATGGGATATGATGGGAATGCCTTTTTATTATTATTTAAGGCAGGCTTCCCCAACCTGCAGCCCTCCAGAGGTTGCAAAACTACAATTCCCATCACCCCCAGATACAACTTATTGTGGTTGGGATGATGGGAATTGTAGTTCAGCAACATCTGGAGGGCTGCAGGCTGGGGAAGCCTGATTTAAGACATAATGGAATGAAACGTCTAGGGATTGTAGACTCATATTAGGTTTTGATGCCACACAAGTTTCATATAGATAGGTCACAGTGTTATTGAAAAGGTTATTTTTAATTGTCTGTTATACCCTGCATCAAATAAGACCCTAAAAACTCCCATGCATCACACAGCCCTATTTACTAAATAAAAAAGAAACACATTAGTCCCAGATATGTGCCTAAATTAACAGTTACTTTTTAGACAAAGGCTGTTACATATTTTTAAAATCCAGACGTAAATCTCTATTCATGATATAGTGGACTATTTGACTGAGAGAACATAGTTAACAAAATTACTGCATGGCTCCAATTCAGGTTGCATAAAGTTGTAGCTCCACCAGAAGCCTGCAAAAGCGGAGGTCTGTGTTGTATCTGTTTGTTTTTGAACCTGGAAAGCAAGGCTGCTTGTGTCTGCCATGGGGTTTTGAATTTCAAGGCTTAATCTCCGAGTTCCTCCCTTTCCAGCCACTTACTCAAAAACAGAATGCAACATTTCTCAAGCACTTCAACCTGATATACCCCATTTCGCCTACAGAGTCTTAAAAGAGCCTTTCATGGTTCTGCAGTGATGGGCATCAGCTCTAAGTGTAGCGTGGACAAGCCCCTTGCTTCCGAAATCCTGTGGGCATAAAGCAGGTCCAGGGTTGGCTTGTGAGTATCCCCCACCTCACTCCACATAGCGTTCTGGATAGATGAGACAAGAAGCTGCCTTGTCTAATTCAGGCAGCCTCAGGTCACACTTCTCAGTCTTTTGCCAGCAAAGAGGGTAAGGTTCAGGCAGTTAAAATCATACCCATGGGCTGCAGTGTGTGTGTGTGACGGGGGTTGTCTCCTTCTGGATATTCGTAATTGCTGGGGTGTGTGGGGTGGAAATGAAACCTAGTTGTGCAACATTTCATTAGAATGTCTCTCTGTGACTTTGATATCTCCAATCTATTCTTAATGTAAACATTGTCTTCTACTTGATGTCTTAGTTTAAGTAAATTTCTCATGATATTTCCCTCCATACTGCTACTGATTCAGATGTTGCTGTCCTTTCATGCTCTGATGTGTCCTCTCAACAATCACATGAAGTAAATCAGTCTGATAACTGTCAGGAGGTGGTGGTGGAATCAGAGGGCATCTCAGCCAGCACTAGGCCAGCATGCACTTACTGAATTATAGGCTACCCTCACTGATGTCAGCAGCTCATGTCAGCAGGAGTATCCAGCTAGTTGACAGCCACCCACTTCCTCAGAACTGTTTGAGGCACCCCTTGCCTCCTCCTTACAGTAACTGATAAATGCACCAATTCGCTGTCACCAGTGGTGAGTGGTCCCACACTATGGAATTTCACTGCCCACCACTGCTTCTTTGTAACAACAACTGTTGTGCATTTAAGTGAAAAGTTCTCAAAGCCATTTACAATAGAGGAGGAGGAGGAGGAGGAGGTGGAGGTGGTGGAGGAGGTGGTGCTGCTGTTGGTGTTGGTTCCCTGTCTCCCAAAGGCTCACAGTCTCAAAGAAACACATGGCAGACAGCAGCAACAGCCACTGGAGGAATGCTGTACTGGGACTGAATAGGGACAGCTGCTTTGCCCCTCCTAAATAGAAGATAATCAACATTCTGAAAGATGTCCTTTTAAGAAGGTTAAAGGAGATTTAGAAGGGGTTAACATTTTATTGTTACATCCATAAGCAAAAATATACCCGCGATGGAAAGACTTGGAAGATATCCATTAAGAACTGCCATAACAAAAATACAGAGTGGCTGAAAACTATATACGGTAGAAGTGCAGTGGCTTTGAGCATGAAAAGGCTAGTGGAACACTTTACTGGAAAATAAAAGGTGACAGTGATGGAGGATTGATAACCCCAAACCAGATTAATGCTAAGAACAGTTTTGGACATTCCAGACTAAGAGCTTCAAAAAAGGAAGTGTGGGATTTAGGTATGTATACAAGTAAGTGTGCAAGTATGCAGCCTGGGGGTACTCCTGTATCTGGAGTTCTCTACGGATGCTTAGATGATGGTGGTAGCAAGGAGTGCTTTTTGCCAGCCCTGACTGGTACCCCAGCTGCAGCCCTACCTGGAGGAAGTGGATCTAGCCTCATTTAGGTATGCTCTGGTTAAATCAAAGCTGTACAAATGTAATGCAGTCTACACTGAGCTGCAACTGGTTCCAGTAAGGAGGCTTGCATAAGGAACCAACTAAGACATCTAAAGGCTCTTCAAAAGCATCTCCAGGGCATTTTCCTCACTACACACTGCAACAGTTTCTCAACGTGTCTGCTAAGTGCCCTCCCGTATTGCCTGTGTTGTGACATCACGGTCACTGCACTGTCAGCAGGGTGCCATCCATATTTCCGATGCCTTGTTTTGGATTTTATTGATGCGTTGTAGCCCTACAACATTGTAAATGCATTGCAGGAAAGTAGCTGTTTTTCCATTTTAGGAAGTGTGCCCTGTCGTTTATGCATTGCAGTATGATGTGGTATTGGCGGTTCAAATGATTTGTTGATTTTTACAGCCCCTTTCCCGAGCATTTATTACACACACACACACACACACACACACACACACACACACACACACCCCTGGGTTTTTGCACAAAGGATTCTAATCTGCTTTCGGCTTTTGATTTCGATCACATTTGCTTTTGTTTTCCATCAGACTTATTTTTCAGACACGTTCATGTTTCCTCCCTTTTTTGTGCTGTGGATTGGCTGGATCATTTGGCAGATCAAGAATATGAAGGGGCATCTCTCTCTCTCTCTCTCTCTCTCTCTCTCTCTCTCTCTCTCTATATATATATATATATATATATCCCCGCTCCATTTCATTTCCTGGTACTCTTGCTTGCACAAGCAGAACAAGCAGAACAGAAGGAGCTGCGCTTCCCCATTGAACTAAAACATTTACTTCTGTGTAATCCCATTTGTTTACTACAAGGCAATGGAGCAGTCCAGGGCAGGGAGAGATAATGGTCACTTAATTAAGAGGAAGCCCATTGAACTGAATCATTTACTTCTGTGCAATTCCATTTGTTTACTGTAAAGCAATGGATTCCCCCCCCCCCCGCTTGTTTACTGCAAAAAGCCCAGTGAACAGAAACATTTACCAGCAAGCCTGCATACTGTTCTCAATGCCATGTGGTATGGAGAGCTCATTCCGCAATTCAAGAATTTGTTGATATCTAAAGCCCTTTTCTGCATATGCTTTTTAATTTTTTTTTGCTTGGGTTCTTGCACAAGAGGAACTCAAGGAATTATTGTTTGTGCTATGGTGCTCCCCCTACTGGCGGCTTTGCACAAAACTGCCTAGAGATTTTTATTTTTTTTTAAACTTCATCGCATCTTCCTCTGTGACCCCATTGGCCCAAAATGGAGGGGTGGGGTGTCAGTGAATGCGATTCAGGTGGAATATGGACACCCCCTGCCCAGAAAACCAGCTGCAGTGGCAGGCAATTTGAACGGCCACAACCCTGTCACAATGCATTAAAAAACACACCGAGAAACGCTGTACCCATGGTTTCAAGCCGCTGTCTCAGACCATTGCACTTTGTAACACTTCAACCGGCTCAAATCTTGTAGTCCAGAAAATGCCCATATGTACCATGACAAATTCTAGATATCATCATGGCATGAGTTGTGTTACACAGGGTGGGCTAAGCACACATGGATGTACAATGGCCCACCAAATATACCAACTCTCATTATAATTCAGTTCCAATGACATGTATTTGACCTACTTTTACATGATGAAATTGTGCTGTTACGCTCTGTGAACTTTTCAGGATGAATTAGGCTCCAGTTCACAACTGCACAATATTTTTGAAAACCTGGAGGTGCTTTACACGACATGTGTGAAGCGCCTGACGGGGTTCTGTGGGGAGAGTGGGCGTAGCCCGCTCTCCCCGCAGACAAGCAGGCATTCATAGCTGCCAGCTCCATCACAGAGCTGCTGGGGGCTGCTGAGATCAGGGGCTGCATGGCCCCGGGAGTCCCAGGATGCCCTGTGCGAGCATCTTGGGGAGACCCCCGAGCCTGGGAGGCTGCTTACAGACTCCCAGTGGGGGTCTCCTTGTGTGTTGCTGTGGCGTGGAGCCATGCCACAGCAGCACATGAGGAACCAAATGGGGTTAGTGGAGTGCTAGCTCCGCTAACCTCGTTTAAGGGGAGGGGTATTTTAGGTGGTTTGCTGCCAGGAGCCGTGTGGCTCCCATGGCAGCAGATGACCGGGAGAAATCGGGCTAGGCTCCCTTAGCCCAATTTCTCCGGGTCATGTGAATAGCTTCCCGGTCTGAGCAGTAGCATTGGTAGCTGTTTAGATGGCCACCAGTCCTCCTCTTTCCTTCTTCTTCTTTTCTGTTGCTTGCTACTATCTTGAAAAGATCAAGCGTGGCCTTAAAACAGCAGCAATTCACATCTGATAAAAAGTCTGTACATACCTGTGTGGTCTGATGTCAGGGAAATAGTTTGGAAATGGGAAATCAGATGAAATTAGCTGATCCTTATCTCCTTTCCCCCTACAGAAAGTACATGCTATAGATTCATGAGCAGCACAAGATGCAGGCTTCTGTTGGTGGAGAGGGGGGATTGCAAAAGGGTTTAGAGTTTTCAGTGAAACTTTCAGAACTTTTAACAGAAATTAGCAAAGAGTTCCAGCCGATTTAATAGCTATGCAACTTTAGTGTTTATTTTCTTAAAGGAACCAAAGGACAAAGTCTGGGTGATTATTTTTCTTTACTTAGCAAAAGAAATTGTATAGCTTTCTTAAAAGGGTTAAATAATTTCCTCTTCGGTGTGCCTTAGGTTTACTCGGGGCGTGTGTGTCTGCATGTTAGTGAGATGTCCCCCACTAACCACAGCTCTGTGCAAAAGGAAATTAAAATGAAATAAATGGAGCATGCTGGGACTTCTGACTTCAGAGACTTATAAAGCAATATCACTTGTTTAAACTGATTGTCACTTTTACTGCCTGCTACTACTCTTCAGGAGGAGAATTTAAGGTTTTTACTATTCTTAACGAGGCAATATCCCAATGGCTTAATTTAGGCTGTGCTGATATTCTGCCTAAAAAGAAAGAAGGTAGAATTTAAAGCACAGATTGTATAAGAGGGAGCTTGCATCATGATCTGGAAAGTTGCAAAGAACCCACTTCAGGTTTCCTGTTGAGCGATGTGCTAATAGCAGCAGCCACAGGCATGACAACTGCCGTACACATTTTGAGCAGAAGCAGTTCTATAGGAGTAATATCTATAGTACTATTCCAATGCAATGTTTAAAGGAATCCATAGAGTAAAGGCGTCATAGAAGGTTCATGAAAGAACCTGCGGCTTCTGATTTCTAATCCCATCAGTACTTGTGTGTTTTGGGAACAGGCCTTTTTGTTTTTGGCTCACAGTGTTCTCAGATTCTCAGTGTTCTCAGTGTTCTCCTAAAAAGTCCTTTTTGCTTTTTAAATCTTTGCAGTTTGCACAAGAAAAAACCCGTTTCTGTGACTCCTCAGGCTGCACGCAGTCTGAGGAGTCACTCGATACCCAGTAGCCAGGCTAAGGGTGCGAGGCTAGAGAGACTCCTTTAGCCCACATACACTAAGAGGCTGTTCTCATGACCAACCTAACCCTGCCTGGGCTGCCCCAGGCAGGGTTAGGCTGGTCACAATAAGCCTCGGGATCCTCACGGATCCCTCTGCTCCCCACCCACCTAACCCCCTTAACAAACCCGGCTTTTAGCCGAGGCCAACGGTGCTCTCGCACCGGGGCTTCCAGTGTGGGCGCGTGGGAGGTGTGCTGAAGAGGTCCTGCTTGGTCATCTGGGGGGAAGGTAAGGGGAAAGCAGCCTCCCCTCTCCATGCCCTCCCTGCTCGCCTGGGACAATCATGTGAATTGCCATAGGCAGAAAACCATGAGGCGGGTCTCACAATCAGTGAGACCCGCTTTGTCCGGGTTTACGGGGAGAGTGGGTTAAGCCCGCTCTCCCTGCAGATGATTCGGCAGACCTGCCTGGGCAGCCGGATCATCCACCCACATGACTTCCAGCTCCGTGATGGAGCTGGCAGGGGCTGGGGAGTTTGGGGGCTGCGCAGCCCCCGGAAGCTCCAGTATGCCCTGCGCGAGCACAAAGGGCATACTGGGGAGACCTCTGAACTAGGAGGCTGCTTTTCAGCCTCCTGCCAGGTGTCTACTCATGAGTAGCTGTGGCACGGAGCCACGGCTAGGCTACTCACGATCCCAAAAAACAGATTTGGGGAGTGCTCGCTCTGCAAACCCAGTTTAAGGGGTGGGCTACTTGAGCAGGTTACCCGCTCAGGAACCACCAGGCTCGCAGCCGTGGTTCCTACGGTGGGACAAAATCACGCTAGCGGAGTCTAGCCCGATTTCGTCCCATTGTGTGAATAGCCTCCAAGTCTTGAACTTGGGGAAACCTTGGGCTACCCAGCAGAGCTGTGTCAGGATCGGATGCAATCCTGGCACTCCACACAAGTAGCCCTATCTGGGTAGGGCTTTGCATGCCCGGGTAGGGTTGCTCATGTGAATAGCTTCAACGTCTCCTTGTTGCTCAGATGTGTGTGCCTAAGATGTCTGTGCCTTAGACGGTGTTATGGTTGCTGGTTATGGTTGTTGTGCATATTTTTCTTTATTTCTCTTGAGCTCGAGGCACACACAGCAACCACATACCAATAGGGAAATGAGCACTGAATGGCTTGCACGGCTCTTCCGGGGCTCTGGCCATGCCCCTTGTGCATTTTGTTATGCACAAGGGGGCATGGCCAGAGCCCTGGAAGGGCTACACCAGCCCTCTGGAGCTCATTTCCCAGCCATGTTCATTGCTGGGGCACGTCAGTTGGTGGCTCCCAGGAGCTGAGCAGCTTGGGTTCTTTTGGGGGTGGGGATTCTGATTAGGGTGGGGTCCTAAGGCCAAATTGGTCCCTAATCTAATCAGGCCTGGTTGTTTGGTTCAGATCAAATGGGCCCATTTTGATAGTGGGCCGAACCTGCTTCAGTGCTTTGCACTACTCAACCTTCTAGTGACTTTACAGTGTAATGTGACTTTACAGTGGTTTTACAGTGTTTACAGTCTTTTTCAGTGGTGCTGAAAAGCAGCTGTAGATTTTGATTTTGTTTTTAGCCAAGCTGTGTAGAGTTAGGATGTAATTTCCTCTAAAACTGGCGGAGCTGAATAGAAGAAAAAGTTATTGTGAACATGTAACACAGAGTAAGGCTCAGGAAAGAAGCACTTCAGATAAATGAAGACACACTAACATGCATGACAGGGAAAGGCCATTGAAATGCATTTATTGATTCCTTCCTTTGGTCATTCAGAAGGGATCAGTGCATTTCAATTACCATTATCTTTAATTCATTTTAGTATGTGCCCATATTGTTGAATATCTTTCTCTTTCTTCCTTCCTTCCTTCCTTCCTTCCTTCCTTCCTTCCTTCCTTCCTTCCTATCTGACAAGAAACAGAATAAGGCTATACACATGAACAGCATCCTGGCGCTGCCTTCATTGCAAGCTCAGGTTTTGTACTCGGGCTTTTACCTGGGTTAAAGGGCTCCAGGTATGGGGTCGTGTGTATGCTCGGGCTGCATGCAGCCCGAGCATACACAGAGTCAGGTGCCTAGATTGCCTGACTCCCAAGGGAATTCCCCTAATACACCACACACATTGCATGTTCATTGTGAGATTCCTGGAGACCAGGACAACAAGTTCTGGCCTCCAGAGATCCATGCTGCTCCATGCAGCATGGGTTGTGTGGGCACATGGCGCTGTGCCAATGAAGATGTCAAGGATCATCTGGGGGGAAGGTAGGTGAAACCCTGCTTCCCCCCCAACCCACCTGCCCGAAGATGAGTATAGTCTTAATATGTTTTTTAGGACACCAGGAATTATTACTATTACCATTCAGGGCAATCTCACATACTGACTTGGTCCAGGGAACAGAAATCATGATTGAACTTCTCAAAATGCAGCATCATGATGAAACAAGTTGCAAACAGTCAGATATAATGAATGCAGTCAGGAAAGCATTGCCCTGTGTCACATGGCAGCTGAAGTGGAAAAAAGAAGAGCACCACTGAGGTGGGGCAGATGGAGAGATGGCATATTCAAGTACAAGGATGGTATGACGAGGGTGAGTGACTACCCCAACTCTTCAACTAAACGTGCAGTTGCTTTGAAATGGGTTTTCTTTGAATGTGTCCACAGCTTTGGCTTGGCAGCTCTCTCAGCCATTGCTTGGACCATTCTATCCACTCTAAGACACACACAAACACACTGCTGCTACTGCCTTCTCTATCCATTGTTTCTCTCTTAAGCCCTTTAAGCATTGCTGCTGCCACCCATTCAGCTTCTGCATCCTACCTCTCCTCCGGCTGCTCCCACTCACTCCTCTAAGTCTTTGTGGTGCTGCCACCACCTTCCTCTTCCTTCTTACATTTGGCCGGCATTGCCTATGTCAAGTGAGAGGGGAGCACAGGAGGAGGGCAGAGATAAGGCAAGTGAGGCAGCAGAGGAGGAGAACAGGAAAGTGAGACAAGGAGAGAGAGGCAGAGGCACCACTTGACCACACGCTGATGGTCAACCCTAATCTGGCAACGTGGTACTGCATGGGGCTGGAGACAGCAGTGAGTGCTACAGTATGGGGGCATTGTAGGGGAGAATTTGGATCAATGGTCATAGAGGAGATCTGGAGACAATTGCTTAAAGTCTAAAACAAGTAAGGGTTTGTTTTAAGAAGTTACAAAATTAGACAGAAAAGCCTGCTGCCTGTACTAGCTACCTCATGGTGGAAGGAAGAAGAAACAACAGAGAGAAGGAAGAAGGGGGTGTCCTAAAAGTACCAATCACAGAAGACAGAGCAGAGTTTGACAGAGTACAGAGAGAAACAAGGGGGCAGTTTAGGGGTGTGCAATTCGGATTTTCTGTGTTTCGATTTGTACCAGAATAGAAACAACCCTGATTTGATTTGGATCCGAATCTGACCCATCCGAATCACCCCAAATTCGATTCAGATCCGAATCGCGGCTGATCCGAATCAAACAGATTCAGGTTTTGGATCTGTCCTATTTAATTTCCCCAGATTCCCAGCTTTCATTTTAAAAAAAAGGTAAGCTCTAGCCCTTATAGAAGTGGAGTTATGGAGCAAAATGTGTGGTCACTATTTTTTAAGTGTTCGGATTCTTTGGTGTATAATAACTTTCATTCAATGAATCCTTATGAGGATTCATTACACACCTTCATTTCTTCTATTCATTTTGACTGTCTTTTAGACAGTGCCAATTGTCAACTGCCATGTGCCAACTACACCCCACTCCCACCCACAAGGCAGTGAGGTACTACTCAGTTTAAGTCAAGTGCCTAATGGGTGGAGGCTACCACCCAAATTGCAGAGGAATTGGACAAAGGGCTGATTTTTGGTGAATTGTTGAAGGTTTCGTGTCTTTGAGGCAGATTTGGGGCATAAAGTGGGATCTGGGGTGGAAGAGTGTGGTGAGGTGGTAGTGCCTAATGGGTGGAGGCTACCACCCAAATTATTATTATTATTATTATTATTTATTAATTATTATTATTTTTACATTTATATCCTGCTCTTCCTCCAAGGAGCCCAGAGTGGTATACTACATACTTGAGTTTCTCTTTCACAACAACCCTGTGAAGTAGGTTAGGCTGAGAGAGAAGTGACTGGCCCAGAGTCACCCAGCTAGTTTCATGGCTGAATGGGGATTTGAACTTGGGTCTCCCCGGTCCTAGTCCAGCACTCTAACCACTACACCATGCTGGCTTTCTAATTGCAGAGGGATTGGGCAAAGGGCTAGTTTTTGGTGAATAGTTGAAGGTTTAGTGTCTTTGAGGAAGATTTGGGGCATAAAGTGGGGTCTGGGGTGGAAGAGTGTGGTGAGGTGGTAGTGCCTAATGGGTGGAGGCTACCACCCAAATTGCAGAGGGATTGGGCAAAGGGCTGATTTTTGGTGATTTTTTGAAGTTTTAGTGTCTTTGGGGTAGATTTGGGGCATAAAGTGGGATCTGGGGTGGAAGAGTGTGGTGAGGTGGTAGTGCCTAATGGGTGGAGGCTACCACCCAAATTGCAGAGGGAGTGGGCAAAGGGCTGGTTTTGGTGAATAGTTGAAGTTTACTCATCTTTAAGGTTTTTCCCTATAAGGTATAATGGAGGTTTCAGCAGCCCCATAAGTGCACTTGGAGGGCGCTGGGGTGGCCCAGAGTGAGTGGTGGTATAGTGCACATAGGGTGCCTGGCACTCCCATGGGGTTGCTAACCCATGGGGTACAGGTTTCTGTTGTTTCTGAGGTGGTCTGAGTGTAGATTCTATGGTAGCAAATGAGAGTGGATTCATGGTTTGTATTGAAAATCTCATTTGCTACCAGAGACTCTACACTCAGAACACCTCAGAAACAACAGAACCCTGAACCCCATGGGCTAGAAACCCATGGGGGTGGCTGTCACCCTCTGTTCACTACACCACCACTCACTCTGGGCCACCCCAGCACCCCCCAAGTGCAGTTACGGGGCTGCTGAAACCTACATGATTTCCTATGGAAAACTTCAACAATTCAAACCAGCCCTTTGCCCAATCCCTCTGCGATTTGGGTGGTAGCCTCCACCCATTAGGCACTTGACTTAAACTGAGTAGTACCTCACTGCCTTGTGGGTGGGAGTGGGGTGTAGTTGGCACATGGCAGTTGACAATTGGCACTGTCTAAAAGACAGTCAAAATGAATAGAAGAAATGAAGGTGTGTAATGAATCCTCATAAGGATTCATTGAGTGAAAGTTATTATACACCAAAGAATCCGAACTGAAATTAATAGGACTGATCTGAAACCCGAATCGATTCAAATCGAATCAGCCGCGATTCGATTTGTACCCGAATCTAGCCAATGGACCACAGGGGTGATTTGATTTGTCTCCGAATCACCCGAAACAGCTAGATTCGGATACAAATTGATTTGTATCCAAATTGATTCGCACATCCCTAGGGCAGTTCTGTGCTCTCTGCCTTAACTCCTAATGTCCCTAGTGGCCAATAGGCATTGTTAGTGCTGACAGCTGATGCCTATGGAGTCACAACTCCAATAGGTGTGGCTGCCCAAGCAAGCATTCCTTCACTGCTCCCTACCACCTCTTTCACCTCATGCAGCCCTTCTTACAGCTGGTCAAGGCAGCACAGTGTGTGGGTACATACACTCTCCAACTTCTGTTTCCTTCTGAGTCCAACACAGCCTTGAGCCCAGAAAGGTTGACCAGGGCTGCAGGCCAGGATATGGGCAAATAGGATGGTTGGTGCATGGCATGGGTTGGTGTATAGTGTGTCCTTCAAAGCCCCTTTTCATGATCCCCCCAGAGGGATCCGCCTCTTGTGAGTCCAGACAAGGGACATCGTGGTGACCGGTGCGGCAAGTGGGAGGTAGGCGAAAGGCAGCCAGGCCAGATATTCCAGTATGCACCACACAAGAGCGTGGTGCTCTGGGATATCTTCCAACTGCTGGGATGCTCCTTCCCCCAGCCTCTATGGTAAGAATGGCTGCCGCAGCCTAAAAGTTGCTGTTGGCATCCCACTCACCCACACGACCAGGCAGTACAGTAGGAGGCATGTGTACATCCTCCTACCTCACTTTTAGCCTGGGTTTCAAACGTGGGCTACCCAGGGCAGAGCACTGGGATCGGCAGCATTCCCTGCCTGGGCTAGTACTGTCCTATCCAGGTAGGGCTGGTCATGAGAACGACCTCACTGTCTGCTAAGAGAGAGAAAATAACAGACACGTTGTTCTGCCACAGGCATTCCTGACAGATGCCCAGACACTGAACACTGGAACAGTGCCCCTCAGTGCACAGCACAACTGTATGCAGCACAGGGTCCTTTTCTGATGTGAAATGAAGACTCAGGGATCAGGTCAATGCCTGCTATACCCCACATGTGTTCATTGAGAGCCAGCGTGGTGTAGTGGTTAGAGTGCTGGACTAGGACCGGGGAGACCCGAGTTCAAGTTCCCATTCAGCCATGAGACTTGCTTGGTGACTCTGGGCTGGTCACTGCTCTCTCAGCCTAGCCTACTTCACAGGGTTGTTGTGAAAGAGAAACTTAAGTATGTAGTACACCGCTCTGGGCTCCTTGGAGGAAGAGCGGGATATAAATGTAATAATAATAATAAAATGTGTGGATGATAGCTGAATGAATGCTTAGCATTTGTTTTCGAATTCCAGGCTTAGCTGATGCCTTTGTTGCGGAGAGCTTCCTGTTGTCCTATTTAAACTGAGGAAGAGTTAATTGGCCTTGCCTTGCTAGTCACTGAGCCAATTTGGATAATCGGTCCAAGCTGGTACCACCCACATGTGGTTAGGGACATGAAGGTGCACGTTCCACTCCTGATGGTGATGTGGTGTTTGGGTTTTCATAACTGTGTGGGTCACAAGCAATCTAAAGACTACAGTCATAATCAGTTATCCTGCACTAGAAGGGAAAGCAAGACATACTCATTCACATTCATAATCATGTGTGGGTAAGGACAGCTCAGACATTGTCCAAAGTAGCCCACAGAAAACTGCAAATGTCTGGGCTGCATAGAGGAAGAGTGAAAATGCTGGGAAGTAGAAACGTAGGTGCTAGGGAAAGACACACTAATTATGCAATGACCAACTTAGATGATCATCTAAAAACCACAGCTTTCAATTTTTGAAGACTATGACCCAAATTTAATCCCAGCAATGAAATATGGAACTGATTTTTAATGTTTAATCATATATATTGATATAGCCACATAAATGGATACTTTTTATTTTTCTTCTTCTCTTGTACAAACCTTAATATATGAAAGAAAATGCTAGTGGCATGCTGGTGCAACCTCAACTGTAGAATTCAAGGGAAAGAGTTGTGGGATGCAAGGACAAGGAATAGAGTGGAATCAAGAATATTAATGGTTTAATGAGACAGATATTATTTATAGAGAGGCAAGTGCAGTCTCCTTTTCAGTGCTCTTGCTACTGGCTTTTTGTTAGCCCCACATCTACTCCCGGACTGGAATACTAATAACTAAAACCCCATTCAAAAGCTGGCCTGGATTAAGGAATGGATTAACAAAAACACCACACCAATCATTGACAATCACTCATCAGCTTGAAACAAATGGGTTAAAAGAAGTATTTGTATATTTGTTTTATACTCTTTTTTTAAAAAATAGAAGGCTTAGCAGCTATTCTCATAGCTGTTGTTCTTGTTTCCTACAAGCCAAAAGAAATAGCTTAACTGGGCATGCCAACACCTTCCTCCAGAATTGTTTTCATAAACAGACCAGTATACTAGAGATATGATCATTAATACACAACTTCACAAAATAATAAAACTGCAAACACAAATAAATTGTAATGCATGTGTTCCAGAACAAACTGCACATATAATATTGAAACTGGAATTTGTATTTTTTCCCCCACTGATTATAATCTACAAATAAAGGAACTGAAAACTCCTGTCAGTATAGGAGAAAGAAGGTGGTGGAGATGGAGAATTGTCTAGTACTACATAATCAGATCAAGGTGAAGGTGGCATGGCTGTCAATTCCAAAGTTAAGCTGATTGATTTAAAGTCAAACTTATGGTTTTTGTTGTCCTTATGATAATTCAGGGACAGTCAGCAACCATGGTGCAATGAGATAGAAGGCTGTACTGTTCCATTTTCTAATTACTTATTCTCTTGTTTCTCTCCAAAGAAAGAAAAAAATGCAGAAACATATATGTAATTGGTACTCTCAATTCTCCCCTACTGTAGAAAAGTAATTAAAACCCTAGCTGCTGACTGTTCCCCTCGGGACCAAATTTTTACTGGAAACTGAAAGGAAAGGTGGTTCGACAGTGGAAACATTTACCAGCTGCAGGTATAATACTGTGTCTGTTGTCAGAGAGAACATTTCATTGGTCTATTTCTGGAGGATTATTTAGAGGGCTGTGGTCTTACATCCAGGCCTCAAGAAGAAGAAAAAATACAGCCTATGAGGTGTGCCTCCTCACTGCAGAATAGTGATTTGTTATGTGTTTGTCTGAGTTAAATATAGCAGCCAGTCATTTTGCACGCTCTGATATTTTATCCTGTTCACTCAGAAAAGAAACTTCTTGTTTGGATAGATGAAAATGTCTAAAGAAAAAACCCACAGCTCATGAGTCTACCTGGCAGACAATTTGGGGCACTTGACATTTTAAAAGTTGCCAATCAATCAATCAGTAACTCGATAGGTTTGGACAGCTCCAATGATCTCATTTTGATTTTCACTTTTGATCGCGAGCTTGACGGTGATTATGGTTGCTGCCGCAAAGCACTTTTCTTTCAGAGATCAATTTATGCCAGATTTAGGTTTCATTCAGTCTTTCTCCCTCCCCTAACTCCTGAAAATAAAATATATTGACCTCTTGGGAAGGATTAAAATCCTCCCAGTGTGGTAGATGGTTCACTGAATATAACCTAAGCTTCTTACCCATACCTGATAGATTTGAGAGTGAAGAGAAGGATGGAAAGAAAACTGTGTGCCCACTTATGCTCTTGCTTTCTCATTCGCTCATTTGCAGTCTGTCAAAAGTAGGTCAGCCTGACATTACCTTCTGCCTGAAACATCTGCCAAGTATCAGGGCTTTGAGACTGAAGGTTGCTTCCCTTTCCTAGGAAGTGGGTAGTGCTTCTGTTGGCAGGAAACCATCCTAGTAAACTGTTCCCAAATTGTAGGGGTGGGGGATCTACATGTTGGTAGCAAAAAGCATGTGGGTGAGTGAATCAGCGCTGGGTGCTGAGGACATCATGTCATGACAGACTCATGAAAGGTTGCCATAAAGTTCTAAAGAGCAGGGTTGCTCTTAAATAAGTGGCCATTGATTGTGTGCAGCAATCAGCAACATGTCCTGAACATTATTTTGATGTCCTGAAGGGAAATAGAGAGGACATACTTGTTGCAGGGATTCAGCAGTGCAATAAGCCATGATCTTGGAGAAAATGAAGTTGGTAACTTTAGCAGTCCTCAACAAAATTAATAACATCGCAAGATAATTCCATTCAGCTGGTACTGCATTCTGCTGGACAATAAATTCTGGGTTGTATTGACAGGTACTACTGTTTTTGTGGTTTGCTGGAAAAATTATTTCGTGGGACTTCCACTGAATGTAAAAGACCCCTGGCTCCAGGGTCACAATCCAAAACTGACAAATCAGATCTGAATAGAAATCAGAAATTCTGTCACTTATTTCAAAGCAGACAGAATTTACAGTCAATTTGTAAATAATGTGCATGTTGCAACTGAGAGTAAATTTAATTCTAATTATATGATGTAATATTCCTTTTCAATAGTCAATAAGGCTGTTCTCCATAGGGCAGCTTAGTCTGGGCAAGGCTGCTCGTGTGGAGCACGAGGCTCCCACCCAGCCAAAACCAACTTCTAAGCCTGGACTTTACCCGAGATTAAGGGTGCGAATGCATTCTTATTTGTTTGTTTGTTTATTAGATTTGCCTACCGCCCTTCCAAAATGGCTCTTCACCTGGCTGCTGGGATCGTGTGCAAGCTCTGGCTGCTTGCAGCCTGAGTGCACACAGAAATGGGTGCCTAGAGTGCCCATCTCATGGGGGCATCCCTTAATGCACCACACTGCTCACACCATCCGAGCTTCTGGAGATCCGCGCTGCTTCAAGCAGTGTGGATCATGTGAGCACACAGCAGTGTTCTCAAAGAGGCGGCACACTATTGTCTGGGGGGGGAGGACTATTGGACCCTGCCTCCCCGCCCTCCATCTGCCTGCTCACTTGCCCTCGGGTCATGCAAATAACACCTTTTATCACAATGTAATCACCTATTAGAGAAATACGGTACTGTGTATTTAAGCAAGCATTTAAAAATAAGTGCCTAACTTGACTAAAATCTTTAAAAGGCTGATATACCATTACACATAAGGACAAGTGTGGGGTGTTATCTGAATACTTCTAATGTCCTCTGTATGCAACTTTATAGTACAGCAGCATTAGTATCCTTTTTTAAAACACACTTTTGATTATCCGCTTTCTTTTAATGCCTCAGAATCATTGACTAAATGAGACTGCATATTAGGCTAACTCCTTAAGCATTGGCATGGGCCGATAATAGAATTGCCTTGCTGTGCTTTACAAATATTAACCCTGTAGAGGGAAGGCACTGGACACTTCTAGCATTCAAGATTGCATAGTAGCCCCATTCATCTCTTCTGGTGGCAAATCCATTAAATTAACACCAACTTGTGTCTTATGTTTCAGCACCTATAGGGTTAAGGAGTCATGTGGACACTATACTCTTGTCTTCCAGAAAAATAGTCTTCTGAATGTTTTCGCTAACTTGAACATGTCTTCTGTTTAGAATGGCTGCTAATAGCCCCAGGTGTAGGCAGTGTTAGACATCGAATGCAACTACAAGCTTCACAAGGAAATTCTAACTCGGTCCCAATATCTCTGAAAGACGTCCAGCAGAGATATTTATTTTTCCTCAACAAGGTTTCATTTGGCTGTGATCCAGGCCTAGCCTCCTCCCAACCCCCTCCCCTGTACTTCTTGAGATTTCCTGGATCTGACACAGCAAAGTTCTCTCTGTGGAGATGGAATTGCTTGTCATTCAACACACATCACTCAGAAACACGTATGAGAATTGTGGGACCTTCTCCTCTGGATATTTTCATGAGGAAACTAAGTGAACATTTGCTGGAGATTGCTCACACTAGCAAAGGAATGGGCCAGAATTGGAGAGTTTCCTTCCATGTGCCATGACTCTGTGCTCCATCATGCCAATGAAGAAACATATTCAGTGAAGCTATTCTCACGACCAGCAAAAACAGGGCTTGAGGTCTGAAGGCGGGGTTAGCACTACCGTGTGGAACCTCGGGAAACTCTCAAACAGGGCTCTGTCAAAAGAGGGTCACCCAGTTCCCAGCCCCTCCTCTAAAACCAGGTTCAGCGAGCAGGGGAGGTTGCCTACCCCCTCCCAGTGCCCGTGTGGAGCCACGGAACGGAACGCTGTGGGACGCTGCTTGAGGCTCCCTCCCCGGGGATACCATAGAGCCTGGATAACAGAGTGAGCTGCAAAGCACAGCAGAAGTTTGCTTGGAGGGAGCCTGTCCAGCAAACAGCACTGAGCTTCCTTGAAGTGGCAGGCACCTTGCAAATGAGCCCAAGGGAAAATATGAACATAGGAAGCTGCCTTCCACTGAGTCCGACCATTAGTCCATCCAGCTTAGTACTGTCCCGAGGCTCTCAGGCAGGATTCCCGCTCAGCCCGACCTGGAGATGCCAGGCAGGGAGCTCAAATCCTTCTTCCTGTAGCAGCCCTATCCCCTAAGGGGAATAGTTGCACAGACACATGTCATACTATTCATTCATTTTACATTTTACTAGCTGACCCTGCACAGAGCATCTGTGTGGTCTTGCACTGAGCCTGTGGCATTGCACCCCCACAACCCTCTCGCTCGCTCTCGCCACCCCCGCTCGCCCCCCACAAGTCTCTCGCCACTCCAGCAACGCTCTCGCTCGCTCTCGCCACCCCCGCTCGCCCCCCACAAGTCTCTCGCCACTCCAGCAACGCTCTCGCTCGCTCTCGCCACCCCCGCTCACCCCCTGCAAGTCTCTCCTCCCCCCGCAAGTCTCGTGCTCGTGCTCTCTGTCCTCCGTCTTTCTATCTCTGTCTCGCAGTCCTTGCTTCCCCCTGCCACTGCCAGGGACTGTCGCCTGCTCGCCTGACAGCCTCCGAGCTCCCTGCTCCCTGCCGCCCGCAGCCCTCAGAGCCAACTGTCCAGCTCCTGAAGCTGCCCCCAGCCTCCGAGCTCCCTGCTGTTTCACAGTGCCCCCGATCCAACTGTCAAACTGCTTTTCAGCCCCCCCGCAGGGCGCAGGGCCTGTCTAGAAGAATTAATAATATAGAATATCCCACTCTTCCTCCAAGGAGCCCAGAGCGCTGTACTACATACTCAAGTTCCTCCTTGCAACAACCCTGTGAAGTAGGTCAGGCTGAGAGTGAAGTGACTGGCCCAGAGTCACCCAGCAAGTCTCATGGCTGAATGGGGATTTTTTGTGCTCCTTCCTGTCCCCTGCAAGTCACTGGACAAGAGCAGGAGGGTCCCTGCTCTTGCCTGCAGCTGCCCTTGCCTGCAGCATGGTGTAGTGGTTAGAGTGCTGGACTAGGACTTGGGAGACCTGAGTTCAGATCTCCAGCACCCTTGCTCTATCCAGGCGGAAACTGCACAGGTGATCGGGCTGCTGCCCTCCCCTTCCTGGTGCCTGTGGTGGGGAGGGAGTGTTGCTGCTGTAGCTGCTGCTGCTGCTGCTGGGAGCCAGTTCAAAGGGAATCGGGCTAGAGATGTGCTCAGCAGAGGTGCTGAGGGAGCAGCCCAAGAATCAAGTCCCTGCCCTGCTCAGAATCCAGGGAAAGGCAGCGTAGGGCGCAGCAGCAGTCTTGCCAACGCTCTCCTCCTTCCCAAGCAGACGGCGGCTGCTCTGGGTGGGTCCGACAACGTCTCCAACAGGCAGGGAGCGAGTGGGATGGCTGGCCGGCCTTCCTGCAGGCAGGGGAGCCCCTTCTCGAAGCACAACGGGCCCGCTGCACATCCCACCTCCAGAGACTCCCAGAGGTTAGGCCCGCTGTCTCACTCGCTTCCAGGCTGGGCCATGGCGGTGGCAACAGAACTGGCCACTGCTAACCAGGGCCGTTCTGCGGCACCCCGCTGGAGGATGGAGCTCTCCTTCCTGCGCGTGCTCCTGCCCTCACAGCTCGCAGCTGCATGAGAGGGAGCCCTTCGCACCTTGCGAGGGGAGGTTGAAATGCGCTTCATGCGGGGAGTGTGTGGGGCCCTCAAACATGTGGGGCCGTAGCATATGGCCAGTGGATGGGGTGGGTGGATGGATGTTCAGCATCAGCATCACCCACCCACCGCTGAGCCAAACTGCTGATCTTTGCAAGTATTCTAGCCACCATGTGAGTTTGGGGAGGGCTGGAGCTGGCTCCCGTGGTGGTGGGGTGGTGGAACAGGAGTGACTGCTGGACTGACAGACTGTCCACGCAAGGGTCACGGAGGCGGAGGGTCAGCCAAGCAGCTGCTCTTGGTCTGCCCGCCACTGCCCCGGTGGGCGGGGGGCGGTGTGCACATGGTGACTGGGATACTTGCAAAGTGTTTCGGCCTCATGGTGGCAATGGCAGCGGCAGCGGGGGGGCTTGTGGTGGCAGCAGGGGGCTCAGCAGTGGGCAGAACAGCTCCTATACCCACTCGCCTGTTAACATGAGTGGCCTCTGTGCACGCGCAGAGGACCAAAATGGGTTGCAGATTGACTTCCCTGTTATTTGGGAGGCTGCCAGGGAGTGGCAGTGGCAGATTGATGGGGAGGCAGAGTCGCCACTTGGCTATGGCGGCAGTGGGGGGGGGCAAGGGGGTTCTTACAGTCTACACACACTATACAGTGGGATGGGGGGTGGCACGGAGGCCACAGCTGTGGGGAGGGTGAGGGGGCGGGGCAGGTTCCCCCTTCTGCCTTCCCAAGCCATGCTGTTGTACGGTGGGATGGGGCTACGGGGGCTGCCACAGCAAGAGTAAAAGGGGTGGTGGCACATGTGGCAAGGAGGGCAGGTGCACACTCCCCATTGCCTGCTTGTCTACCCATCCACTGTGATCAGGGGGGCAACTGGACAGGGGTGGTAGGAGACACATCTCATGGCCCTTGCCACCAGCTTAGTGCCTGGGCTAGTTGTGGGGCATCTGGCAGCTGCTCTCATCAGCATCTGGCAATTGCTCCAGGGGGCATCTGCTGTGTCCCTCCTGGATCTGGGGTGTGTGTTGGGGTTTGTGTGTATTCATGTTGGCTTTTCCTCTGCTGGCAGCGGCAGCGGCTCTCTTCTCTCTCCTGCCTTGTTGTGAGCAGGGTGTTTTGGGCATTGGGACGGAGTTCAATGCCTTTGACAGTGCTGCAGTTGCCAGGAAAGGGTTAACTGAGGCTACCAATCAGGGAGCAGCAGAGCGGGACTGCAGCTTGGAGCCCTCTGAGTGGTCTCCTCGGGTCACGTGCTTGCCCCGTCCACTCAGGGAACAGGGAACTGCTCCTCATGGGCGTGGCTGGAGGACCAACAATGCTACCTGGGGCTGGAGGGAACCTCAAAATGTTAATCCTGTGTTGCTCACACTCCGTGCTGGGTCTGCAGCATGTGCCTGTCTGTTTGCTATGAGGTAAAAATAGGGTTCTATCTCCTTTCGGGGGTAACCCTATTTCTTGCTCGTCTGAATAGCTTCAATGTGTCTCACAGACAGTTTCTTGGGGCAAACTAGATAATTTGCCCATTGCATGATTGGGGTCTTCATGCTTGATTTTTCAAATATAAACCACCACCACACAGAATCCTGGTCTTTAATCTCTCCCCCGATGTGTGTGTGTGCATACACACACACACGACCAGGTCTCATGATCTGTGAGACCCGGTTTGGGGCGGTGAGTGGGAAGATCTGGCTAAGCCCGCTCTCCCCACTCACAAGTGGGGAGGGAGTCCTGGGTGGCTGGATTGGCTGCCCACATGATTGCCAGCTCCGAGACAGAGCCTGTGGGGGCTGGGGAACTTGGGGGCCACGTGGGCCCCAGAAGCCCTAGTATGCCCTGCGCAAGCGCACAGGGCATACTGGGGAGACCCCCGGAGCTGGGAGGCAGCTTTTTGCCTCCCCTCAGGGGGTGTACTTATGAGTAGATGTGGCGCGAAGCCGCACTGTGGCTACTCACAATTCTAAAAACCAGCGCTCGCTCTGCAAACCTGGTTTGGGGGCAGGGGTTCTTGAGCGGGTTACCCGCTCCAGAACCACTGGGCTTGCAGCTGAGCCCGGTGGTTCTGACAACTGGCAAAAATCGGGCTAGCGGAGGCTAGCCCAATTTTTGCTGATCGTCAGAATAGCCCCATAGGCTATTCACACGGACTGCAAAAATCGGGCTAAGGGAGTCTAGCCCGATGTTTGCAGTCCCTGTGAATCACCAGGCTCAGCTGCGAGCCCAGTGGTTCCTGAGCAGGTAACCCACTCAAGTAACCTGCCCCTTAAACCGGGTTTGCGAAGCGAGTGCTCTCCAAACACGTTTTTTAAAATTGTGAGTAGCCGCGGTGCAGCTGTGCGCAACAGGTACTCACGAGGAGACCCCTGACCAGGAGGCTTAAAAGCAGCCTCCCAGCTCGGGGGGTCTCTCCAGTATGCCCTGCGCGCTTGTGCAGGGCATACTGGAGCTTCTGGGGGCCATGCGGCCCCCAATCGTCCCAGCCCCTGCCGGCTCCATAATGGAGCCGGCAGTTGTGTGGGTGGCCGATCCAGCCGACCAGGGCTCCCACCCTGCTCATCTGCGGGGAAAGCAGGCTTAGCCCGCTCTCTCCACAAACCCTATGGAGGCGGGTCTCTGTGATCGTGAGAGCCTTCTCACAGAGTCTCTGATACAGGTTTGTTTTAAGTCCACAACTCCTCCTTGCTATCTGACTTGTGGGGGGGGGGGACTGCCATTGGTCCTAATCAGCTCTTTTATCCTTGTGGGAGGGATGGTAGTCCAGTGGAAGAGCATATGATTGGCATGCAGAAAGTTCAGCCTCCAGCATAACTGGTAGGGCTGGAGATTTCTGTCTGAAACCCAGGAGAGCTATTGCCAGTCCATGTAGACAATACAAGTATATGAATCAATGGTCTGACTCAATGAAGTTGTTTACACAACACAGGCTGCTTGGGTAGGAAGGAGTTTACCCAAGCAGCAAGTGTCATCTGGGTGACCACGAGGCCTCCTGATCCAGCAGCTACAGACCAGAGCCACTACTCAGACAAAAAGTGAGGTCTCCTGATCCCACTTTTGTTCTTAAGTATTTGTGATTGGTTTAAAATAGTTTGGAATTGTTTTTAATTTGTTTTTATATTGTTCTAAGCAGTTTGTTTTCAAAGGTGTTTTTGTTTTTTTACTTGTGCACTGCTCAGAGCCTTTGGATGGGGCTGTATAAAATGTAGTTAAATAAATAAATAAATAAATAAATAAATAAATAAATAAATAAATAAATAAATGAGTCCCTTCTACCTCTCTTTTCAGTTGACTGCAGCACTCGGGCTCTGGAAATGACTGCCAGGAGTGGTGGCTATAGAGCCCTGAGTACAGCCCGGCCGGGGAGAGGAGCCTTGCTGCACTGCAGCAAGCTTCCTCTTTGCTGCCCGCACAGTGCATTGTGGGATGTGGGAGGACCTCCTTCTCCTGATACCACTTTGAGCATCCACCGCTAAGCTGGGTGTGTGGGCATGCAAATGGTGGAACCCCAAAGATGCCTCGAACATCTGGGGGAACACAGATAGGATCCTTCCTTTCCCCAAACTCCTCTCCATGTTTGGTCACATGAATGACCTCAATATAAGACAGTTTCATATATTTCTAGGACAAATTACAAGTGTGTGTGAGAGAAAGAGAGAGAGAGGGAGGGAGGGAGGGAGGGAGGGAGGGAGGGAAGGGGGGAGGGAGGTTGGGACTAAAGTTAAGTTAAAGTCAGGGCAAGAGTTAAAGTTCCTTTCCTCATGCATCGCAGTTCTGACACCCCACATAACTACCATGTACATTTGAAAATTCAAGCACAGAAGCCCCAGTCATACAACAGGTCAGGGGTTCCCAAAGTTGGGCCCTAGAGTTGTTGCTAGACTACAACTCCACAATGGTTGAAGGCCATCGTGACAGGGGATGATGGGAGTTATAGTCCAACAACATCTGTGGTCCCAAGGGTAGGAACGCTTGCAATAGTTGATCCCTAATTTGTAAATATAATAGCCAATTGGCAACATTCTGCTTTGCCATGCTCCAGGAATTGCATGTCATGTTCAGGGAACTGGTTGCTGTGGGGGTAGTGTGTCAGAAGGCATATAAGGGGGGCAATGTGTCAGAGAGGACCCTCCCACCTGAAATTGGCTGGGCGGAAAGGCAGCACTTTGAAGCTGTCAAGCCAGGCCTCCTTCATCTAGCAGCTCTTCTGCCAGTCATAGAAGCTGGACTGAACAATGAGCCCACCAGAGAAGTAATTGCCTCCCTCCAAACATACACCAATACCCTACCTATACAATTCCAAGGCCCTATAACCCGTCTACATATACTTAGAACATATACTTAGATGACAAATCTGTGAGTTCCACTTCCCACGTTATAATGGAAGTATCAAAAGGAGTATGAGTCGCTTGTGCTTCTTTACTCTTTTGTACCGTGTTAAGCTGCTATAAAATGGCTAATCTACCCACTTGTTTTTAACAAACACATCCAAAGGAACTTCAAATTAGGGGTGTGCAATTTGGATTTTCAGTGTTTCAGTTCGGACCCGAACCGAAACACCCCTGTTCTGTTCTGTGCCTGAATTTTGCCCACCTGAATCACCCCCGATTCGGTTCAGAGCCAAATTAATCCGAATCTGAATCCGAATGTAAATTGATTTGGATTAGAAAAATGGGTCCTGGGGCCAAAAGAGTGGGGTGGGGTGGTAGTGCCCAATGGGTGGAGGCTACCATCCAAATTTCAGGGGGATTGGGCAAAGGGCTGATTTTTGGGAAAATTTTGGAAGTTTTAGTGTCTTTGGGGCAGATCAGGGGCAGAAAGTGGGATCTGGGCCAGAAGAGTGGGGTGGGGTGGTAGTGCCTAATGGGTGGAGGCTACCAGCCCAATTGCAGAGTGATTGGTCGGAGGGCTGATTTTTGGTGAATTTCTGAAGTTTACGCATTTTTAAGGTTTCCCCCCATTAGGTAGAATGGAGGGTGTATCGCTTCACGTTGGGGGGGAAAGGGGTGGCCTAGAGCGGTGTGGGGTTGGTGGTAGTGCCGGGTAGGGGCAAGGAAGCTACCTGAATTTTTTCAAAGGATTTGGGCAGAGGGCTGATTTTTGGTGAAAGGTTGAAGTTCACATGTCTTTAAGGTTTAGATTCTATGATAGCAGATGAGAGTGGATTCATGGTGTGTCATTGAAAATCTCATTTGCTATCACAGAATCCACACTCAGAAGCAACAAAACTCCAACAAATGAAATCACCAAAAATCTGCCCTCTGCCTAAATCCTTTGAAAAAATTCAGGTAGCTTCCTTGCCCCTACCCCGCACCACCACCAACCCCACCCCACTCTAGGCCCCCCCTTTCCCCCCGACGTGAAGCGATTATACCTAAAGGGGGGAAACCTTAAAAACGCTTAAACTTCAGAAATTCACCAAAAAACAGCCCTCTGCCCAATCCCCCTGGAATTTGGGTGGTAGCCTCCACCCATTGGGCACTACCACCCCACCCCACTCTTCTGCCCCAGATCCCACTTTCTGCCCCCAATCTGCCCCATAGACACTAAAACTCTCAAAAAATCACCAAATATCAGCCCTCTGCCCAATCACTCTAATTGGGGTAGTAGCCTCCACCCGTTGGGCACTACCACCCCACCCCACTCTTTTGGCCCCAGGACCTTTTCAATTAAATTGAAAGGAAAGCAATTTCTGCATTGAAATCAATGGAGGCAAAAAGGTGGGAAATTCAAAGAGACGTCAAACTGAAAATGGAGGGGGAAGAAGAAGACAAGGCTGGCACTTTTCTGGGGCACAAAATGGAGACCCGAAACACCCAAAAAATTCAGACCTGAAACAGGGGTGATTCGTTTCGGGTCCGAAATTTATCAGAACTCGTCGGGGGTGATTCGGTTCGGCTCCGAATCACCCGAAATTGGTCGTTTCAGGCACAGATTGTTCTGTGCCCAAAACGTTTCACACATCCCTACTTCAAATTATGCTGGTCTGGTATTATTATCTGATATTTATAGGAACCTTTTGCAGCTGAGGCTTCTTCAGCTGGTCCAGCCGGATGTCAGCCTGATGTCAGTCAGGAAGCAGCCATTGACAGCCAAGTTTTAATCTGCTGAACTAACTAACATTACAACCATAGTTGCTTCTGCCAAGAGTAATCAGCCTTGGTGGCATCATTCACAGGTCTTTTGTTAGTCTGTTGCCACCATTCAACTATGAAGTAGTGTTAAATCTGGAGTCAGATTTAAACACTTTCTGGCTGGAAAAGGTAACGTGTAATCCATATTGTCGAGATAAAGGTAATATGTGTAATCCATATTGTTGAGATGAGTCAATTTCTTCCATTGGCATGAATGTCTGTTTAATGCAAATGTGAGCCATTGGTTTGCAAATATTTTATTTTTCTTCTCAAATATTTAATTTAATTTTCCCAGTGGTGCTCCCTTTCCCAATTTAAATTCTCATCTCTTGCATGTGACTAGCAGAATATATACACTTTCTATTTCATTTTAGACTAGCTTTTCCAAAAGCAAAGTGTTTTGTACACAAGCCACATTTACCATAAACCAGAGCACAAATATATTAGCATGAATTCAAATATTTGGCTTGTAAAATGCAAGATGTAATTACATTTCCTTGATTGCAATTACACCAGGGAAGGAACCCATACTTAAGAGGAAAAAATAGTTTTCAAAGGTGTTTTCATTGCTCTGCTGGGAGAAAGCAACTTACTTTCTATAAATAAAAGTCAACTCGACTTCCTTAAAATATATCCAAATTTGTATATGTTCCATCTCTGATCCTATAATTATAAACAACCACTGCAAAGAAGCATGTCATTAAATTAATACCGTGAGGCTCATTGAGGTCATTTTTCACCAGGGACATACACATCATTTGAGGAGAAAGGACCCCAAAAACATCTTGCTTCTTTTGATCTGTAATATTCTTCACCTAGTGATTTGTGTTTGTATATACACATTTTTAACCTCTCTCTTGACATTTAAGAGCCAAACTGAGAATTCTGTATTAATTTTCTAGGGAAGGTGGCTCCCCACTCTCGCTCAGAGTGGTCTATGGAATAAAGGAGTCTGGATTACAAATAGAAATGGCTCCATGGGTTCAATAATGCATTGACATGACCGGGTAGGACACAGAATGGGCAGCTGAGAGACTCACAGCTAAACCAGGATTAGGAATTGTAGCCTTGTATGAGTCATTCCTTCTAAATTTGCCATCTGCAATATGGCAATAATATTCATCTGAACTCTCTCTCACATAGATGGCATGAGGAAAGATAATATTGTAATTGAAAGGCATTTAGGGCATCTTTGGAAACAGGTATCTAATATGCCATTATAACCAACATCTAAACAATGTGTGCTTGCTTTGGACAGCTGCTTAAACCAGTCAAAATTAATAACTAGCCATACATGGGAAACTGTAGGATCTGCGTAACAAATTGAAAACTGCTCACCTGAAATACACACAAATACAGGGTGCAGTCTTTAAAGCACATTTCCTCCTTGGTGTGAGCTTAGTGGGACTTACTTCTCAATAAATATGTTTAGGGTGATGTTGTTAGTGATCTTTGTCCTGCTTATTTCTCCTTTGCAAAATATTGCATTTGCTGTGTTGCTGAAGTAATTGTTTCAAATGGCAGGGGGTGTGCTTTCCAACTAGGACTGGATCGGATCCCCTCCCCCATTTTCACCAATATTTCAATTGGGGACAAAAATGGGAGAGGAAAGTATTGCATGGAAGGCATATAAAATGTGTTGCATTTCAGAGGGGGCGTATCTAAGGAAGTAGTCTAAAAAGAGTGGTACCTTTTTCTTGTTTACAACATCAACAAATATTTATATACCACTTTTCAACAAATGTTTCGAAAGCAGTTTACATAGAGAAATAACAATCAATCAATCAATCAAACAAACAAACAAACAAGATGTATAAACAATAGGGCTGTGCAATCCAAACGATAACTGGATCCAATTTGACATAGTCCATATCAGCAATGTTTGTTTATAGTGTAACTTTGTAATGAAACATTTCTAATATTAGCAGTGTCCAATACAGTGTTTCCTGAACCCTGTATGGAAAACGCTGTGGGGGCAGGGGGAGCAGTTATGTATCTGACATCTCTGCTTCAATTCCTCAGGCTTGCAGCTGCTCAAAGTATCCTGCAATTAGTTCATCTCCCTTCCAATCAGAGTTCTTGTGGGGAGGAACATAGAAATGTATATTACAAAGAGGTCGTTCTCATGACTAGGCGGGCAGAGTGGCAGATGGTAGGGAAGGCTACAGAAGCCCACCTTCCTCACAGATGATCTCCAAGGACCATCTGGGCACGCCAATCGTGTGCCCAGATGGTCTGCTGCTGCCCCAGGAAGTACGAGTGTGCACATTGTGGGGGTCTCCCCAGTGATGAACGGGTGCCCATCAGTGCTTCAGCACTGGTGGCAAGCAGCCAGGACGGGCACATGATCAGGGAAATGTGGCTAAGGGAGCACTCAGGCTCCCTAGGCGGGTTTGCCGTGGGAGGAGAGCTGGTCTTGTGGTAACAAGCATGGCTCGTCCCCTTTGCTAAGCAGGGTCCACCCTGGTTGCATATGAAAGGGAGACTAGATGTGTGAGCACTGTAAGATATTCCCCTCAGGGGATGGAGCTGCTCTTGGAAGAGCATCTAGGTTCCAAGTTCCTTCCCTGGCCTCTCCAAGATAGGGCTGAGAGAGATTCCTGCCTGCAACTTTGGAGAAGCCACTGCCAGTCTGTGTAGGCAATACTGAGCTAGATAGACCTATGGTCTGACTCAGTATATGGCAGCTTCCTATGTTCCTGTGTCCTAAGGTGCCACCAGAAGCTGCGTGCCTCCCTGTGGTTCTTACAGGCAGCAAAGCCTGGGCTTGGCTTCCTTCACCCAGTCTTAGCTGCTGGTGAGAACAGCCTCAAGGTCTCTGAGCAAAAACTTTACCCCTTTGTGAGCAACTCTTTAGAGGAATGTTGGGAAGGTACCGTTGCCAAAGAGAGGTTGTAGTTGAATATTGGTGATTTCATCAGAATGTACAGTATCAAAGCAAAAGGTTGCAATTTCTCGGTGGGGGGAGAGCACTCATATCACAAGCACTGTATTATTGGCACTCTATTATTTATTAACTATTATTTCTGTGTACATATCCTCTGTCAGAGACTCATGACTGATCTTAGGCTAGTTATTTACTGCTCTGCCTCGTTTTTCTCAGCTGTAAAATAGGACGAATCTCCTATGAATGCAATATTAACCCCTGCTGACTTGGCAAAGAGGCACCTTTTAATGTGGTGATTCTCTTTTGTTTAGCAGGGGGAGAGTAACTAGCCCTATCCACCCCCAGCACAGTACCTCCAGTGACTGTTGCTGGTTTCTACCTTATGTTTCTTTTTAGATTGTGAGCCCTTTGCGGACAGGGAGCCATCTTATTTATTTATTATTTCTTTGTGTAAACCGCCCTGAGCCATTTTTGGAAGGGTGGTATAGAAATTGAATTATTATTATTAATAATAATAATAATAATAATAATAATAATAATAATATGCATATATGAGTCATATACATGGGTGTAACTACATTAATGCCTGTTAGTGCATGTGCACTAGTACAAGCCTCAGCCTTTTAGTCCCTGTACACTACTAATGCTAATTAGTAGTGTATAAGAACTACACTACTGCACTGCACTCCTGCCTCCTGCTTCCTTCAGAAAAGCAGCAAAGTTTAGATATCTTTTTAGTAATAAAAAAGGAAAATCAATTCATAGAGTGAGAATGATGCATCATCAGACCATCAATGTTTTCAGTTTGAAGAAAAGGGATTTCAGGTACGAAGTCTGTGGAGCAACTCAAAATTATAGTTTTTGAGCCACATGGCAGAAAATATTCTGCCTAAATCCCTTTCTGGGTTGGCTCTGAAACAAAGCAGTTTGTGCGCAGTAATTAGGGGCTTTGGTTCTACACACCAGGAAGAAAATCTCAGTGAAATTAATGGGACCTACTTGTGAGAAACCATGCTTAGAATCAGGCTATAAGTCATAAGAACATAAGAACAGCTCTGTTGGATCAGGCCCAAGGTCCAGCCAGCCCAACATCCTGTTTCACATAGTGGCCCACCAGGTGTCTCTGGGAAGCCCCCAGGCAAGAGATGAAGGGATGAAGGGATGCCCCCCTCTCCTGCTGTTGCTCCCCCTGCAACTGGTATTACAATTGCAATTCAGCCTGAGGAGACACAGAGATGAACCTACCTCCTGTGGGAATCCCCCAATGCACCATGCTTAATGTGCAGTGCATTGTGGGATGCCTGGAGGCCAGGATGTGTCATCCTGGCCTCCAGAGATCAGGTCTTGTGGGAGAAAGGTGAGCATTCTCAGCAGGGATCATTTGTTTGTCTTGGGGGAAGGTAAGGACTGTGCAGCCTTCTCCCCGCCCTCCTATTCGCTCCCCTGCTCGATCATCTGAATAGCTCCAGTGACTGGCCAAAGATGAGGTTCAGCCAATTTGAGCATTTGAACATGAGTCTCCTGATAATGGAACTGCTTGGCAACACTCCCCAGATCTAGTGTAATAGCAGACTGTTTTCCCAGCAGTTCTAAATATCCAGCACTTTTAAAATGTTCTTCACTTTACCATATTCACAATACAATGTACTAAGTAAAACAAACATGCACACACAATTAAGCAACTGAAATCGGGGGGGGGGGGAATAAAAGCTCAATTTAAAACCAACAGCAGCAGCATGCTCCTAGGGGATTGAAAATAACACTGCTAATATTATAAAGAGAACAATCCCTCGAGGATTAGGGTGCTGCTGCTGAATCCCAGGTCAGTCAATGCAAAAACATCTCCCATCCACGATTTGATTGTGGATGAGCATGCTGACCTGGTATGTGTGACGGAGACCTGGTTAGATGAGCCGGGTGGGGTTGGTCTCTCTCAGCTCTGTCCTCCAGATTTCCAGATCATGCAACAGCCCTGCCTTGAAGGTCGGGGAGGGGGCAATGCAGTTATCTATCGAGAGAGCCTCCCCATTTCCAGATGCCCGGTCAGGCAATCTCAGAATTTTGAGTGTTTGTCCTTGAGGGTGGGCTTCCGAGATAGATTGGGAATTCTGCTGGTGTACTGACCACCCAGCTGCACTTCAGTCTCCCTACCTGAGCTGGCGGGGGTGGTCTCGGAGGTGGCCTTGGGCTCCCCCAAGCTTATTGTTTTGGGAGATTTCAATGTCCACACTGAGGCCCCGCTAGTGGATGCGGCTCAGGATTTCATGGCCTCCATGGCAACCATGGACCTGTCTCAGTGGGTATCGGGCCCTACCCACGTGGCAGGACATACTCTGGATCTGGTTTTTGCCGATTGGGAAATAAATGATCTGGAGGTGGGGGAATTTGAGACAACTCCCTTGTCATGGATGGATCATCATCTGGTGAGGTTTGGTTTGACTGCTCTGTCTGCCCTCTGCAGGGGTGGTGGACCGATTAGGATGGTCTGCCCCCGGAGGCTTATGGATCCGTTTGGATTCCAGATCGCCCTCGGTGAGTTTCCAGTTTCTAGAGCTGGTGACCCTGTTGAGGACCTGTTTGATCTCTGGAATGGAGAGATGACCCAGGCTGTTGACATGGTTGCTCCTAAACGCCCTCTCCGGCTTGGTGGAGCCCAATCTGCTCCTTGGTTTTCCTTGGAGCTTAAGGCATTGAAACACCTCGGGCGATGGCTGGAATGACGCTGGAGGAAGAGTCAAGATGAATCCGAATGAACACAGGCTAGAGCCCATTTTAGGGACTACTCCATGGCGGTGGGGGTGGCGAAGAAACGTTTTTTCTCCGCCCCCATTGCGTCTGCTCAGTGCAGACCAGCAGAGCTGTTCTGTGTAGCAAAGACATTGCTCCACACATCCCCCCAGATAATGGGGGAGGAATCATCTACAGCCCGCTGTGATCAGTTTGCGTGCCACTTGGTGCGAAGGTTGCGGACATTACTCAGCATCTAGGCAGGCTTCTAGGTAGTGCTGGGGAGGAGACAGCTGTCGTGGTGCACGTCAGCACCAACAATGTGGGGAAATGCAGTCGGGAAGTCCTGGAAGCCAAATTTAGGCTGATAGGTAGCATTTGAAGTCCAGGACCCCCAAGGTAGCATTCTCAGAAATGCTACCTGTTCCACACGCAAGTACAGTGAGACAGGCAGAGCTGAGGGGTTTCACTGCATGGATGAGATGGTTCTGGGAGGAGGGGTTTAGATTTGTTAGGCACTGGGACACATTTTGGGGCAAGCAAGGCCTGTACAAAAGGGACGGGCTGCACTTGAACCAAGATGGAACCAGACTGATGGTGCTTAAAATCAAAAAGGTTGCAGAGCAGCTTTTAAAATGATACCTGAGGAACAGTCGATGGGAGCTGGGCAGTATCCCGTTTGGCAAAAGCCATCCTTTAAAGTGTGAGGCTGCAAAGAATTCAGATAAAACAGAAGGGGACAGAGCAGAACCGCATAAAGAGCAGACGGGAGCCTGTGACAGCAGGTCAAAGAGTCAAAAGAATAGCATACATCAGGGGAGAGATTCAGTGTATAGGTGCTTATATGCCAATGCCAGAAGCCTCCAAACCAAGATGGGTGAGCTGGAGTGCTTGGTGGCTAACGCAGAAATAGATATAGTGGGCATAACAGAAACATGGTGGAACTTTGAGAACCAGTGGGACACTGTTATCCCTGGGTATAAACTCTATAGAAAGGACAGGGAGGGCGCCTTGGAGGAGGAGTAGCACTGTATGTTAAAGAAGGGATAGAATCTAACAAGCTAGAAAACCTAGGTGGACTGGAGTCCTCCACAGAAACCCTGTGGGTGACTATACAAGGCCGGAAAGGGAACGTGCTACTGGGGACGTGCTATCGCCCTCCGGATCATAATGCCAACAGTGACTGGGAGTTGCAGGAGGAAATCAGGGAGGCGTCAAGGAGAGGCAGGGCTGTAATTATGGGTGATTTCAATTACCCACACATAGACTGGGTAAATTCACATTCAAGTCAGGACAAAGAGATCAAATTTCTAGATATGCTAAATGACTGTGCCCTAGAACAGTTGGTCATGGAACCAACCAGAGAGAAGGCGACCTTGGACTTAATTCTGAATGGCACCCAGGACCTGGAGCATGATGTCAGTGTCATCGACCCTTTAGTGAACAGTGACCACAGTGCCATCAAATTCAACATACATGCGGGGAGGGAATCACCAAGGACGTCTAACACAGACATTTTGAATTTCAGAAGAGGAAACTTCTCCAAAATGAGGAGTATGGTGAAAAGAAAGCTGAGGGGGGAAATCAGGAGAGTCACTTCGCTCCAGAGTGCATGGAGTTTACTCAAAACCACAATACTAGAAGCCCAGTTGGATTGTATACCCAAAAGGAGGAAAGGTACCACTAAGTCCAGGAGGATGCCAGCATGGCTACCATCAAGGAAGCCATAAAAGGGAAGAAGACTTCCTTCCGAAATTGGAAGGCCTGTCCAAACGAAGAGAACAGAAAGGAACACAAACTCTGGCAAAAGAAATGCAAGGTGACAATAAGGGAGGCAAAAAGAGAGTTTGAGGAACATTTAGCCAAAAGTATCAAGGGGAATAAAAAAAACTTCTTTAAGTACATCAGAAGCAGGAAACCTGCCAGGGAGGCAATTGGACCATTAGACAATGTGGGAGTGAAAGGGATTATTAAGGAGGATAAGGAGGTTGCAGAGAAGCTCAATGAGTTCTTTGCATCTGTCATCACGGCAGAGGATACTGAGCATATACCTGTTCCTGAACCAGGCTTTTTAGGGATGGAGGCTAGAGAGCTGAGTCAGATAGAAGTGACAAGGGATGATGTTCTAAACTGTCTGGAAAAACTGAAAGCTAACAAATCACCAGGGCCGGATGGCATCCATCCAAGAGTCCTCAAAGAACTCAAATGTGAAATTGCCAAATTCCTTGCTAAAATATTTAACTTATCCCTGAAATCGATCTCTGTACCAGAGGACTGGAGAGTAGCAAATGTAACACCAATTTTCAAAAAGGGATCCAGGGGCGATCCGGGAAATTACAGGCCGGTTAGCCTAAAGTCCGTTCCAGGCAAATTGATGGAAAGCATCCTCAAGGATAAAATTGTAAAGCACCTAGAAGAACAGGCCTTGCTGGGAGTGAGCCAGCATGGCTTCTGTAAAGGTAGATCTTGCCTCACCAACCTTTTGGACTTCTTTGAGAGAGTCAACAAGTGTGTGGATCAAGGTGATCCATCCAGTTGACATAGTCTACCTGGACTTCCAAAAAGCTTTTGACAAAGTTCCTCATCAAAGACTACTGAGGAAACTTAGCAGTCATGGGATAAGGGGACAAGTACATGTGTGGATTGCTAACTGGTTGAAAGACAGGAAACAGAGGGTAGGTATAAATGGAGAGTTTTCACAATGGAGGGAAGTAAGAAGTGGGGTCCCCCAGGGATCTGTACTGGGACCGGTGCTATTTAATTGATTCATAAATGATCTAGAAGTAGGGGTAAGCAGCGATGTGGCCAAATTTGCAGATGATACCAAACTCTTCCGGGTAGTGAAATCCAAAATGGATTGTGAGCAGCTCCAAAAGGATCTCTCCAAACTGGGGGAGTGGGAGACAAAATGGCAAATGCGGTTCAGTGTTAGCAAGTGTAAAGTGATGCACATTGGGACGAAAAACCCCAACTTCAAGTATATGCTGATGGGATCAGAGCTGTTGGTGACGGACCAGGAGAGGGATCTTGGGGTCGTAGTGGACAGCTCGTTGAAAGTGTCGACTCAATGTGCGGCAGCTGTGAAAAAGGCAAATTCCATGCTAGAGATCATTAGGAAGGGGATTGAAAATAAAATGGCTAACATTATAATGCCCTTATACAAAACTATGGTGCGACCACACTTGGAGTACTGTGTACAATTCTGGTCACCATATCTTAAAAAGGACATTGTAGAAGTGGAGAAGGTACAGAAGAGGGCAACCATGATGATCAGGGGCCTAGAGCACCTTTCTTATGAGGCAAGACTACAACACCTGGGACTTTTTAGTTTAGAAAAAAGACGACTGTGGGGAGACATGATAGAGGTCTATAAAATCATGCATGGTGTGGAGAAAGTGGAGAGAGAGAAATTCTTTTCCCTCTCACACAACCCTAGAACCAGGGGTCACTCCATGAAATTGATTGCTAGGAGGTCTAGACCAACAAACGTAAGTACTTTTTCACACAACGCGTGATCCACTTGTGGAACTCTCTGCCACAGGATGTGGTGACAGCCAACAACCTGGATGGCTTTAAGAGGGGTTTGGATGACTTCATGGAGGAGAGGTCTATCAATGGCTACTAGTCGGAGGGCTGTGGGCCACCTCCAGCCTCAAAGGCAGGATGCCTCTGAGTACCAGTTGCAGGGGAGTAATGGCATGAGAGAGGGCACGCCCTCAACTCCTGTCTGTGGCTTCCAGCGGCATCTGGTGGGCCACTGTGAGAAACAGGATGCTGGACTAGATGGGCCTTGGGCCTGATCCAGCAGGGCTGTTCTTATGTTCTTATGTTCACTTTGTGGATAAAGTCACTCGCATCCGTGCTGATTTCGACTCCAGTTTTGGCAGTTCGGGCAGACATGCCTCTGGTACCATCTGGTTCCATTGTATTGGATTCTTTTCAGTTGGTGCGGCCTGAGGATGCGGACAAGATCCTGGGCAGTGTGTGGGCAACATCATGTGCACTTGACTCTTCCCCTTCATCCTATATAATAAAAGGCTAAGTGAGTGGCCGTGGCTTTGGAACGTTGGGGATCTGCGTCCCTGCCTCCCTGGGCTGTTCTGGGCCTGCGCGAAGCGCAGGCCCAGAAGAGCCCAAGGGACACAGGACCTCAGACACCAGTGTCCCACAGCCACGGGCGGCCATTAGCCGGTGTGTGGCGGCGGGGGAAAGTGGCCGAGGCGGCGGCGGAGCCGCCGCCTCAGCCATGAGCTGCGGCACGGCGAGAGGAGGCCGAGGCAACCAGAAGCGGCCGCCCTGAAAAAGGCGAGGGCAATGGCGGCGGGGGAAGACCGAGACGGGGGACAGGGAAGCTGGGCGAGGTGGCGGCGAAGCCGCCAACGAGGCCCCCGCCCGCTCACAGCCGTCGCCGCCGCCTGCTCACCCGCCCTCCCAGCTGCCCAAAATGAAGCTGGGCGAGGTGGCGGCAAAGCCGCCAACGAGGCTCCCGCCCGCTCACAGCCGCCGCCGCCTGCTCACCCGCCCTCCCAGCTGCCCAAAATCACCTTCCCTGCTCCCCCCCAAAAAAGATTAAGGGCCAAAATGGCCCATGAGAAGGTTGCCGCCCCCGCCTATTGCCCTCCCATCTGTCGAAGACCACCTTACCCGCTCCAGCCCGAGGGAAAAGAGAGGAGCTCACGAGCAGAGCTCCTCTCTGTGCTAAGTCACTGCTCAAACTGCCGCTATGGACGCAAAGGACGCCTATTGCGTCCATTGCGACAGTATGGGCAGCAGCTTAACACAGAGAATAGCTCTGTTCCCGAGTTCCTCTCTTCTCCTTCGGGCTGGAGCGGGTAAGGTGGGCTCCGGCAGCTGGGTGCGCGGGAGGGCGATAGGCAGGGGCGGCCACCTTCTCATGGGCCATTTTGGCCGTTATTCATCCACCCCCCCCCCCAAAAAAGTAAAAGCAAAATAAGGAAGAACAAAAACAGAGAACAACAACAAAACAAAAAACAAAAAGAGAGAGGGGACAAGGGGGGAAAAAAGAGACAGAAAGAGAGAGAGACAGAAAAGACGGGATAGAAAGCTAGCGCCCGTTATCATAACGGGCTTAAAAATACTAGTGGCTAATAAAAGCTGCCAGGGAGGGTACAGGTAGATGGTTGGAGGTGATTATTAATGCCCCATTAAGTGAGGGCAGGATGCCACCATGCCTCAAGGAGGCAGTGGTAAGACCATTATTTAAAAAGCCCTCCTTTGATCCCTCCAACCTGGACAATTATAGACAAGGTGATTGAGCATGTGGTGGCGTCCCAGCTGCAGAGGGTCTTGGATGATACGGATTATCTGGACGCTTTTCAATCTTGCTTGTGCCCCAGATATTGGACTGAGACTGTCTTGGTCGTTCTGGTGGATGACCTACACCTGGAACTAGATGGGAAGATTGCATCCCTGTTAGTTCTGCTGGACCTCTCGGCGGCGTTCGATACAATCAACCATGGTATCCTTCTAGGCTGCCTCCCGAGTATGGGAATTAGAGGTACTGTGTTGCAGTGGTTCCAGCCCTTTCTTGGGGGGAGGATCCAGGAGGTGGTGCTGGGAGACTACTGCTTGGTTCCATGGTCATTGGCCTGTGGGGTCCTGCAGGGTTTGGTCTTATCCCCCATGCTGTTTAACATCTACATGAAACTGCTGGGAGAGGTCATCCGGGGACTTGGACTGAGTTGTCAGCAATATGCAGATGACACTCAGCTCTATCTCTCCTTGTCACCTGATCTTAGGGAGGCTGTGGATGTCCTGAATCGGGGGCTGGAGGCCTTGATGGGTTGGATGTGGGCTAAAAAACTGAAATTTAATCCGGACAAGACGGAGGTACTGTTGGTCAGTAGGAGAGCCAATCGGGATGAGGAGATTTTACCGGTTCTGGATGGAGTTGCACTCCCATTGAAGGAGCAAGTACGCAGCTTGAGGGTACTACTGGACCTGGCTCTGCTTTTGGAAACTCAGGTGGAGGTGATGGCCAGGGGTGACTTGGCACAGCTTCGGCTAGTGCACCAGCTGCGTCCCTTTCTCAAGAAGTCAGATCTGGCCACAGTTACCCATGCCTTAGTCAGATCATGGCTGGATTACTGTAACACGTTCTACATGGGGCTGCCCTTGAAGAATATCCAGAAACTGCAGCTAGTGCAAAATGCGGCAGCTAGGGTTTTATCTGGAGCTGCCTGGTGGGAGGACATCACACCCATTCTGAAAGAATTGCACTGGCTGCCAGTTCGTTTCCGGGTCCAATTCAAGGTGCTGGTTTTGACCTTTAAAGCCCTTAATGGTTTGGGCTCGGGGTATCTGAGGGATCGCCTGCTCCCAAGGGTTACTGCCTGCTTGACGAGGTCATCTGAGGGAGCTCTGCTCCAGGTGCCGACAATGAGGGAAGCTAGGTTGTCATGCACTCAGGACAGGGCCTTCTCTGTTGCTGCCCCCAGATTCTGGAATGCTTTCCCGGTGGGTATCCTCAGTCCTCAGTCTCCATCATAGTTTTTAGAAAGCATGTCAAATCGTGGTTTTTTACCCAGGCTTTTATATGATTGTCTCCACTGCTGCTTCTTGTATTTTGTACTGTTTTAATGCTTATGTTTTAATGTATTATTATTATTTTTAATCAGATTTGTTTTTATACGTTTCAGCTCAATTTTTAATGTGTCATTTTTATAATTGTTTTTTTAAATTTTATTGTGAGCTGCCTTGAGATTTTATTAATGAAAGGTGGGGTATAAATGTAACAATAAATAAAATAAAAATAAAGCCCTTATACAAAACTATGGTGTGGCCACACTTGGATTACTGCATACAATTCTGGTCACCACATCTAAAGAAGGACATTGTAGAACTGGAGAAGGTGCAGAAGGGGGCAACCATGATGATCAGGGGCCTAGAGCACCTTTCTTATGAGGCAAGGCTACAACACCTGGGGCTTTTTAGTTTAGAAAAAAGATGACTGCGGGGAGACATGATAGAGGTCTATAACATCATGCATGGTGTGGAGAAAGTGGATAGAGAGAAATTCTTCTCCCTCTCCCATAACACCAGAACCAGGGGTCATCCCATGAAATTGACTGCCGGGAAATTTAGGACCAACAAACGTAAGTACTTTTTCACACAACGCATAATCACCTTGTGGAATTCTCTGCCACAAGAGGTAGTGACAGCCAAAAATCTGGATAGCTTTAAGAAGGATTATGATAACTTCATGGAGGAGAGGTCTATCAACAGCTACTAGTCTATAGGCCACCTCCAGCCTCAAAGGCAGGATGCCTCTGAGTACCAGTTGCAAGGGAGTAACAGCAGGAGAGAGGGCATGCCCTCAACTCCTGCCTGTAGGCTCCCAGCAGCATCTGGTGAGCCACTGAGTGAAACAGGATGCTGGACTAGAAGATGGGCCTTTAGCCTGATCCAGCATAACTGTTCTTATGTTCTTATGCTTGTATCTAAGGGCCTTTCCTAAAACTAAAAAAGATGGAATAAAACAGGGCTCTCAAAGGAAGGCATTGCAATGATGAACTACAGTGATATAGGCACTACTTCACATTCTATGAACCATCCTAAAAGTAGAATTGCAGATGTTCTCAGAAGATCTCAGCAGTGTTTGAGGTCATATAGGAGTGTACTGTTAGTAGAGAAGATAACTGTCAATTCTGCTGAGCCTTTAAGCAAAGTAATCTTATTCAATAAGATAAGATGATAAACTTCCAAAAAACCTGCATTTAGGCCCACTGGTTGGGCTAAAGGTGCTTAAGGTAATTTTGTTTTTGAAGGTAAGTCAATATGTTGGTGATGCAATGCACATATTAACTCCAACCTCTCGACAAAAAGACCTTTTTATGGCATGCACAAAGAAAAACTAAAAGTTGGTAAAAAATAAAAAGATGTTATGGTAAACATAAGACGTTTTGGTGTAACACACTGTCCTCAGTTTAATTTAACAGCTGCGGAATTGAGGTTTTAATCTGTCCTCATTTGTTTTACTTAAACTGAGGATGGTGTGTCACACCGAAACGTCTTATGTTTTTATGTTTACCACCTTTTAGTTTTTCTTTGTGTGCACAATAAAAAGGTCTTTTTGTTGAGAGTTTTGAAGATGTTAATCTGGGCTAGGTAAAAGGGATACCATCCAAGATCCCACAAATGGCAGGAATCCTTGGAGGAATGCTCCTCCCAAGGCCTTGTGCAGTAGGGAGGGTGATTTGTCCCAGCCCCATCCCTAGCACAGGCCCTAGCAGATGCCATATTGGCCAGGGACCTTGATGGGGGCGGGGTCTTCACAAATCCTAGGGCTGAGCGGCCCAGGGTATGTGAAGGCCTAGAAGTGTTGAGTTGACTATGAGTTGAGTTGAGTTGACAACCCCTGCTGGGGGTTGACTATGAAGGGAAAGGAGCGGGTTTTTACCTGCTTACTTTCGGAGTCAGGGTGTATCGCCCATGCAAGGCACAGGGAAGGACTGTGAAGTCTGAATCCTGTCTTTTCAGGCCCGCACTGTCCGGGGGTGGTGGGTGGTGGAGTGCTTACCCTCCTACAGTCTGCTTACTCAAATTAATCTGATTAATGGAATTGTGGCCCTTTATACCCACTATTTCGATGTCAGTGTCTTCTTGGGGCTTGGGGCTGGGGACAAAGATACAAATGCAACAAATAATGAATATAATGATTTGTGCTCTGGGATCAATAATTACCAAGCATGTCTTCTGTATATCTCTCTCTTGTTTTTGCAATTTGCTGTACTGTTTAGCTGGTGGAATTGAATATCTATCTATCTATCTATCTCCCCTAAAGGTTGTGAGCATAAGTGAAGACCACAATGGAGAGTTCAGTGTATGTTTTCCATAGCATGAGAAACATGGAATGCACCAATTGTGACAGGAGGAAATGCGACCGCATAATGGCGTCACCACATTAAAACATGAGCATGAGCAGTGGTCCTCACATTCTGAGAAGAAGAATGTAAATTTCCTCTTAACAGTTTGGTCCTCTTGTCAACTGATGCAAATTGTCCCCACTCAATCAACCTACATGAATGTGCCCACTTGTATACAATGTTGTATTTAGTCTGCTATCTTACAGTATCACAGAACTAACTGTGATAGCTCTGGAAACTACTTCAAGGATTCCTTGTTTTGAGGTGTGCGTGTGTGTTTAAAACACTACAGCAATAATTGCACAGCTTATAGGTTCCAAACTGCATGTAAGTGTTTGGAGAACAGGCAGTCTGCAACTGTGTGAGGATTCCGTGAAACTTTACCTCAGACTAATACATTTTGGCAACGTTTTCCTTTTTCCAACTATGCCCCTATGACTATTTCCTGCAGTTCAAAGATCAAACTTCCTCCTTCATCATTTTTAATAGTTTATAAATGGTGCATGGCAGATCATAGTGGCCCATGTCATAGTCAACTGATGGGAGCCCAAGTTGAACCATACCCCCTTTTGATTGCTGACCTGTTTATTGAGGTTTGCAGTTCTATTTCCAATTCAGAAACACTTAGGCTGAAAGTAGATTTGATGTAGTATGACCCAACCAGGTTTATGCTGCATTCCTACAAAGCTAGGGAGATATAAACTGCAGCATGGGTGGGTAGGAAGTGGAAGCTGACCCTTCCTCTCCATGTACTGTTCTTCCCAATTTCCCCTCTCCCCTTTTCTATTTTTCTCCTGGAAGTGTTTACTTCCAGTCACAGAACTCCACTGGGGCTGGGGGACAGAAATGGGAAAGGTTTCAGCTCCTCCTCCAACCTACTCTTGTCATGCTTTAAATTTTCACCCACTTCACCCTTGCTCCGTAGGAATTCTTCAGTAACCTATCTTGACATATGGGTTTCCTTCCATCACATCTATTCTGGCCTTAGAAGACAGCCATAATTCTAAGCATAGGGTATGAGTTCATAGGTCATTCAGTAGGCTCCTAACCAAACATTCCTAATAGGCAAGAAAAATACAATAGAAGAATAGGGACATAGGAAGCTGAGTCAGACCATTGGTCTATCTAGCTCGGTATCATCTTCACAGACTGGCAGCGGCTTCTCCAAGGTTGCAGACAGGAATGTCTCTCAGCCCTATTTTGGAGATGCTGCCAGGGAGGGAACTTGGAACCTTCTGCTCTTCCCAGACTGGCTCCATCCCCTGCGGGGAACATCTTAGTGCTCACACTTCTAGTCTCCCATTCATCTGCAACCAGGACAGACCCTGCTTAACTAAGGGGACAAGTCATGCTTGCTACCATAAGACCAACTCTCCTCATACAGTTTGGGGAGTGGCCATTGCTCAGTGGTGGAACAGCATATGCTTTGCATGTAGAAGATATAAACTTTACTCTCCAGTTAAATGTCTTCATTAGTAGGTGCTGGAACTGCTGTCACTCAGGGTACTGGGCTGTTTGGATCATTGTTCTGACTGAATTATTATGGGGGTACATCCTAGCTGATAGAGTGACGAGGACAGGAGAGGCCAAAATTCTAAAGGACAGAGACTATTTACATTTAGTTAAACTAAATCACCTGACCAAAAATGAAACATTGACCAATGCTATAGACCTCAGAGGGAAGGCAATTTGAGAGGAGGCAGGGTAAAATCTGACATGGGAGGAAAATGTCTTCTTAACCCTATATAGACTATCTTTTACATAACCTGTGGATCCTTTGAAAGTGGCAGCTTTCGTTCAAATTATGCTGAGATACAGCCGCATCAATCTGTCTCAGATTGGTCATGTGAATGCTGCTGCTGATCTTTTTTGATTGCAAATAAATTACTTTGTGCATGACTGCAAATGCTCAATAAGTTGCATTTTCAACTGCATGATGGGGTGCATGGGCATGGACAGCTGATAATCCATATGGGTGGACTGAATGTTGAGGTTGTCATGGTCACAGCACTGTATTTACTCACTTTGATGCTCCCTCACTCCGAAGAGGCAATCACTGTAAGCATTTGTCAGGACAGTGAGTGATGGGCTGGAGGCAGGACATCTGACCCACTTCCAGCCCTGTAAGCATGTTTGGCAGTATTCTCTCTGAAGACCTGAACAGGGCTACTATGTCATTCAGATAAAATGAAACCCTCTCATTGCTTTTCTGATAGTGTCAGAAAAAGAAAGACAGTGGCTGCATTCACACGTAATGCAGAACTAGAGTTTCAAGGGGCAGAGGATTTCTTACCATTATATCTCAGTGCAGGAAACTCCAGTTCCACGAGGCAACCAACCTGAGTTTTTAAAACTCCAATCTGAACCCTTGGGTTGCAGAGGCACTCTTACCATTACCATGTGCCATGGTGAGTGTGTGTGTGTAGGAGGAGGAGGATGCTTAATTTGCTGTGGCTGGGGAATGGACCTCCAAAGGCCTTTAGGTCCAGGCTCCAAAATTTGGAACCACAGGCTGTTACCTTCAACTGGGAGGAAGTTCCTCCCTCTCTCCAGCCATGATTGGCTATGTGGGCTGTCCTTCATGCCAGAAGGAAGCCTGAACAGCCAGTTCCTTTTCCTCTCTGCAGTGTTCTCCATTACATCTGAATTCAGACAGAAGAGCAGGGTGGGGAGCAGAACCACTGGTCCACTGGACCCGCAGTTCCATGTTACATGAGAATGTGGCCATAAAGTAAATACCGTGTAATATCCAGACTAAATTAGACATGACTAAGCACTCTTGAAATCAATGAGACTAGTTAGTCATGACTAGGGCTGCCCTATAGAAAAGAGAACAGATCTCCTGTACCTTTAAGAGATGCAAAGAACTGGGAATTTCAGTAGGTGCAGCTTGTCATGCAGGGGAAGAAAAGCTACAGCTGCTGAAATTCCCTCTTCTGTTAAAGACACAGGAGACCAGACCTCTTTTCCATATGCAGTTCTTCTCATGAATTTCAGGAAGACCCTCAAGACTCACCTCTTTTTGCAGGCTTTTAATTAGAATTAATTTTAATAATTTGTTTTAATAACTGTTTTATTATTGTTTTATTGTGTTCTGTGGATTTTAAACTGTGACTTTGTATATTGTTTTAAGTTGTGTACACCTCCTAGAGATGTACATATTAGGTGGTATAAAAATATGAAAAACAAATAATAATAAATAAAACTTAGGTCTTATTAATTTCAGTAGTTGACACGCTATGCGGCCTTACAAGGGCAAAGCAGGAGCTCCATGCTTACAAGGAGTGACTAAACTAACTGTGTGCTTCACAGCACTGGATAGGCAGATCAGGAGGGAGGGAGAGATGATTTTAACTTCTCTCCCCTTCCCACAAAAGTCCTTTTTGCATACAGGAATATATCCGTGAGGGTCAAGCAGAGAGCCAAGTAACTTGCAAAGAGGATGTTACAGGGTCCGTACATCAAAGAGCTGTTGTACCACCTTCCCTTCTGACCCCTGGAAAACGGGGTTAAGGGAGTGCTTGCTACAATCAGCTATAGCCCCACCCCTCTGCTTTTCATGGCCTCTGTCAATGACTAAGCATTGCTGTAGTGTGATCAAAACATACTAGGCATCCATCCCTCTAGCTAACTCCCCATCTCCCAAAGCCCAGTCTTGGGTTGTTGTGAATAAGATGTTTGAGTGTTTTCCAGTTTTTGACTGAATTTACCCACATAGAACTGGAATACCAAAGAAGATTCTACAGGAAATTAATTCCAAGTGTGTTTGTTTTGGATTTAATTAATTAATTCATCCATCCATTCATTTAAAATATGCTGAAATTCTATTTTAATTCTTTAAAACATGTCTCCTTATCAAAACAGCCAAACCATCATTAACTAAAATGAATGCTGAAAAGGTGCAAACATGTATTTGGATGGAGTTTCCATTTTTAAACCCCAGTGATTATAATTTCCATTTTAAAATGGAGTGTGAAACCGCTACAGAATTGAGGCATCCCACCGATAGTATCAGTTTCTTACTTTTCACAAACATATGACCCAAGTTTGCTAGTTAAATGCATTATTACTCACCAAGGAGCCCTTTTCATGAGGTTTTTCTTTCTTTCTTTTTTAAAGATAAAACTCTTTCTGAAACAGCAAAAGCAAAAACATCAGCTTGTGGTTAAAATCTTTAACTGGGGGTCTTAGACAGAGTATGGTGTTAGCTAATTGTAAGTGTGCAGTGGTGACACAGGTTTACTTGACACGGGAATATCAAGTGTTAGCGCAAGTTCCTGCAGCTGTGAGTCATTATTTCCAGTGGCAGTGGAAAACCATTGAGATATCCCTGGTGGAATGTTGTGGCAGGTATAATATTAACCCTTGCCACCACTCTCTCTGAAAATTTTAGCAAAGGCCAAACTTGAATGGTTTGTATGTCTGCCAAGTTTTGGGAAATAAAAAACAGTAGCACCAATATAAATTTTAAAAGAAGAAAGATAGGTTACAAACTAGTGATGTCCTTCACTTCTAGTGAGGCTTTTAACTTCATTTGCCTACAAACGCTGGCCTATGGACATCTATGTCAGATATGATTGCCCATCACAGTGTAAGTGGAATAATGTCAACATTTAATTTATGGGGTTTCAAGATTTAACAGAGTGGTGCTTTCCTACAGGGGACCATTTCTACTTCATTTTTTCTGTTGAAGAATCCCTGCATATCTGATAGGAAAGTCCTGTGTACTGCAGAGAGTTTAGGGGCATGTTCTGGCCAGGGGTGTTGAGTTTCACTGGGACCCACACAAACTAAGAATACATCTTAGAACACTCCCCTTGTGATTGCCCATTCCAGGAGGATATCAGCAGTGGCAGACAAACTAACTTTCAGGAAAGCTGGTAATCTATACTCATTTGTTTTTCTACCATTTTCTAGTAATAAAAAATATTATTAATTATTTTTTTAAAAGGAAAGTGTTCCTTTCAAAACTGATTGTCTTTATTATCTATTTATTCAACACATGTGCCACTTTTTAAGCCCCTACACAAGACTCTCACTGAGTAACACAGGGGCTATACACATCACTGCGCATGTGGGCAGGCGGGCAGGTGGGCAGGTGGTGGGGATGGCAGGGTTCAACCTACCTTCCTCAGATGATTGTGTGTGGTCCCTGCAAGCTGCACACGCACATGACCTGCGCTGCTGGCAGCATGAGTAAATAGAGGCCGGGACTCGTTATCCCTGCCTCAGCATATCCCACAAGGCACTGTGTGACCATTGTGATGCCTCAGGGAATTTCCCCATCAGACGGGTGCTCTAGGCACCCATCTCTGTGTCTCCTCAGCTCCATGGAGCTGAGGAGACACACAAGGCCAGCAGCCAGGTTAAGACAGCACTTGCTCCCTTAATCTCAACTAAGAGCCAGACTCAGAAGTGGGGTTAGGCTGGGTGGGATCTATGTAGATCCTGGTGCTCCACATAAGCAGCCTGGCAAAGGCTAGGCTGTTTGTGAGAACAGTCTCATTGAAACTTACAAGGAACCTTTGGATTTCACTGAAACACACAGTTTAAAACTACTGCACAGTTAGTTTTAAACACAGTTTAAATCTGAAATAGAGGACAGGAGTTCTACTGTGCCTTGAAATTTTTGTCCTCTCTAATAAAACGCTTGGTGTCCGTCCGTGGACGGACACCAAGCGTGTGTCCGTGCCTCCCTGCCCTGTTCTGCGCCTGCGCGAAGCGCAGGCGCAGAACAGGGCAAGGGAGACACGACCACCGGCACCCGGTGGCCATCTTGGGCGGCCAGAAGCGGCCGCCCCGAAGAAGCCGGGTAAGCGGCGGCGGGGGACACTGGCCGAGGAGGCGGCGGAGCCATGGCAGAGGCCTGGCCGCCGCCGCTTACCCGGCTTCTTCGGGGCGGCCGCTTCTGGCGGGGCCAGAACGCGCCGAGTGAGACACAACCATGGCGACCAGGCGGCCATAATGGCCGGGGGAAGAAGCGGCGGCTGAGGAGAAGCGGCAGCCACGAAGCCGGGCGGGTAGAAGAGGCGGGGGAAGCCGGCCGAGGCCTGGCCGCAACGCCAAAGACGGCGGGAGGGAAGAGGCGGCGGGGGAAGAGGACACCGGGGCCGGGCAGGCAGCAATCTGGCCAGCGGGGACGAAACTCTGGGCGGCACTCTGGGAGGCGGGAGGGAAGAAGAAGCGGGGACTGGGGGAAGGAAGCCAGGCGAGCTAAAACATGAGCAGCGGCTGCAGAGTTAAATAAAATAAACCCTCATTTTAATGGGCACCCATGAGAGCAGCCGCGAAGGCGCCCCAGCGACTCCCCTCCTCCCCCCCCCTCGGAGGCAGACGGTGGGCCACAGAACTCTGCGGACGACGACGCCTCCATGGCGGTTGCCGTTGCCCTTCTTCGCCCACCGCCGGGAGAGGAGGAGGATGCGCTGCCGGATGGCTGTGGCTCCTTCGGCCGCGCTGCACCCCCTCACAGCGCCACCGCTGAGCCCCAAGAAGAGCTGCCGCTTCTGGCCCAAGCCTGAGCTGGCGGCGGCACCGTCAGCAGCAACAACAGCGGCCCTGGAACATCCCGCCGCCTCGCCATGCCCGCCAGCCTCGCGTTCTTGCCCGTGCTGCTGCCAAGAAGCCAGGCGAGTGGGCTCCGGCTCCGTGTCTCTGCCCCACATGGCTAGCAAGGTGTTGTGTCTCCCTGCGCTGAGCTCTCAGGTTAGGACAGGTCCAGCCTGGGGACCCTTATTTTAACGGGCGCCCGAGAGAGCAGCCGCGAAGGCGCCCCAGCGACTCCCCTCCTTCCCTCCCCGTCCCCCCCTCGGAGGCAGACGGGCAAGCATACCAGGTCTTAAACCAGTTCAGTCCCACTGAACTGTAGGGTGTGCTTTAATATTCCATGTTAGCTTAATTTGGTTTAGTCCCTGAATCTTCAGTGGGGCTAAAGTAATAAGTCCAAATATACTGCTTTAAGTCATTTGCTGCTTGCCAGATTAGAATATATTTGTATACATGTATGCCTTCTCCCACTTTTTTTGACTGCACTGCACTTTTTCTGACTGCACTTTTTTAAAAACTGCATTGTCTTGATCTTTGGATTTATTTGACTCATTTTTTCATGTAATGCAAATTGTCTTGGGAGCCCTTGGTAGGGTGAAAAGGGAGCATATATAAACCTAAAGCAATGAAATAATAATTAAATTAAATAGGCATTAAATAGACAACAGACTTCAAATCCATATGCTAATGCTCTGATGCAGAAATGGACCCTCACCCTGTAACCTCTTTCCTATTCCTTTTAATAAAAAGGGAAGGAGACGAGGGGGAAGAAAGGAGAGAGAGAGAGAGAAAAGGAAGGAATGAAAGAGAGAGAAAAAGAAAAAGAAGGAAAGGAGGGCGAGAGAGAGGGAGAAGGACTGGGGGGGAACGGTACTAGCGCCCGTTATTTTAACGGGCTTAAAAATACTAGTATTAATATAAGAATGTAAGTGCAGCCCTGCTGGATTGTACCCAAGGCCTATCTAGTTCAGCATCCTGTTTCCCACAGTGGCCCACCAGGTGCCTCTGAGAAGCTCACAGGCAAGAGGTGAGGGCATGCCCTCTTTCCTGCTGTTTCTCCCCTGCAACTGGTATATAGAGGCTTCTTGTCTCTGGGGCTGGAGGTGGCCTACCAAAGGGTGTTTGTGTAGGGGAAGAATGGCAGTTCAGTCCCCAAATAGCAAAACAAAACCAGTTTGGTGAGAAGCTAGCAAAGCAAGAGGTCTTGAGACAGTTCTTTAGTATTGAAGAACTACAAGGATTTATTTAAAGAAAAGGTTACAAATGGATGTAAAAAAGCCTGCAGCATAATTTCAGTTGTAGCTCATGGATGAAGAGAGAGACCAAAACAAACAGCCATTTCTGAAGAGACAAAATGGAGACTAACAATGGAAGAAGAAAGGGGGAGGAATCCAGCACTTTTATCCATGACCCTAACACACACACCCCAGTGGAGCTGAGAGCTGATGCTGCCAGGGTCTTAGCTCCAACACTCCTTCTCATTGGCTCATTCTGCTGTCTATAAGTCCCAATTTCTCTCTCAAGGTTTTGAAATGATTCCTGGGCAACAGCTTAGTTAGCACATCTGCTGCCATTTGTTCACTTGGACAAATACATCAATTTTACAAGTTCTTTTTCTTGTGCATCCCGCAAATAATATTTTTTGTTCTAAATTTAGTTTTCTCCATTTGTGAGAACAGGATGCAGCAGGGTTTTTTGGTTCTAACACTGAAAATTTTGAAATCCAACATTAGCTTGTGCAGCCATGTCACCTCTTGACATGCTTGAGTGGCAGATACATATTCTGCCTCAGTAAATGAGATAGCAACTATTGATTGCTTGCAACTACAACAACTGACTGTTCCAACACCATAAAAAAATACATAACCACTGGTTGACTTCTGGTCTGTTTGATCCTCAGCCCTGTCTACATCCATATAACCTACCAATTTGGGTCCACTACTAGCAGGGAACTTTAATTTTAAATAGACTGTCCCTTTTAGGTACCTGCCTAGTCTGTTTACTGCAGTCCAGTCACCCTTGCTGGGTGTGCTTACTTTCCTACACAAGATTCCTACAGATGCAGCTATATCCGGTCTTGTTATCATAGCTACATATAAAAGCTTTCCAATCGCTGTCTTCAGTACTCACAGTTGTCTGACAGAAGTTCATTCCCTCCTTCTATTTTAGATAACCTATTTCCATAGATGTACTTGTTTCTTTGGCCTCTGTGAGTCCCAAATACTCTAGTAAGTCATTTACGTTCTGGTTTTGGTTAAGCAAATAGCTTCCATCTTCTTCTCTCTCTATGTGTATCCCAAGATAGTGTGGAAACAGGCCAAAGTTGTTTTACTTCTATCTCACAATTCAGGTGATTCATTATTTCAAGGCTGTCCTCTCTATTTTCATAACAAATTATCAGAACATAAACAGAATAAATTATGTAGGCCCATCGGTTGTCTTTGAACCTTGAGTACAAGCAAGGGTCAGCCTTTCCTTGGGTAAATCCCTAGCAACTGGTTTAATTTGACATTCCAGGCTCTTGTAGCCTGCTTTAGTCCATAAATACTTTTCTGTAGCTTACATACAAGTTTTTCTTTACCAGGTTCCACAAATCCTGGAGGCTGCTCAATATAAATATCTTCTTTGATGTCTCCATGACGAAATGAATTTTTCACATCTGTTTGTTCCATTTGCATTTTCTTTGCTGCTGCAATGCTTAGGAGTGTCCTTACTGAGGTGTGTATTACAATGGGCGCAAATGTCTCGTCAAATCTTCAACATATATTTGCAAGAATCCCTTTGCCATCAGTCTCGCTTTGTAACGCTGGACATCTCATTCTGCATTTTGCTTAATTTTAAAAATCCACTTGCATCCCACAGTCTTTCTTTCCTCCCTCAACTAGCTCTATGAGTGTCCATGTGTTATATTTGTGCAATGATTCAATTTCTTCTTTTACAGCTTCCTTCCAGTTTTGTGCTTCAGTTGCAGGTTAGTTGTCAATTTCTTTCCACATGCTTGGTGCTTGAAACCTTTCTCCCTTTGCAATGTAGGAAGGTTTCTTAGGTGGAACTCCTTTATTTTGTCATGTTGAATGCCACACCCTTTGTTCATCATTAGCATTCTCTTCTGCTGAATCGCTGCCAGGTGAAAAACCTACAGTGGATCCTTCCTTTTAGTCATATTGCCTTGATTCTTTCACCAACTGAAAACTGGGCTCTAAGTTTGGCAGTTCACTAGTGGTTGGTTTTTCATTTTCATGGAAGTATGCTATATTGCATATTTTAATTGTTTATGTGGCAAGATCTAAAATCCTATACATTGTATGGAATAATCAACAAGTATTCCTTTCTCAGATCTACAGTTGAGTTTGGTCCTTTTGACTTTTGGTGATTGCTTTAGATCCAAACTCTCTTATATGACTCAAAGTGGGCTTGTTGCCATGCCATAACTTCCTGTGGCCTTTGTTGGCAATCTGTTTTGCAGGTAAGTAGCAGTCATCACTGCCTCTCCCCAAAATTTAGTAGCCAAACCAGCATCTACAAGCATGCATCTCATTATTTCCATAAGAGAGCGATTCTTTCTTTCTACCACTCCATTTCACTCCAGAGTATAAGAAACAGTCTTTTGGTGTTCAGTGCCCTCCTCCTTTAGGGATCTTATGACATCATGCCCAGTATATTCACCACCATTGTCAGTGCGGAGGATCTGTGGCTTTCTCCCAAACTTGTTGCTCACTCTTGCAACATATTCTTTTAGTCTTTCTAGTACTTGTCCCTTTTCACAAGTATGTATATGTGTATCTAGAATAGTCATCAAAGAAAGTAAGAACATATTTATTCCCTCCTGAGGTATTAACTTGCATTGGTTCACCAATGTCACTATGAATCAGATCCAAAGGATGCTGTGTTTCTCTTTCTTTGCATGGAAGAAAAGCAGGTCATGTTGCCTTTGCTCTTATACAGCATGCACACTTTGATTCAGTGATGCAGGGGACTATTTTTAGATCCTTTACCAAATCCAATTTTTCAGCCTGACATATCATTTTGGCATCTCTATGGTGCCACAAATTCAGATACCTTTTGTATGTGCATTCCTTCACAGTTGTGGCCTCTTCAGTCATACATTCAGCTGGCCTGAAGGCCCCAAAATATCACACTGTAACTGCCTCATGAAAGAGCCCAACCTCCCATGAAGAGTTACAAAGGGGGTTCAACTGCTGCAGGAAAGCCTCCAAAAGGTCCAAGATAATGGGCTGCCTCAGATCTTGGCCCAACAGCCAAGATCTGACAGCCTAGCCCACCCCTCCAGCATGCACCTGACCCTGCCATCTCCAGTACCATCCTGTACCCCCTGGGCCTGAGATTTCACAGGACAGAGTGGCTAAGTAGCCATCCAGAGGAGTGCAGGTATACCAAATACTGCATTAGATGGTCGGGGGTGGGGGGTGGGCCAGGTGTCATGGAGACCTTGATGCTCCCTAAATGTATGGAAAGAGGCTACCTTACTGGAGTAACTAGCCCTGGTACTGGGCGCCAAGGACACATCAATAGCCCAATGGGCTTCTATCCACCAAGCCTCCACAGAGCCTCCAGTAGCATTTCTGGTTCCAAATTGGCCTCAGGAGCTAACTCTCCAAACCTTGCTACCTGGAAATGAGATAGGGCATTGGCTACTTCATTCTGGAAGCCTAGCATATGATGCACTACAAACAGGATGTTAAACTGCAGGTACTGGAGAACAAAGGGATGCAGGAGCCCCATGAACCTAGCTTAACGGGAGGTTTGAGAGTTCACAACCTACACCACTGCCTGATTGTCACATCAAAAGTGAACTATAGAGTCACGAAACTGAGGTGCACAGCCACAACAATGGGAATTCTAAAAGAATGTAAGATCTCTCATAATCCCCTTCTCTGTCCATCTTAAGGGTCATCGGGTGGAGCACAATTTTCCCCGAAATATACTCCAGAACTGAGGCCCCCAGCCACATCAGAATGCACCTGGAACTCAGCCTCCAACAGATAATCTGTGTGCCAGAAGGAAACCCCATTAAAGTCCCACAAGAATACCGCCCACACTGTCAGGTCTGCGCACATGCCCTCAGTAACCTGCACCCTGCAATGAGGCGTCTTGACTCCTGCCACAGTGTTACAGAGTCATCTTAGAAAAGTCCTGTCTGGAGCTACCACCCTGCAAGCAAAATTAAGATGTCCAGTGACTACTTGTAACTCCCTGAGGGTGGTCTTCCTAGCTGACTCCAAGGCCCCAATAAGCTCCCTGAGTAGTCTGAGTTTCTTCAGGAAGGTGACTGTATCCCACGACCGTGTCCAACTCAATGCTCAAGAACGACAGTCATGTAGATGGCCCTTCAGTCTTACCTTTGGCCAATGGAACACCCAACTCCTCATTCAGCATGATGAAATTATCAAGCAGCCAGTGACACCAGCCAGAGGCACAGGGCCTAACAAAAAAGAAGTCATCTAGCAAATGTGCAATCTGCCCTCCTCCTCAATGCCCACTCCAAAAAGGTAATAAATGCTTCAAAAGCAGCACAGAAACAGAGCATCCCACGGGGAGTGCCCTGTCGAAGTAAAACTTCCCCTCAAAGCCAAAGCCTAATAGGTCAAAATCTAGCAGGTGGACAGGCAACAGTCAGAAGGCAGATTCAATGTCACACTTTGCAAAGAGGGCCCAAGGGCCATATCCCCTCAAAGCTTCACCAAAGGAGGTGTAGCACACTGAGCAAAGTTGATTGGGGATGCCATCATTCACAGATGAACCCTTGGGGTAGGATAGGTGGTGAATCAGGCAAAATTCACCCAGGGTCTTCTTGGGTACTACCCCCAATGGTGCAAGTGAGGAAGTGGGGGAGAGTCAAAGGGGCCCATTACTCAGCCTGCTGGTATCTCCTTAGCTATCTTCCTGTGCAAAACCTCCTCCATGCCTAATACTAGGCAAAAGTTATGGGCAAAACCTGCTTCATGCCATGAGGATGAAGGAATCCTGAAACCCTCCCCCAAACCCTTCAACAAATAAACAGCAGCCCGGCAATCCAGGTAATCTGCCAAAAGCTGAGCCAAAACCTTCAATTTAATTTGGCTGGGACTGTTTTCAGGGGCAGGGGAGTGGGGGTTACCTTCCTTTGGTTAGGTTGCTGATTCCTGAATCGAGTGTTCCAGCCTTTTCCCCTGTTACCAGAAGAACTGGGGTGTTTGGTGCCTCAGAAACTGCATGCATGCCAGAACCTGCAGGGCAACCTGGTACAGCGACCCCCACTACTGAACTCCCAGAAGACTAGGTGGGGTTGAACCCACAGCTGGCCTGCCCCTGAGGCATTGGAGGAACCTGATGGAACGGACATCAGATGGCCACTGTCAGCCCTATCGCTGTCCACTAGGTGTAAAGGTGATATGATAAGTAACCACAGCTTGTCACGTGGGGCATCTAAAGTGGCCCTCATCCTAAAATGAGGTGCCCACAAAGTCCATGACAGCCCAATGAATAATGTCCATGTACTTAACCAAGGCAGGGCCCCTAGCCGGCTGAGCTTTGAGAACCACCCCCACATAAATGCTGAACTCCCAAAGCCAATAATTCCAGGTCCAGTCCACTGGTTTATGCTTGGGAATCTCCTGCTCCTCATTGGAATCACCCTCCTGCTTCATCTCAGTCTTCCTAAACAGCAAACTAAAAATATCTACATATTCTCCCTTCAAAATCTTCTCCTTCATAGCTGGCAGTAAGTGTTCCCCCAGTGGAAGACCCCGAGCCCCATAAGGTGAATGTTGTGGGGATGGGACCACCCCCATGGGCAACCTCCCTCTGTCCTGGCTGGCATTGGTGCTGTGCCTTGTGATACATCTCACCTCATTTGCACCATATCATCCATATCATCCTCCTCCTCTGATGATGATGATGATGACTGAGGGAGGGGACTCCTTAGGTTTTTAATGGGGTGGCCCCCTTGTTTACCCAGGGCTTTCTTGAGAGGCATGGCAATAGCACCAGGTATGCCTCTAACACCACCGTCCCCCTTGAATGCAGCTGCAGCAAGCTAGCCAAGCAGAGCTATATCCAATAGGGCCACTACTGCAAACAAACATCCTGGCTGTAATTGCCAAGGACAACGCCCCCACCCCCCGCCCAGTAACAAGCACTAACAAGCACCCAATAATGGAAAAAAGAGGGTGAGTCTCAGGAAAGGAGGCCCACAATGCTACTCTGGCCACCCTCCTGCAAACAGGCCCAAACACTCCCTTCCTGCCTAGGGTAGAAGTGCCCACATGGCAAAATTGCTGTGGCGTGGACCTCTGGGATCTTGGCCACGCCCAGCCCTTCTCCTCCCCTACAGGCCCCCAAAATGTCCCCTCTCCATCCTGGGACAGAACCTTCAGATGGTCAAATCACCGCCTCAAGAGCCGCTGGGATCCTGGCCACGCCTGGCCCTTCTCCTCCGACTCCTCCCAACAGGGACCACGGCAAGAGCCATGGAGATCCCCGCAGCACCCAGCCTTCCACCTCCAGTTCCCACACTGCTCGCCATCCATGCAAACTGCTTCTCTTTGGCCCTACTTTGGCCATGTAGCTGGGAAGGAGTGACGAGAGCTGCGTTTCCCAAAGCCAAACAGAAGCAAACTGAAGAGGGGAGGCATAGGACAGCCTCCACAGCACGCAAACCCTGCCTCCCTTGCAATCACTGTCCAATCAGGGCACTCCCTGCAGCTGTCAGTCTAAGTGGTGGGACAAAGACCCATCCCCCAGCACGAGGCTGAAGGATGGAGCATTCTGCTGTGAGTGTCATCCTGTAACGAAGGGATAAGAAATAAAGGGCCATATATGGATGTGTTGTCACCTTAAGTGGCGCAGCGGGGAAGTGCTTGACTAACAAGCAGAAGGTTGCCGGTTTGAATCCCCGCTGGTACTATATCGGGGAGAAGATGCTGATTGGAAGATGCTGAAAGGCATCATCTCATACTGTGCAGGAGGAGGCAATGGTAACCCCTCCTGTATTCTACCAAAGAACACCACGGGGCTCTGTGGGCGCTAGGAGTTGAAATTGACTTTTAAAGAATTATTATTTATTGTTAAATTTATATACCGGCTTTCATTAAAATAATCACAAGGCGGTTCACATAGAAAAAGTTAAAACAAGACTATAAAAACTACACAATTAAAATATGCTAAAATATAAAAACAGATCTAATTATTATTTTTTTTAAAGCATACATAAAAATTTGACGGCACACTTTACCTTTATATAGATGTGTTAATCGCTTGCACCACAAACATACATGTCACAAACTACTATTGAAAGTGACTCATTCATCCTCCTTGTTTGTCTCCTTCCTAAAAGAATGACTCTAAAAGAATGAGGTTCACCTGTGTGACAGCAGTGAGAGATGAGCTTTTTCCAAGTACAAACACACTAACCAACATGGTGCTGTCATCAGGGAGCTAGGGTAGCCCAGCCCACCTCCCTTGCAAGCCTCTTTTGCCCTTCCCCATCCCTGGGATGAATTTTAAACTGCAGGTTCAGCAGTGAGGGAGGTAAGAAAAGACCTTCTTTCTTCCTTGTTGACAATCAGCCATTTAAAATGCATCCTTGTGACAGAGAAGGGTGGAGCAAGCATGCAGGAAAGGTGGTGCTGGCCCTGCCCCTGATGCTGCCATCAGTCTCAGGAGTGTGGCCAGCATCTGGTGGCATGGCCAGCAGTGCATGGGCCTTGCCTTGAGTGGTTCTAGCGCTTGAGCTGGTGTTAGCATCAGTGCTCATGCTGAGCTTGACTAGGGGGAGGGGCATTCGGATTACTTCTCCTGCACTGAGAAACCCGGCCTTTGCTAGAGTGAGTGTCATGCTTGGAAAAGTGGTGTGGCGGCAGCAGATATCCTTCTCGGGTGTCGGTGATGGACCAGGAGAGGGATCTTGGGGTTGTGGTGGACAGCTCGTTGAAAGTGTCGACTCAATGTGCGGCAGCTGTGAAAAAGGCCAATTCCATGCTAGGGATCATTAGGAAGGGGACTGAAAATAAAGTGGCTAATATTATAGTGCCCTTATACAAAACTATGGTGCGACCACACTTGGAGTACAGTGTACAATTCTGGTCACCACATCTTAAAAAGGACATTGTTGAACTGGAGAAGGCGCAGAAGAGGGCAACCAAGATGATCAGGGGTCTAGAACACCTTTCTTATGAGGCAAGACTACAACACCTGGGGTTTTTTAGTTTAGAAAAAAGACGACTGCGGGGAGACATGATAGAGGTCTATAAAATCATGCATGGTGTGGAGAAAGTGGAGAGAGAGAAATTCTTCTCCCTCTCCCATAAGACTAGAACCAGGGGTCATCCCATGAAAGTGATTGCCAGGAAATCTAGGACCAACAAATGGAAGTACTTTTTCACACAACGCATAACCCACTTGTGGAATTCTCTGCCACAAGATGTGGTGACAGCCAAAAACCTGAATGGCTTTAAGAAGGGTTTGGATGACTTCATGGAGGAGAGGTCTATCAATGGCTACTAGTCAGAGGGCTGTAGGCCACCTTGAGCCTCAAAGGTAGGATGCCTCTGAGTACCAGTTGCAGGGGAGTAACAGCAGGAGAGAGGGCAAGCCCTCAACTCCTGCCTGTGGCTTCCAGTAGCATCTGGTGGGTCACTATGTGAAACAGGATGCTGGACTAGATGGGCCTTGGGCCTGATCCAGCAGGGCTGTTCTTATGTTCTTATGCCTTTGGGATCACTTCTGAGTCATCCATCATGGTACTGCTGATCACTGCTTAGGACACATTAGCCCTCTTCAGATATTATAAGCCCAAGCAGTGCTTATGCTTACAACTGCAAAAGCAGCGAGAAAGTTCCACCCCACCACTGTCACTCATCCCCTCCTGCTTGGCGCACACACTTACAACATCATTTGTCCAAAGGGGGATGTGCATTACCTGCTCATGGAATCGCCAATGAACATGCTTATGGCAGGTCCCCCTTCATAAAAACAATGTCATAAGTGCGTGCATCCGGTGGGAGGAGGTGAGTGACAGCAGCAGGACAGGACTTCCTCCCTAATTTTGTTGTTGAAAGTGTAAGGAACACTTGCACTTATAATGTCTGAAGAGGGCTATTGTTTAGTATTACTCAAGTCTAGACAAGTAAGCACCTGAGAGGTGACGTCTCCTGCTCTCCTGCTCCCCGTCCTTTGCATGCTCACTGTAAATGCTTTGGTTGTCTGAGGATTTCTACATAATGTATTGACCTCTACAATTCAAAAAGTGTGTGGATAACAAAATTGTCACTGCTGATTAAATGTTTGTTAATGCTTGGGTTTGTTTTTTACTTCAGAATGATCAAAAACATAATCATATTTGTGTTTAGATAAGCCACTATTTCCAGAGAAGCCACAATTATCATAATAGTTACTGTTCAGGTTTTTTTTTTAAGGCTTTACAAGCCTTCAATTTGACATCATTAATAAAGCCAAATGGGAGAGGCGGGGTCACATATGGTGTCAATGTACTTTAATTAAGTGTAATAATTCCCCTTTTCCTGAGGTAGATGTGCTAAGACAGATTCCTCTTTGGAGATTTTAAATGCTTCTGTTATGATCTCCACAAGACCAGTTGGACTCTTTTGTGGAATTCTAGTGCCCTCTTTGGGAAGACCAAAGTATTGAATTTACTAATTCATCAGTTGGCCATTTATTGCTAAAATACTCTAGTAAAGAAATATTAATTGCGGAGCAGATGGTCCATCTAGGCTTCTCCACCAAGTCAAAAAGTAAATCCACAGTCTTACACATTTGGAGAATTCACTCTTACTTTCATGATAGGAAAGTACATCATCAGTTTTTGTATTGATAAGGCTGAAAACATTCATTAGTTGGGATTTGTTTAACCATGTAAAGGTTTGACATTATTGTGAATTAGACAGTAGCTCTTCTTCTTAAGAAGTGGGTATCTAGAACAGAGGTCCCACAATAGTTTTTGCCAAGTCGTCCCTTTTAGAAGTTCATGCTCCAGATTTTGCTCTTTATCTTCTACCTAGAAGCCAATTTCCATGAAACCACTTTTCCATCCCTTATGAGCACCCCATCAAAAGCTCTCCTGCATGCCTTTGTTTGTGCAAGAACTCCCAGTCCTTGGCTGTGTGAAGGATCTGTTTGTTGTCTGAAGATCTGAGAAGACTTTCAAATTCTTTCCTATTCATCCAAGTTTATATTGCTAGAAATATGGAGTGTCAAATGATTGCACCTTCTTTCTAATACAGTATGACTGTTACTTTTTATTTAACTTGGTTCATGAAGAGATTGACATTTTATTAACAGAGGCATCGGTTATCAGGAATATCTGAACAAAAAAAGAGTGGTTTACAGCCATCTTGATGTCTTCTTTGCAAATGTGACAATATGATCATATAAAATATTTAAAATAACATTTCCCTTGTATTTGTGGCACACATACTTACTGTATTCAAAGTAGACACTACTGTGCATATGAGAGGGGCGGGGTGGATGGCTACCAGCAGCTGGGATGCTGAAGACAGACTTTTCGATGGAAGCAAACTTACAGTATAAAGTTATGCACACATGATCCCCGCCAGGGCAGGGATTGCGGCGGTGGGTGGGGAGAAGGCAGGGATCCACCTATCTTCTCCCCAGACAATTTTGATGGGTCTTTGCGGGTGCACCACCATGTGCTCACGTGATCTGCACTGCTCCTGGCAATGCAAATCTCTGGAAGCCAGGACAATGCATCCCAGCCTCCAGATATCCCACAATGCACTGCACGACAAGCATTTGGGGATAGTCCCATGAGTTGGGCACTCTAGACCCAGATGACCCTGGCTACAAATGACCCCAGACACTCTGGTACCCTGGCTAATGGCCGGGGTTTAACGTGTGGTTAGGCAGGAAGGCAGCACCGGGATCCGTGCATATCCTGGCACTGCACTCAAGCAGCCTAGCCTAGGCTGGGCTGCCCCAGCCTGGACTAGGTTGCTCATGTGAATAGCATTTATTTATACTTTGCATTTTCTGCAGATTTGCACCAGGCACATCAACCTGCTCTTTAAAAGGCAATGAAGTTCAGCTGATATTTGTTTTCTGGGAAGTTAGACACAGAGGCTTCCAAGTTAGAGACTTCCAAAGTAATGCATAGCCACTCTTTGCATTGTGGTCTGATTTTGAATATTTAATTCATCCCTGACAGATATATTGTTAAGATATATAGGTAGAGCTCTTTCAAAACTCTTTGGAAAATGAGCCTCTTCTGTGTCTGTCTGTCTGGTTGCTTAATCTAATTCTAGATGGATAAATATGTAAAGTGGAGGTCTTCAGTGAAATGGAAACTGGAGGTCATTTTATGAAACTCTCTTAAGTCATACACACAATCATATGGGGGGTGGTTTGGGGGAGGAAAGAACACTTACCTTGAATTGCACAGACAATTAGCGCCTCAGATAGGCTCTGTGAATACACCACCTAGACATTCCGTGCAGCCATGGGAGCCATTCTTTTAAAAATGGAGCTGGGTCCTCCAAGTATCCCAACATACATTGTATTCGCAGTAGAGAGGAAGTACAGCAACAGCTCTCCTCTGAATTGCCCCTCTAGATGCAGAAGTCTATGATAAACATGGCTACTGGTATCTGGGATGATTTTTAAGTAGCATTTTCCACACATGACCACACTCTAACGTTGGACAGCTGCTATTCTCTTCCAAACTCAGTTAGTACCTAGGTAGAAACGTCAGGCTACCCAGAATTGAATGGGCTGGCTTGGCAGGAGTCCCAAGGGTTCTCATGACCAGCAATAGCTGGCTTTACTGCCTCCTACCCTCCAATTCTTGATCATGATAACAGGCCATCTCATTCATAAATGAATTCTGTATACAGAAGCAGATTTCTGTAGGTGGATCTGTCCTACCAAGCATCCAGAGTCCTGCTGCTGTCTGTGAGAATAAAGAATATTTGAGGAAAAGGATACCAAGCTTTATCCCATTGGGAGCCCCATGCATAAAAACTTGTGTGCATGAGGCACTTCCTACACACGGGCCACAATCAGCACAGTTTGGGCATGCTGACATCCATTCATTTCATTGTGAACTATTGCATCTATGCTGGATTGTGGCTGTGGGTAGAAACATACCATATAGTCTCCTGCTGCTGCCTTGGGCCTCTGGATTGGGATCACAATCTATATCAGAAGGCGAAGGCAGACAACACTTGAAATACTGATATGTGCTTGATGGTTCTTTATAGAGTCTTAAAAGATTATTATGTTGACTATTATGTTATAATTATATACTATTATAAAGTCCTGGATTTTATCTAGAATAAGTTTAGTTCTCATGGATGCAGAAAAGGGGATGCCACAGAATACTTCTTTAGAAACAAAATAGTAAGTAATGGTATGTTCCTGTTAATTGTGTTTTGATGAACACAATTGTAACTGTTTTTTGCAAGAAACAAACAAGACATAATTGTGGAGTAAAATGGGGCCACAATTTTATTAATTTTAATCAACAAGGGGGGGGGATTGGTGCTCCACCCACTAACAGTGCGGTTCACAAGACTCGCTGCTTCTGTGTGAGTCAACCAACCTAGCACCTAGGGTGAAACACCTCTGCTCCAGGCAGCATCAGGCCTAGGGCCACCTGCTGCTCATCTTAGCCCACCTAATGTGCAGACACCTGCTGGAGGACTCACCATCCCCAAGTCGGAAAGCCTTAGTAGAGGGTGTTGAGTTGCTTAGCAGGTTGGAGTAAGGCAGAAACCAGCACTCCCTGACCCAGAAAGTCTCTAGGGACTGGCAATGACCTCCCCTTATGCCAAAAGCATGCCTGAAAGGTGATCACCAGAAATCTATTACCCACGAAACTGCACTGTACCTGCCGTTGTGACTAAGGGAACCCAGCTTAATTAACTAAGGCCTACAGTGTGAGGTAGGCAAAAAAGGCCCCCGACCAAAGCCAATCTGTCAAGGGTAAAAATTCCGACCCGCCCCCCCCCAAATAGCATATAGCACAAGCCCACACTATAACCAGGGATGGATGAGAGGGGACGCTATGCAGGTTTCTAACTGAGGATATGGTAGACTAGTTTTAATGTGCTCTCTCTCTCAGGTCCATGATAATGTTATGTCTATTTTCTTCTTAATAATGTGCATTGGAAACGTACATACTGGGTTCACCCTGAAGCTTTTTTTCCCCCCCAGTACAGTCCTCGAGTCCTTCTTAAATTTAAAGTTTATCGATGATTGATTTTATAGTTTTTAATTTCCTATACAGTTTGTAGTCAGGGATCTTAGCCCACATAGTTTTCAAGTATATTCTTTTCTTTCTCAAGATATTTGGATTTAGATCTGAGACCAGTTGCTGAGAGGTGATTGTGAATATGAAGAGGGCCTCTATTTCATCAAATAGATTCCACTGTAAGCTTAACAGCAGTAAAAAAAATGAATAGGCTGAAAAAAGATCCTATCATTCATTAGAAAGGAGTTTACCCGCCTGCAGTAAGCTAAAACCTCCGGCTCAACTTCCGTTCAACATCTGGTTTAGCAATCCCTTGAAAAACAACACAATATTCCCTGCTGATTGCAGTACAACAACACAAATTTCTTCAATACTACCCAATAGCAGGAAATACCCTGCCGAGTTGCAGACCTTAACCCCATGTATGTTCGGTGCCTTGCTCCCATGCCAGTCTGAGAGCTCTCTCAATTGCACAATAAATGCTACACTCTTGGGATTCTCCTACGGCGATTTTGCTGAATAAGGAAATCTACAGAAAAATAGAAGAGACAGAGAAGCTTGATGTTTAGAGAACTGTAATCATTTTGATATATACAGCACATATAAGGATTAGATATATGACATAATATAGATAAGGCAGAGGCCATATGAAATGAAACCCATGCCATGCTATTGAGTCGCATTTGAATAACATCACAGATGACATCCGACTGTACAGTTGATGTGAAAGTGTCTCAAATTTTGAGGAGAGTTCATTGATGTTGCAGAATCTATTGTATCCATAAAGTATCAGACAGGGATGCAATTTTGGCCCACCAGCTGTTTCTGGACTCCCATTAGCCCTATTGACGACTGCAGCTTGGGATCATGGGAGTAAAGAGAGGCTGCTTTCCCTTCTTTCATTTTGGTCTTTCTTCCCTCTTTCCCCTCTGGTCTTTTTTCAGTTCAAAACCACCCTCTCTGAGCTTCTCTTTCATTTACTGAGGACAAGATATGGAGAAGCTGTGAGGACCCGACAGGGCTGACATATCTTTTTTTGCTCTATTTTGCTAGTTTAAAAGGAAATTTTAAAAAAGAGAAGAAGAAAAAGAGAAGAACCCAATAATTAAAGACACACAAACTGTTGTGGAGCAGTTCATTCCAGGGGCAATTACTTACTAATCCTCCAGCCACAATCAACTGATACAGTGGGCTGAACCTGCAAGCCATGCATTTTTCTTTGCTGTTGCTAGGGTCCTTTGCTGAATGGAAGTCAACTTATTAATAGATATTACAGAAAAATCTTGAACTAGGGAAGGGCACTGCCAGTTAATATTACAACATATAAAGGCTGTTTACATGAGCAGCCCTACCCAGGTTATCGCTGCCCTACCTGGGTAGGGCTCCTTATGTGAAGTGCTGCGATCAGGGTTGAGCCCGGTGCTGCCTTGCCAGATAGCCTGGGGTCCCCCCCGGGGGGGCGGTCTTTACTGAGCTAAGGGGTGTGTACTCTTTTACCCCAGTCCTCAGTCGTATATCTACTTGGGCTGCAGGCAACCCAAGCAGACACAGAGCTGGGTGCCTAAAGCACCCAGATCATGGGGAATCCCCCAGTTGTGGATGAGCAGGAAAGTATGCTGGGATGGGGGAAGGGGTGTGCACGTATAGCCTCCTAATTATGTGTGGGTGAGTCCAGATCAGCTGTACCATCCAAACCAGCTCAATGTATTTTTTGAGATGGGGAGACCAGAAATTTCAAGCAGATTGTTTGGAAAACTGTGGTCAGGGGCAGGAGAAGCCGTGCTGGTGGTAGTAGCTTTCTCATAAAAATGGGAAACGAATAGATGAATGAGCAAAAAAAACCCAACAAATGCCTTAATTATACTAACGTGGTTGAAATTTCTGGTCTCCCCATCTCAAAAAATACATTGAGCTGGTTCCTATGATACAAATGAACTGGACTCACACATACATAATTAGAGGTATATACATGCGCACCCCATTCCCCATCCCAGCATACTTTCCCGCTTCTCCTAATTGCATGGGGAAGGTTCATCCAACCACCCCCTCATGTGCAATCTAAATACTATATAACACTTTTAACTTCTCAGAGAGTAAGCAGAGAGAGTCCAGTTGAGTGGATTTTGAGAAAAATGCCACAGTTTGGACACTCCTCACCCCAACCCACATGCAATTAGAAGGGGAAAGACATGCCAAGAGTGAGAGGGGAATGTATTTGTACATGTCTCCAACCATGTGCTCTTATGTAGAAGGGCCAGCAGTAATGAATTTTATGGGCCCAGTCCACTGTATGTGGTTTGCCCCACCTCTTTTTATTAGGAATTCTACAGTATGGCCTCCTTGCAGTGGCAATGACAAGGAAGAGGAGCAGTGGACTGGCAGGGCAAGCAGATGGGGTGGCACTCCCTTGCTGGGCAACCTGCTGACTCTGGACTTGGTATAGGAAGTTCTATTCTCCCCTTGCTCTAGTTGGGCCAGTTTGGATGTATCACTGTGTAATGACCAGTCTCCCCTCCCTCTAAAGAGTTAACTGTAAGTGAACGCTTGTCTTGTCTTAATTGACAGGCTGGTGACCTACAGAGATAACCCAATCAGTACACCAGGTGGGTGGGACCTGGAGGGCTGTTGCTGGGATTCTGGAAGAAAGAAGCAAGTTCTTTGTGAGAGAAGCCTGGCTGGAGGGGCATAGAGGATATGTGGCAATGGAGTTTTGCTGCAGGAGGGTGACTGTAAAACTTGGGAAGACAGAATTACAGGAGGCTTGATACTCATCTGGACTTTGGTGAGTTCAAGGGAAGGAGGCAGGGCTTATGGCTTCAAGGAGTTTAGTCTAGGGAAGAATTTGTTTAGTCAGACTTTGCATTAGAAACTTATATTTCTTGGTGGGGGGAGTGCTTTTGTATTTTCCTAAATATCTGTTCTTTGCAACTGAGTAACCAAGATTTTTAAAGTGTGCCTCCCCAGAATCATTTGGGGTGCTTTTGAAGTATTCTTGTAACCTACTGAGTGTTTTTAACTGTATATAAAAGCTGAGAAAGCCTCATATGGAAACAGTCTTTGGAAATTGGAAAAGATGCTGTAGCCATTTAAGTGTTATTAAATGCAACCTAAAACTGAAGCTTAAGACAGCCTATTTTTGTAGCCTTTTGAATAAAAAATTCTTTCTGTTTTGGGTTTGTTTGTTTTTTAAAAAACCAATCTTTTTGCATGCCTCTCAGAGTGGGTTTTTAACTCAATAGAAGAAGGGGAATTTCTCTGGTGCAAACACATCCTCAGGAGCTCAGCATCTATCAGTTTTCTCACCATGTGTAGGTGTACACATGGAAGATTTTTGTACTTGTCCAATAGCAAAATTAAGAGAGAGTTTTCTCTGAGTTATCCCACCCAGAGAGTTTCTGTAGACAAAGGGGGTGGCGGCGGCAGCATTTTGAATCTAACAGTAATACAGAATAGTTCTAGGAGAAGCCCACCCAGGCAGCTCAGCAGGGATGACTCAGCATTTTCTATACACTGGAACCAGCCCATTGTAGAATTGGAAAAGGTGCAGAAAAGAGGTACCAGGTGATCAAGAAGTTCGAGCACATCCTCAATTACAGCTCTTTCTTTCATTAATTTTGTCTTTCACTGGCAGTTAGTCATGACTATGTGGAACCTCCATTTTCACTGGCTCTGAATACCAGAGGAGCAACAGCAGGAGAGTGCAATTGCATTTTTGCCCTGCTTATGGTCTTCCCAGAGGCATCTGGTTGACAACTGTGAGAAAAAGAATGATAGACTTGATGAAACTTCCAGCAGGGGCTATGATAATGCATGGTGGTAATGCTTAAGGCAAAACCTATTTGAATTGGGTGGAATTGTAGGCAAATATGCAGTGATATATGGCCTGTTAGATGGAGTGTAGGCTGACTGAGGCAGTTATATCTGAGGCAGTTGTATGATCAACTGCACTCACAGATTTTCCTATCTTTCCCCAAGTCCTCCAGTCCTGGCTTCCCTTCTACAAAATACTATAGTAGCTCGCAGAGCCTCTGATCTGTCCTTTGCCTCCTCCAGTGCCTAGTACTTGCAATTTTTTTTTTACAATAAATAAGTCCAAAATGTCAATTAGATGCATACTGATTCCTGTCACTTGCATTTTGTGCTCTTTTCAGTGAGTTTCACGGGGATTTATAATCATTTAAAGCATAGTTTTGCATAATAGAAGAGGCAGATCATGTGTCTGTCACAGTGGATTCTTCTAACTGAATTATGCATGCAGACTGCTGCACTTTTATTCCTGGTTTAGTATTTTACAATTGCTAGCACTCCTCAAATAAATATACTTAACTTGGTGTTTTCTGGAGGGGAAAAAAAAGATAATTTGAGTCAGCAGACTTCTTGGGTAAGAAACTCTCCATTCAACATTATGAGGCTCTTCTCATGATCGGTGAGAAGAGCCTGGATGGGGTTTGGGGGCAGAGTGGGCTTAGCTAAGCCCTCTCTCCCCACAGATGAGCAGGGAAGCAGCCCTGCGCAGCCGCAGCAGCTGCCCACCCAACTGCTGGATCCGTTATGGAGCCGGGGGGGGCTGTGGGGATCGGGGGCCAAACAGCCCCCGGAAGCTCCAGCATGCCCTGCGCGAGTGCACAGGGCATACTGGAGAGACCCCCAAGCTGGGAGGCTGCTTTTTAGCCTCCTGGTCGGGGTGTGTGTGTGTCTACTCATGAGTTGCCGCAGCAACACACAAGCACAAAGATGGGGTTAGTGGAGCGCTTGCTCTGCTAACCTCGGTTAAGGGCAGGGGCAATTAAGTGGGTTCTCCACTTGTAAACCACCGAGCCTGCCTGCAAGCCTGGTGGTTTAAATGACCAGCAAATATCGGGCTAGGCTCTCCTAGCCCGATTTTTGCTGGTCATGAGAATAGCCTCTATAAATTTATAATGTTACTTGCTGTGGAAAATACCATTTTATATGTAGGTATGATTGCAGGGAAGGAATACAAAGTTGGGAAGAGTAACTATCCAATAATTCTGACAAAGCAATTCTAGGAGACTTAAAATGAAAATAACAGCAAATAAACAAATTCTGAGGGAGAACATTTTGATGGGCCAAGTACACAGAAGTGAACAAAAGGATTTGTCACACCCATAAGGTATAAAAAGTAATGTTGTGACCATCTATGCCAATATAATTCCAGTGACTTCAGGAGGAGGTAATTCCAGCTGCCATTCCAGTGGGAAACTCACAGTAATCTGACTCTGTCATGAAGCATTAACTTCTGTCCTCCATCCAGACTAGGCTGTTCATGTGATTTGACTGGCACCAGATCACATATTCAGCCAGCTGTTCAAGCCTCTCCCTTCCACTATGCAGATAGTCTCTTGTGGACTCCACTCTGCCCCACAGCTAATCACACAGAAACCCAGTTTATATCATTTTCCCTCTCCTTTTATGAGAGGAAGCAATTCTGTGAACTGGACCTCCATGGCTGTTGACACGGAGACCTCAGTTCTCACTGGAGGCTGTTGTGCATCAAAGGGGAAAGGCTGAAGCCACACCACCACCACCACCACCACCACGACACTATTTGAGTGTTGCAGCAGTCTCAATGGATGATCAAGAGCTCTACCTTTTAAATTATTATGTCAAGCAGTTGCTTACAGTAAAAGAAAAATGCATCATACTAGACTGCAGACTCAGAAGGGTAGCGTTTTACACAAAAGGATTTTTGTCTGCAGCATAAAAGAAACATCTGCATAAAATGAAGGCAACTTCTTCTATGGTTTTTCTATGGGAGTTTTACCATTCTTTCCAAGTGTCCAGTAAGTGGATGCATTCCTTCCTCCTCTGTTTAGAACTGATATTCTTTTCAAAAGCTTATATTTTGTGCATCTGGGTATCACAGCAGGGAAAGTTGAAGAAGACACTTATTCAAAAGACAGAGGCACCAACACATGTAGTATTATTGTTACAATGACAATTGGAAATTGGTATGTTGATGTGAAGCATTACACTGGAGTCAGTGTAATGCTTGCCAAATTAGATTGAAAGTTCACCCTCTTGTTGTGGCTTCATTGGCTAAACTGTTATTGAAATAAATTGGCAAGCTAATACCACCAGAAGAACCAACAACAACCAAAATAAACCCTTCTTGCCTTGGTTTTATCATCATATCACCATGCAGGTAATATTCCCCTCGGGGGATGGAGGTGCTCTGGGAAGAGCATCTAGGTTTCAAATTCCCTCCCTGGCATCTCCAAGATAAGGCTGAGAGAGACTCCGTATATGGCAGCTTCCTATGTTCCTGTAGCTTCTGACTTGAACTGAAGAGAACTGGAGGGCCTTTCACATGATCATGCAGGCAAGCAGGTGGGCAGGGGGAAAGCCTACCTTCCCCACAGATGATCTGGACTGGCCTCAGCTGCCATGCACATGATTGCCACAGTGATGACCGGTGCGGCATTCTGGAGGCCAGGGGGAATCCCTCAATGCACTGCGCAACGAGCGTGGTTCATTGGGAGATTCCCCTGGAAGACCAGCACTCTAGGTGCACATCTCTTTGTCAGTGTGGGTTGCAAGCAGCCCATGCTGACACACTATCCTGGAGCCTGGGTTGACCCAGGCTAAGAGCTGGGCTTCAGCATTGCATTTGGCAACACAGCACCACCAGGATCCACTTGGTTCCTGGCAGTTCTCGCAGGCAGCCAAGCCGAGGCTTGGTTGCTTGTGAAAACAGCCTCTGGGGCTTTACAAAAGAGGAATACAGGCTCGATAAGAGCTGGTGGTGGCAAGGGGAAATCAGATAGCAGTTTGTATATGGAAGTCAGACATTTGTGTTGTCATTTCTCCCACCATTTTGCCAAGCTTTTTCTAAGCCTATGGGACTCAAACCAGAGATTCTCTCTCAGCAGAAAGAATAGAAACAGTGTGGTGTAGAGTTAGAGTAGACCTGAGCTCAAATCCTCATTCAGCCATGAAACTCCCTGTGTGGCTCTGGACCAGTCACTTATCTCTCATCTTAACCTTCCTCACACTGTGGTTGTGAGAAAAACGTAGTCCGGGTTCAGGCATAACATGAAACCAGAGGTCCCCTCACCTCCGCTTTTACTAGCTGAATGTCCAAATGTGGTGAACTGCAGTTAATGAAAAAATGGACCCATGGTTTCCCTCCCCAAACTACATTTGTCACCTTTGGTTATCTCTAAGTTTCCTTATCCCAACCTCTGGTCTGGTGGTGCCAGCATTACATCCGAACTTTGGCATTGCTGTTAGCCTTCTCTGTAAGCAGAGTTGAGGGAGGAAGCTCCTTCCTTGTTCCAGCGGCTATTGGCTGTGCAGGCTGTCCTCCAGGAAAAAAGGAAGCCCACACAGCCAGCTCCCCCACCTCTCTTCAGTCTCTGACTGCAGAGAGGCCCCGCTCCCCAACGTCCAAACGTGGATGGGGGAGCGGGGCATGGAACGTAACTTCTGTGTTAAGTCTGAGCATGGCAATAATCATGTACACCATTCTGAGCTCCTTGGAGGAAATGTAAAAATAAATAAATAAATACATATATACATACATACATAATATAAGAATTTTCCTCATAAATCAGTTTAGTAGCACTGCCAGCTCTGAGGACATGAAGAGAAGAGAAGAGAAGAGAAGAGAAGAGAAGAGAAGAGAAGAGAAGAGAAGAGAAAAGAGAAGAGAAGAGAAGAGAAGAGAAGCATGGAGCAAGAGCCAGTGTGCAAGAAAGGATAGCATTCTGGACTACTAGCAGTTGTGATGAAAACTGGCTTCCAGTCACAGCTCAGCTATGAAGCTCAAGGGAGGCCTTGGGCAAGTTGCTCTTTTTCAGTCTAACCTCCTGCACATAGTTGTTGTGAGCATAAAATGGTTTAGTCCCATGTATCCTGAACTATTAAAAAAAAGGAGAGGATACACATTTGCTTGATAATAAGAGTACCATATGTAAAATATATGGTTGCATATTGAATTTCTCTCTCAGGGGCTCCATATCTGCAAAAACTGGGTTTTGGGAGAGCTGGCTTCCTTCTCAAAATGTTATCCCTTCTTTGGATGTTCAGCTTTCATTTTAAAAAAGTAAATCTAGCTTAAAAAAAACTTTATGAGGGAAAGTGTGCAGACAGTATTTTGTCCACTTCTTCACTAAGAAGTAACAATTAAATAGCTTCAGGCATCTTAGACTACCTTATTCATGTTCTGCAGTGATTCCCTACTACCTCTTTAAGCCCTGACACCACCATATTTCTTAATATGTACCTGAACCTGATTCTGCAGGCCAATCACATTTGCTGGATCAGGACAACAATCTGTAACTTTCGGCATCTCCCTTGGAAATGAGATCTGTTTGTTTTTACTGGGAATTAACTTTGACCTTGACCGTAAGATACTACTGCAACTACTGAATAGTTGGTCTATGATGGTGATAGGTTGGCAGTAAAAGGCTGCCAAAGAGCCTTGAAAGCACACTGAAGGTTTTTGTTTGTTTTCATCTTCTGAAAATGACTCCTAAACGCACAAATAATTGAGCAAACATGCCATATGCAAAGGGGCGAAATGAACAAATAAACATACTTTAAAAGAGAAAATAAAGTCTACTCAAAGGTTATAGTGAAGTAAGGTCTGTTAACGGTATAGTGAAGTAAGTAATGTTAATGGTTGTTTTCCCCTTCAGGTGTAAATGGACAAGTGTGAATTGCCCCCACACCCCAGCCATAAGTAAGATACAAACACAATTAGGTTTGGTTAAGAGGGCCACAACTTTATTGATGATCAAATTAGCGAACTCGGAGCGGTATAATCTCCACCCGCCAACAGTGCGGGTCTGACAAAGGCCAGGTTCAGACTTCTGTGTCCTTCCCCGTGCCTTGCATGTGTGACATAACCTGGCTCAAGGACAGAAGCAGTACAACCTGCTTCATCTCTATCATTGTCAACCCAAAGGGTCAGAGCAATTTCTAGGGCTTCATACCCCACAGCCTTTAAGGTTTGTGGACGTTTGTGTCATGGTGAATCAAAGTCCCTGAGCCGTGAAGTCTCTGAGGAATGATTGACCAGTCCATCCTTTCCAACTGCCCAAGGGTGCTCACCAAACTCAAAACCCTTCTCCCAGCCTGCACTGTGCCTGCCACAGAGGGAGGTCAGCCTAGCTTGGCCTTCCTACCCCCACCCAATGCTTCAACAAGTCCTCACCCCAAATTGGCCAAATATGGGCCACACTTTGCCTCGGATAGATGAACTCTGTCAGCCCAGTAAAAACTGGGAGAGGAATGCACGATTCCTGGTTGCGAGATAAACATGCTCTCAAGCGTAACCACCTTCTTGCCCATAGAGATGTTTACCTTCAGCCAGGCCCTTTCCACCCCACCCACTGCAAATTTTGTACCCCACTCCAAACACTCTGCTGAAGCCAGTCCATCCAAATAATAACTAGAAATACAACAACCAATAGTAGCAAAATCAGCCATGGCTTGTTGAAGCAGTGAAACCCCAGTTCAGTTACCTAAATCATTTTTGCCCAAATGTATAACCAAACTCTCAGGAGGGGGACTAGCTGCTAAATATACACACAGGGCTGGAATCAACTGGCTCCACCGCATACCCCGTTTTCCCAACCAGCGGACACTGGCAAGCTTCCCCAAACTGCCCATCTGTGAGGTGCTGGCTCATTTGAAGGCCCAGAAAACAATGGAATGGCCACATATCAGCACACGCACAGGAGCTGCGGCTCCACCAGCACCTGCCAAAAGAACAAGAAAAGTTGAACACTTAGCAACAGGCCAGGGGCAACACAACAGCTTTCTGCACATAAATTTTGCACATAATGCAATTTTGCACATAACGCAAAAACACCATGGACTTCCATCATCCTATGTGCTTAATTTCAGCATCGCTTAAGCCCATCTGATGGGCAGCAGTTGCAGCTCCAATCTGAAATCAGTGCAGGCTAAGCAGGTGGGCCAGTTCACTCAGTCTAATAAGTGCCTTGTGCAAAACAGCCCACATCTGATATTGCATCAGGAGCATGCTGTTTGCATGCACAAACAGGCATCCTCCAGGGGGAAGCTGTAACCCCATATAATGCCGCAAAGCCCAGACCAGGCACAAGGTGCTGTTGCCTGCTGCAGCTAGTGTAATCTCCTGACCCTTACCTGTCTGGTCAGTCTTGGACCTGCACAGTATAGGTCCTAGACTGTATCTGTACCAAGACTGTAGGTCCTGTACCTGAGGAGTGTAGGTGTACCAGAAACTGCATTAGATGGTCAAGGGGAATGGGCCAGGTGTCAGGAAGGCGAACATGCCATCTAAATGAACAGAAAGAGGCTACTTTATTTGCATAAACAGCCCTGGTACTGGGGACCAGGGATGCGTCAATGGCCTGCTGGGCCTCCACATGGCCTGTGGCATCACTTCTGGCTCAATATTGGCATCACTTCTGGCTCAAAAGTTTTTTCTGAGGTGTGAATTCTCATTCTATCATAGCAAATGAGATTTTTTTCAATTAAACAACTCTCATGACCCCACTTTCACTTTTTCACACTTTCTTTTACTATGAATAATATGAGGAAGTAATCAATTTAGCACACTTCACCTTATGAAGACAAACCTCATAAAAATAAATTCACCAAAATTCACCCCCTGGCCAATCACTCTTAAATTGGGGATGGGTGGTAGCCTCCACCCATTAGACACTATCTACCAGCCCACCCCACTCCTTTGGGGCAGATCCACTTTCTGCCCCCAATCTGCCCCAAAGACACCCAAACTTCAAAAATTCTCAAAAAATCGGCCCTCTGCCCAATCCCCCTAAAATTGGGGTGGTAGCCTCCACCCATTAGGGACTACCACCCCACCCCACTCTTTTGGGGCAGATCCACTTTCTGCCCCCAAACTGCCCCAAAGTCACTAAAACTTGAAAAATTCTCAAAAAATCACCCCTTTGTCCAAATCCCCTGAAATTGGAGTGGTAGCAATTTTGGGGCACTACCACCCCACCCCACTATTCTGCCCCAGGCCCCACTTTCTGCCCCAATATACCCCAATCTGCCCCAAAGACATGAAAATTTCAGAAATTTACCAAAAATCAGCCCTTTGCCCACTCCCCCTGAAATTGGGGTGGTAGCCTGCACCCATTAGGCACTACCACCCCACCCCACTCCTTTTGCCCAGGTCCCATGCTATGCCCCCGAACTGCCCCAAAGTCACTAAAACTTTAAAAAAATCACCAAAAATCAACTATGAACCGAATCACCTGAATTTTTCAGGTCCGAAATTCGGGTGATTCGGCTCGTGCCCGAAAAATATTGGGGGACATCGGGGGTGATTCGTTTCAGCCCCGAATAACCCGAAATTGTTCGTTTCGGGCACAGATCGTTCTGTGCCCGAAATTTTTTGCACATCCCTAGTTGTTTACCCAGTCAAACAGCAGTGTGCTGAGAGAAGCAGAGGGCTCCAGTCGCCAGGACAACCCCAGTAATTACCTTTCAGGAGTCAGGAAGGGCTCAGAGATGCAGCCAACGGCTGCTGGGGGAATGGGCGGGTGCAGCCCAGGAGGCAGCAGAATGGTGGAGATGGAATAGCTATGATATCAGCTCCACAGCTGCAAATGGGTGTAGAAACGCTGATGAATGGGGTGGAGTTGGAGAACAAATCTCCTTTGGAGGCCAGGGATTGAGTGGCCAATCCACCTGCCTGGCCAGGGAAGAAAGAGCAAGCTGGAACAGGGGAGGTGTGTCCTAAATGTAGGGCTTTATTTAAGGTAGGGGCTGCCAAAGATGAGAGGATCAGCAGGGATGGGGTTTGTTGGTTTGGTGGACTCCCAGAGCGGAGCTCAGACTTTTGGCTCCCGCTGATAGGTGAAGGACTGGAGTGACTATACTTCCCTCCTCCCACAACTCTGAGGCAATGCCCATGCCTATAACTTCAAACGAGAGGAAAGGTTGTTTAGAAAATTCCTCCTCCTGAAACAAGGACAATACCATGAAGACGATGGAATCTTGAAACCTTCCATAAAACCCTGCAACAAGTAACCAACCACTTGGTAATCTGGGTAGCTTGTAAGCAGCCTGGACAAAACCTCTAGCTTAATTGGACTGGGGCAAGCCAGTTGTTCTATGTTCGTTCCACAGACTTGTGCTTGGAAACTTCCTGCTCCTTACCAGAGTCACTCTCTTTGTGTTTTACCTCAGGTTCGCAAAATAATAAACTAAACATATCCACACATTCACCTCTTAATATCTTCTCCTTTGTGGCTGGCAACATGTGATTCCCAAGTGGAAGACCCAAAGCCCTGTAGGGTGAATGCTTGGGTGATGGAACCACACCCTTGGGATATCTGCCCTCCACCCCTGTAGTCCTTCCCCTCCACCCTCCGCACATGGTACCCTGTGGAGCTATGCCTTTCCAAACCTTTTCAGCTACTCCTTGTGTGGACAGAGGCCCACCCTGGATGCCCAGCAGTCCAACATTCTTGCCCTAGCAGCCCAAGAGTGTGTTGTTGCAGGTCAAAAGGGGCTGTAGCCCCAACCTCCAAAAGGCGACATGGACCAAGGGTACATAGGCCAAGGGACCACCCCATCTCTTGCAGGTTCACCATCTCTCTCACCTATCGGAGCCAGTGCTGAAGGCTCAGCTGAGAACGGGTCTGGTAGCACCAGTGTAGTGGATGCAGGGGTCGGAGGTTTGCTAGGTGACGGCCTTTCCTCCCAACCAGCCATAGGCACACAGAGGTCTTCACCTGCCGTTGATCATTGGAGAGCCATTAATCTGAGCACTAACCTCCTTGAAAGACAATAGCATTGAAAAACAGTCAGCCCTTGATGCTTCAAATATTTGAAAAAGATTTAGAGGGGAGAGGCATTATATCATATATGTGTACATAGGTACATTCCTCCAACTATCTTGTTTCTAGTTCTATAATAGCTTTTTAAAGCCTGGTACATATTGGTAGATGTAATACAGTGGTAGATGTATTATACAGTATTAAGACCCTTCATTTCCTCAAAGCAGCCTATATAGACTGTCCAGTTGTTTCCTGTCCAAGCACAAATTAGCTCCATACCCAATGAAACACCACTGGATGCTCCCAGACCACTCACTGGGTAGCAAAATTAGTGCAACAAAAAAATAAATAAATCATTTCCTGAATATATGATGAGCAGGAAAATGCATTCAAGGGCCGTTTGTAGAATTCATATGAAGGGTAGGTAGTGGCATTGCAATGGTGATGCCAAGAGAAGCTAGAAAGTATATGCCAGAAGAACAGAAGTTATTTAGAGAAACTTCCCATGGTGGCCAATATGTGTGACTACTAGATTTTTAAGAATGGCCTGTATCTGAGTACTTCACTGGATGACATGCACTACTTTCTTTGCTTAAAATATAAAAAATTCTTTTTTAATTTTTTTAAAAAAATATTTGTAGATTAACATAAAGCTAAAGGCCATGAATCTATTCACATGTCTGAAAAAACTAGAACTAAATATTCTGGCTACATAGATCCACCCCCGCTCCTCGCCGCCCCTGATTATTGACAGACATCAAAGTTCCAATAATTTTAATTTGTCTCTGAAGGTTAAATAAAGCAAGGGTATAGGTGGAAAGTGGATATTATATGCCAAAGTAAAGCAGAGCAGATGTCTCTTTAGGAATGACAGAAATTTCAGCCACTCCTGGGAATTTGAGCATGGAAAGAAACTGTAGCATTTGAAAATGGCTGAACATTATCATGTGGTAAATGCACTGTCTAAAATGGACAGGTTGCAGATAATGTTCAGTCTGACTAAACTAGTCTTAGACTATTATATTTCACACAGAAACAAAAAATTAAAGAATATCTCATGTGATTTCACTGTGGCTTCATTAGAGAATTTGCTGAATTTATGTTAAATAAAACCCGGGGCTTTATAGAGACAGAGAATGCAAGCTTACAGCATTTTATGAACCTTTAAAATTATTTCAGACTGAATTTTCTCAACTCTTGCTGGAAAAAGAACACTTTTAAAAGCAAATTGTCCAAAAGGTATCACACACATTTCAAAACACCTCACTCTGTCTTCCTTCATGGTGTTGAATTCCAAGTGAATCCCAATAAAGAACAGCGCATAAAGTAGGAGTTTTAACAATTGACAGGAAATCTTAGCAGAAAGACAGAGAGAAAGAAAGAAAGAGAGAAAGAAATGCAACGATATCAAAAACGTATGAGAACCTAATTGATATCAGTAGTGTCGCATCAGTAGAAAGGTCACATCAGGTCATGTTTGAGAATCATGGCAGTTCAAGAGTCAAAGTGGTTTTACATGATGTTCAGTAGTCACATAGGGACACTTTAAAACACTCCGAAGCATGACACAGACTCTTTCCCAATTTCTCATTTTCAAATATTTCAAAGAGGTGCATTAGTTTCAAAGAGGTGCATTAGAGGTGCATAACCAAGTTGTTCCCTCTTACTCAGTTACAAACATACAAAAAACCAGGGTTATTTTATTGTTAAGTAGTAGGCAGAACTTCATACTTACTTAGTATAGTGGGCAGTGTTTTCTCATGGATTAATTTTCTTTGTGCATTGAAAACCCTACCCCAGATGTAAAATAATAACATTTACTTTTTGGTGTGCAATATTTCTAAAAGATGGATTTCATTGTGCCTGTTCCAGAAAGTCTGATTTCATCTAGCATTGATAAGACAGGACACAGGGGGTTAAACTAGACTTAATATGGAGCATATTATTGACTGGTACATAACACGGCACTGTAGGATGGCTGCATCCTTCAAAGGCAGTACTGTGGCTGTACAAAATAAGGATTGCGTAAGCAGCGCTTCCACAGGTTTCCCCATTTTATCATAGACTGAGCTCAATAAATGGAATGGACAAAGGTACATGTCTGATAGCTGCTTTCCTCATAAACACAAAGTAATCTTATATTAATTAAGAGTTTATTCAAAAACAACTCTATTTTCTCCTTCTCCTTTCCCTCCCTTTTCCTTTCTGACTCCACCCCTACACTCTCTACAGGATCCCCACTGGGACAAACTTCTCAACAGCAAAGCATAAAAGATTACTAGATAGAATACAACAATATACATAGTTCATTTCACCATCATCATCATCATCATCATCATCATCATCATCATCATCAAATGTATTTGTTGGCTGTCCCACAACAATTGTTCCTTGGGCAGCTCCCAAAGTAAAATAATAAAAATAACACTTGAATAAAAAGTACAATTTAAAACACATTTTTTAAAAACTTACAATACAAAAACAATTTTAATTTTTTTTAAGGCCTGGGTAAGCAGAAAGGTATTTTGTCTAAAAGAACAAAGTGATGATGCCAGGTGAGGCTCTCTGGGGAGGCTGTTCTATAAATGGGGTGCTTCAATGTATAAGAAAGCAGTTTGATATATTTTTTTGTTAGGTTAAAACCTTCACTATAATGATTGACTGTCCAGGAGCCTTAGCCCTAGCATACACATGAACGCTGACATTCTAAAATATTTATATTAGTGGAGTTTGGAACAAGCAGAATGTGGTTGCCGCTTACGACACATGCTCCTTCACTTTTTCAATTTTATATAATATAAATAAATATTTGGTGACACTAAATGCAGCTGCTAAGCTCTGGATGGAGGGCCACGTTTCCCAAACAAGGCTCCTCTTTAAATTCCCTAATGCCCCTTAGCCCTTTGGGCTAAGGAAGGTAATTGTCAGTTGTCGAGCAGAAAGGTCAAAGGGAGCAAGAGAGCTTTTTCCTGTATTTGTCGAGGAGAATAAACATAAGGTTGGGAATGCTGCACTAGGATCAAAAGCAAGGTCTGAACAAGGCAAAAGCTTTTGGGAAATGGATGTTTCTGATGTTAGGTCACGATGGGTTGATTTAAACTTGAAACTGTTGGGTCAAAAAAAATAATTGTGCTTAATCAGGCCCTTTGTATCAAGAGAAGATAGAGGAGGATGCAAACTGTCAGTTATGGCAAATGTCGCCTCAGGAGACTGCAGAGAAGATGAATGAATACTTTGCATTGGTCTTCACTGCAGAAGATGTGCAGAAGATGACCCATATCTAAGACCATTTTTTCAGGGACAGAGGAGTGTCTGAGTGAAATAGAGGTTATATGAGATAGAGAGGCTATTCACACGATGGTAGAAAATCGGGCTAGCCTCCGCTAGCCTGATTTTCTACCATTGTGAGAACCACCAGGCTCGGCTGTGAGCCCGGTGGTTCTTAAGCGGGTCACCCGCTTAAGTAGCCCAGTGCTTAAACCAGGTTTGCAGAGCAAGCACTCCGCAAACTCGGTTTTTGCAATCATGAGTTCCTGCGGCGTGGCTTCGAAGCGCAGCAACTCACAAGGAGACCACCAACTCCCCAGCCCCTACCAGCTTCATGACTAAGCCCACTCTCCCCACAAATCCGCCCCAGGCGGCTCCCACTGATCGTGGGAACCGCCTCAAAGATTTTGAGCAAATGTCTGATATAAAAATTAGCAAGCCAGCATGTCTAGATAGCACACATCCAAAAAAATATTAAAAGATCCATGGAGATCCAGAAAATTAAAGTCTCTTAATTTGAAATCTGGTTTTGGTGGGATACATTGACAAAATCATTACTGATAAATGTGTATATATCTATATCTATATCTATCTATCTACATATATACATACACAAACATATATACACACATACATAAGTGTGTGTGTGTGTGTGTGTGTGTGCGTGTGTGTGTGTGTGCTAAGTATGAGGGGTTTCAGAATGGGGACAGATCAGGGGTCTCAGATTGGGGAGCAGGGCTCAGGCATATGAATACGAATACAGCAAATATTTATATACTGCTTTTGGGCGGGGGGAGGATCAGCATAGATTATTCAAAGGCAAGTTCTTGGAAATCATTTGGAATTCTCTGCATGGGAAACATGTTGATGGGAATGATCTGGTAGGATGGGGTCATAGCTCCGTGGCGGAGCATCTGCTTTGAATCAGAAAGTCCCAGGTTCAATCCCTAGTATTGCCAGGTAGGGATGGTAAAGGCTCTTGCCTGATGGACTTTATATACTTGAACTTCAAAAAAACCTTTGATAAAGTCCCTCACCAAAGGCTCCTATGTCTTAGCAGTAATGGTTTAAGAGAACAGGGTCCAATTATGGCTTAGTAATCATTAAAGAACTGGGAGCTGAGAATAGGAATAAAATGACAGTTCTTATACTGGAAGCATGCAACCAACCAAATGTGTCTCCCAAGGATGCCCTGGTATCAAGGATAAAAGATTTAAAGTATAGATCTTTAGATATATACTTTATATATATAAAGGATCTAAAGGATAAAAGATCTAAAGTATAGATCTAGCTTGGCAAAGAGGCACCTTTTAAAGTGGTGGTTCTTTTTATTTAGCAGGTGGAGAGTAATTGGCCCTATCCACCCCAGCACAGTACCTCCAGTGACTGTTGCTGGTGTCTATCTTATGTTTCTTTTTAGAACGTGAGCCCTTTGGGGACAGGGTTCCATCTTATTTGTTTGTTATATAATAATAATAATAATAATAATAATAATAATAATAATTTGATTTCTATACCGCCCTTCCAAAAATGGCTCAGGGTGGTTTACAAAGAGAAATAAACAAATAAGATGGCTCCCTGTCCCCAAAGGGCTCACATTCTAAAAAGAAATATAAGACACACACCAACAACAGTCACTGGAGGTACTGTGCTGGGGGTGGATGGGGCCAGTTACTCTCCCCCTGCTAAATAAAGAGAATCACCACGTTAAAAGGTGCCTCTTTGCCCAGTTAGCAGGGACAATTCTCTGAGCCATTCTTTGAGCCATGAGCCATTTTTGGAAGGGCGGTATAGAAATCAAATTAATAAATAAATAATAAAGTGACCACATTGGCAGATGATACCAAGTTAATCAGGGTGGTGAAAAGCAGACTGCAGAGAACTCCAAAAGATTAAGAATCTCTCTAAACTCTCTAAACTGGCAGAGCAGGCAACAAAATGGCAAATGGGTTTCCATGTAAGTAACTCTGAAATGATGTGTTTTGGTGCAAAACATAATAACCACATATAAACTTGAAGTCTGATCCAATAGCAACCAGCCAGAAAAGCCATTTTGAAGTCACAGTGGCTAGCTCAAGGAAAACATGAAATCAGCATGTCGCAGCTGTGCAAAAGGCAAATACCATGCTACTGGTGATTAGGAACGAGACTGAAAATAAAACTGCGAGTATCATCATGCCTCAGTGTAAATCTCTGGTGCAGCTGTACTTGGAATATGTTGTAGCATTCTAGTCAGGCACCATCCTCCAAAGAGCTACAGTATGACTGAGCTGGAAAAGGGCAGCAAAAATGATGAAGAGGCTGGATCACCTTCCCTACACTAAAAGTGTAAAATATCTGAGGTTTTAATCTTCCGCTGTTTTTAAGAGAGCAAAAATGGGTAGGACAGGATGGTTTATAACATTATGCACGGTGTGGAAAAAGTAGACAGAGAGGTTTTCCTCCCTTTCCCATAATACTAGATTCTGGGATCATCAAATGAAATGCTCTGACAATAAATTCAGAACAGACAAAAGAGAGGACTTCATATTGGTATGACAGAAACTCCAGACAGTTTTTATGTCGAACATCCTGACTAATGAACACAGGTGTTGGACCTAAAAACATGTATGCACTGTGTTGATGGGGGTATAACTCAGTGGTAGAGAACATCCACTTTTCATACAGAAGATTAATGCTTCCTAGTGCAAAGATGCATGCACCTGTTCAACAAGCAGTGGCACCATTCTTACCAGACCTCAGGACCCAAGTCCAGGCATCATCATCCCACACACTCTATGGGAGACCCCTGCCACCCATCACTCCCAATGCCAAGTATCAGCTGGTTGGTGGCCACCACCACAACTTGTGGCCAGCCAGGGATGGGGAGGAGTCATGCTTGGCCAGGGACTCACACTTGGCTGGGGACTTGTGCTCAGCTGACGATAGAGGGGAGCATGGCCAAACTCGCAAGCACCAAGCTCATGCTTGGCCAGGGTCAGGGAGGAGAACCTCCCTGCCTGGGACTCAAAATCAAGAGGACTTGGAAGTGTTGTTATTTTTACATTTATATCCCGCTCTTCCTCCAAGGAGCCCAGAGCGGTGTACTACATACTTGAGTTTCTCTTCACAACAACAACCCTGTGAAGTAGGTTAGGCTGAGAGAGAGTGACTGGCCCAGAGTCACCCAGCTAGTTTCATGGCTGAATGGGGATTTGAACTCGGGTCTCCTCAGTCCTAGTCCAGCACTCTAACCACTACACCATGCTGGCTCTCAGTGTTTGCGCTGGCAGCAGCTGGCCACCTCTTCCAATGAGTCAAGGGATGGGTGTGGATGGGTGTGTGTGTGTGTGTGTGTGTGTGTGTGTGTGTGGAGAGAGAGAGAGAGCACAATTCATCTACTTCCAATACAAGCCTCAGATTTGCAGATTCTCTTTCCCCCTCCTTTTCTTTTTGCTCCCCCCCTTTCTCTCTCCCTCTTTCGTTTCCTCCTTCTTTGTCCCCACACCACCAAAAAAGTGCCCCAAAACATACACTGAAAGTAAGACTTGGGAGAAAAGGCCACAACTTTATTGATAAATTCAAAACTAGATTTTTGCTGCTGGAAAAAACCATCCCCAGGCAGTGCAGGACTAACCTATGTTGAGGCTGGACAACATAGCCACGTAGGCCTTCCCCATCCTGATGAGCGACACACCCTGGCTCAGAACGTGGCATCTGAGTAGTGCTGTTACCTGTCCCTCATTGCCAGCCCAAAGTGTCGGGGCCCTTTCGTGGACTTCACACCCCTAAGCCGCACAGCCTTTGAAGTTGTGAAGTCCTCAAAGCAGATGCGAGTGTGAGATGTAGCCCCTGAGCTGTGAAGCCTCTAAGGTCAGATTGCACACTCCACTGACTTAAATAGCCCCAGGATTTTCACCAGTGTAAACTCCCAATTTCTGCCGAATGCCACTCCCCCGCCTGCACTGTTCCACCACAGGGTAAGGCTTGGCTTGCTTGGCCTTGCCCACCCCCTTCCAGGAATTCTGCAAGCCTCTGCCACAGGTCAGGTTCACTGCAAGATTTTAACATTAAACACATTGTGAGATTTTTAACATTAAACAGTGAGAGGCAATTTCTGCAAAGCATGGTGACAATGCTGCTGCCTTTTGCAGCAAACAAAAGAAAGGTTGTTCCAACTGCAATGAATTCAGGCACTCGAAAGGCAGGAAGCCTGCTTATCATAGCTACAGTATAGAGATGACTCACAGAGGCTATTCTCATGACCAGGCTAAGGGAACTGGGCAAAGGGAGGCCAGCCCAGTTCTGCGTGGGCATGTGCTGTGAAATGCCACAGCACGGCTCCATGGTGACTCATGAATAGACCCCCAACCGGGAGGCTCCAACAAGCCTCCCGGGCTTGGGGATCTCCCCAGAATGCCCTGCTCACTTGTGTGGGTCATTCTGGCACTTCCAGGGGCCAGGTGGCCTCCGATCCCCACTGCCCCTACTGGCTTCATCACTGAGCTGGTAATCGTGTGGGCGGCCGATCCAGCCACCCAGGGACGACTCCCTGCTCATCTGTGGGAAGAGCGGGCTCTACACACAGATTTCTTTGGTAGAATACAGATTGTGTGTAGAGCCTCACAGTCTGCTAACACAATAGAAAGGAACGCATTTCTTACAGAGACAGGAGCAAACAGCAGGCTGGATTTAAGGAACAGGAGACTAAGAGAGACAGTCAAAGAATCAGAATTTTACTCTTTAGCCCTCAACTCCTGCCTGTGGCTTCCAGCGGCATCTGGTGGGCCATGGTGTGAAACAGGATGCTGGACTAGAGGGGCCTTGAGCCTGATGCAGCAGCGCTGTTCTTATGTTCTTATGCTTGCTTAAGGAATCTGAGCCTCTTCTCTACATAAATCATTATGGGAGGTGTCTGAGAATGGGGACAAGACAGAGCAATTTCATGTTCCTACCTCTAAGTCGGCTCCCTTGGGCACACATTGTTCATTCCCCCCCAACTGCTCCATGAGGATGACGACGATACAATGTCAATGGTGATATAATATTGTTTTCTATTTAGATCTTACTCCATCTCAAAGAGTCAGTGCCACTACTTTGAATGACAAAGCAGAAGATCCATGAAATACAGTCTGTTTCAGAGTTCTGGGTTTGACAGCATGTACACTCAGCAGGGAGCCAAACCAACCCTGGGTCCTCAAGGAGCATGATCTGCATGTTTACAGATGCATATCACACATGTTTGCATATGAAATGTGTTTGTTGCATTCACACATTGCTTTTTAGGTTACACTTTTTTTGGTGAACATCTATAAATATAAATATAAGTGGTGCCCCACTCCTTAACTGGGGCCAATAAATCCCCACCCCACATTGAGAGAAAGTGTTATGGAAAAGAGGAAAATTAATGAACAAGACAAAAAAGTGATCCTAAAATGGTAGTAGATTAGTCTACTGGAATGTGGAGACCCATAAGAAAAATAGCCAGCCAAAGCTGGTAAAGAGATCAGGAGAGTTTTCAACAGCTCTGGTATCATGCCCTTTGATACAGAAAAGATAAATGTATAGTCCATATATTAGTTTACTGTGGAGAGAGAAAGGGTAGCATGTCACATATCAGGCTTTGTTCCTCATCATTCAGCCTGGGGATCTCCATCAAAATTATTTTAAAGATCATGTGGCTTTCATGGTATAAACTCTATGGAATAACATCTCTATTTGTTTTCCACTTCATTGGATGCAAGGCACAACCTTCCTTTGAATTTAAATTTTGTTTGGCTGCCTCTAAGAATGTTAAAGAGATTGTAACGATCCTTAAATTTTAGATAACCCTTAAAGCACAAACTCAGTTCTCCTCATACTGGTGTCTCCTGCCAGCTCTCTGTTGGGAATGATCTTCAGTCAATTTGATCTTCAGTCAATAATAGCCAAAGTAAACACGTGAATTCACAGTCCACAAACTAATCCTCTTAACTGTGCCTTAGGCAGACAAGAGAGGCTGTTACTAGATTGGCAGCCCCTTCATCATCTATGTGTATTTCACTTTTTCAGTGTCTTGAATAACCCTAAAGTGCAATTTTAAACTCTGAAGTGGCTGAAAACAGGCCGCCCCCTACATGTATTTAAGATTGTTTCAGGATTCTTGCTGTTACAAAGTCATACCCATAGCTATCAGTAGTTTACATAGTAAACATAGTAAACTACTATGCAAACTACAGGGTCCGTAGGTGTGGTTTGAAGGCACATGATACAACCACCTTCCTAAAGCTAATCAAATCTGGACTCTGGTCAGAACCTGGATGTGTGGCTGTCTGCCTGGAACTCCATGCACAATGCTTTGAGTTTCAGGAAAGGTGAGATATAAATGAAGTAAAGAAAGAAATAAGCAAGCTACATCTACTCTAAAGAATAGCATGATTCTGGCTCAGGGCACAGAACTGGTTCACACAATGAAAAATCCCAACTGGAGCAAATGCAACGAATTAGTAAGAGCCAGTTCCCCTAGTAAATGTTCTCTGCTGAATGCTGCCACAGTGGAATAAATAGTTCAGTCTGGAAGTCCTGATGAATGTGTGTGTGTGGGGAGGGGGATTTGGAAAGGTTCCAAACTGCACAGAGGAAAATTCATTGCCATTTTCAGTCAAATAACAAATTTGCAGATGTCCAAGGGGTGCATCCAGTGAGTGCATTGGTAGCCTGCTTTCCAGATGCAGCTGCTCTTTCTGTTTCTTGCATTTCTAGAACCAGGAACATGAAATGCTTCTGTGAAAATATACCTACTGAGTTCTTGAGCTCTGTCGCTGTAGGCTGCTGTTGTCATTCCTCTCAAAACATCTTTCTCTCTCTTTAACAAATATAAAGTAAAGTATTTAAGTGTGCAGTCATGTTGATTTTGACTCCTGGCGCCCACAGAACCCTGTGGTTTTCTTTGGTAGAATACAGGAGGGGGTTACCATTGCCTCCTCCCATGCAGTATGAGCTGATGCCTTTCAGCATCTTTCTATATCGCTGCTGCCCGATATAGTACCAGCGGGGATTTGAACCGGCATCCTTCCGCTTGTTAGTCAAGCATTTCCCTGCTGCGCCACTAACACCCCTGTTGGTCAGGTGACACTATCTCCTATCTCAGCACTATGCTACCCCCCTCCCCGCCACAATACACATCTTGCAATGATACTGTGAAACTTATGAACTGCCACACATTTCTTTAAAAGTACATAACTGTGCACCTATATCCCATTGTTTTTGATAGAATTTAAGCATGTCTAATTTTCTCTGGACTGTACCCACTGAATTGAGTGAGCATTCAGTTTTCCCTTTCCAAAATTAATTTAGGGAGTGCAAGCCAATGGACATGAAATACAAGGAATGTGTCCTCTTTAATCCCATTAAATGATAAGAGTTGCCTAAGAGCTGTTGCAGTTACTAACTGTAGTTTTCAAATTATTGTTGTCATTTTCAGATTAGTTAAAACACATGACTAGTCCTCTTTGAGACTAGTGTGGAGAAGGATGCTGCCCACGGAGCCCTGATGAAGATATTTTATTTCTTTAAAAACCCACTAAGGATACAATTTTTGGAATATAAATAGCACTCGGATTACCAGTTGACATTACAAGTTGATTAGCGTTTGGTGCCATATCATCTGTTTTGCTTTTTTGGAAACTGAGCCATTTGGGGAAATGATATTCTTAGCATATTTGGAAATCAGAATTTAAAGCCTTTCTGAGTTACTTTGCTAAGGATAATTTTTATAACAGAAAGATTATTCTCTCAGCAGGTCACTTGAATGTATCCTTTCCATCTGCATTCCCTCTAGTTCTCATATTAGTTACATAATTTCCTGGACCTGACCTCCATTATTTCTCTTGCTGATATGTAGTTGGTGTAATATGTTCTAATGAAGTGTAGGTAAAAAGGGGTCATAAACTTGATCTGGGGTATAATATGCCAAAAGTTATCTCCTTGGAAACCGATCAAGTAACAAGGAATTCTAGCAGAGTGGTAGGTGGCTTAATGTTGTGTTGGCCATTATAAACAGAAACTATGTAAATGATGAAATAATCCAGCAAGTGTGTCCCAAGTGGTCTAAAAGAAAGCACTGCAGTAGATAATAATTTGCTAACAGATGTCACCCTGAATACAGCAATATCTTTTAAAAAGTTATTATTATTCTAGGAAAGGCTTTGCACCCCGTTGCTTGGCAGACTAATTCCTTCCAACAAAACTGAAATCCTATCGTTCACTGATTTGCATTAGCTGGCCATAGCAGTGTGCGAAAGTCTGCGGAATTATTCTTAAGGCAACATGCCTCCTGATCCAGTGCACACACACAGGGTTTCAGCACGTATGTTTTGCCTCACTCCCTTAAGTGAAGAAGCAGCTCTGCACAGCCACATGCAATAGATTTGGGGACCGGGCCCCTGCATTGGAATGAATGAGGCAGTCTTTTTGGCTGGAGGAATCTCCATTCAGAGCTCCTACACCTATTGTTAGTTTTCATATGATTCCAATTCAAGTTAGACGGATACAATTTGTTCTTCAAGAATGACAGACATTTTGGTTAGCATCAGCCTATGAGCCGGGTCTCACGATCAGTGAAACCCAGTTTGTGCAGCAGTATCTGCACAAGATACTAAGAGGCTTAGCCTGCTCTCCCTGCAGACAATCAGGGCGGAAGCCCTGGATGGCCGGATCGGCCGCCCACACGGTTGCCGGTTCCATGACCGAGTGGGCGGGGGCTGGGGAGCTCAGGGGCTGCGCGGCCCCTGGAAGCCCCAGTATGCCCTGTGCAAGTGCACAGGGCATACTGGGGAGAGCCCCAGAGCCAGGAGGCAGCTTTTCGCCTCCCCTCCAGGGGTCTACTAGTGAGTAACTGCAGCACGGAGCTGTGCCACGGCAACTCATGATCTTTAAAACCAGGTTTGCAGAGCACTCACTCCGCAAACCTGGTTTTAGGGCAGGGGTAGTTAGGTGGATTACCCACCTAGGAACCACTGGGTCGCAGCCAATCCCAGTGGTTCACATGATGGGGTGAAAGCGGGCTAGCTTCCGCTAGGCCGATTTCGCCCCATTGTGTGAGTAGCCTCACTATGTTTTTCCTTTCTGCATATGCTTTCCTGCTAAACCTACAACATGAGGACGTCTTTCCCATTTGTTTAGGTTATTTATTATTACAGCACAACATGATATTAGAAGAAATAGTTTTCCTTACTCTAAAGTGCATAAGTAACCTCATCTATATTTTGCTTTATTTTAAGGAAGAGCAGGGAAGCCTAGAAATTTAGGGTTGGATACTGAGAATAGCACATGGAAGGGAACTTCCCTGTCCCTCCTTCCGCAGCACCTCCAGGTACCCCACATCTGACCCAGTTCTCAGCCCCCCACAAACATCAAGAGAGGCTTTTCAGGGGGTTGCTATGGGAAGGGACAGGAAATGATTACATGTCTGTAATGTATGAAGGACACTTTACTATAAGTATGAATTTGAATATCCAACTGAGGAGGATAGCAAGGTTGGAGTAGGCTCTGGGACAAAAACTGAAGATGGGTCCCAGTCCCTCCCACTGACTGCAGATTGCTGGGAGGGGGAGCAAAGAGCAAGCTGATGCCCAGCTGGTGGGCTACCCTCCTTCAGTGGTCCAGGGACATTTTTCTCCCCTTTCCAGTTTGTCCAACTATAAGTACAACTCTGAGACCCTTTAACAGGAGATGTCAAGATAGAAACTGGGATGGGTTCTTTTGGCCACATTCGCATGTAATGCAGATCCGTGGGTCCAATGTACCCATGGTTCTGCACCCCCCTCCCCCTGCTCTCCCATCCAAATTTGGATGTTCAGGAGATCAGTCTCTCTGCAGTCAGTGAGATAGCTGTGTGGGCTTCCTTCTTTACTCAAGTACAGCCCACACAGCCAATCAAGCCACAGTTGAAGGAGGAGCTTCCTCCCTCTACTCCGGTTCCAAAGGCAGCAGCCTGAAGTTCTAAATTCGGATGTAGCACAGGCTGCCTGGAACCTTGGGTTGTGGTAATGAAACTCACTACAACCTGAGGGTTCAGATTGGAGTTCTAATTCTGAACTCTCAGTTTCGTCACCACACCCAACTCTGGTTCCCCACATTCGGACATAACATCCGCAGAACTGCAGGCCTATTCAACTGTGGTTCCATGTTACGTGCGGATGCAGCCTCTGTGTGAAAACATATACTCTGAGCATTATCCCTCACATTTTGTATATCTATCTACAGAAAGCCCTTGAAGAACCAACTGTTTCCATTATTATTATTATTATTATTATTATTATTATTATTATTATTATTAAAAAATGTCTATTTTGTTTTAAGGTGCATTGTTTGCAAGACATGTCATGCAATATAGAACAATATTATTCAATCTGACTTGGTTTATGAAAGCAAGAATCAGTCATCAATCAGCGGGGGAAAACATTTCCCCCCCATACTAACCATGGATATTTTTACTGTTTTCATGTAGTATTCCGTTTACTGTGAGATGCCACAGCTGCTAGGACCATGTGACATCTTCTTATTTGGGCTGGCTCAATCAGAAGGAAACATGCCCAGACTAGAAGAGGAAGAAAGTACCAGTGTTAGCAGCCGCAGAAGTAGAACCATCCTCTTCTTTGGCCCATTCCAGAAGACTGAATCTGAGTGGACACTTGACCCCAATTATTTTTTTGGGAATGTGGGAGTGAATGGCTGGGTACTGTGCCTGCCCGCGCAGCCAACATCCATATTACTTGCAGGTACAATAGTGTAATACAATTGAAGCAGCCCCAATAAAAGAAATATTCTCCAGCTAGGTGAGTATTTGAGCACCTGGGGGTAATTGTTAGACCAACTTCATGTCCTCTGAGGCTAAACCGCTGGGCCAGTAAGGAACAGATGACTGGAGTGAGTTGGGAAGCCACATGTACACATTATTTTCTGATTAGAATCCCACACTTCACAGCTGTACATAGCAACCAAACACACATGTCACTGTGTAAAATCTTTACAGGAATGATCGTGTTATTCCAAAGGTTTCCTCTTTCCTCCCAATGTCACCTTAGATCTTCTAATTTCTAGGAGCAGAACCATTATTCTTAATTATAGCTAAACTCAGATAGACAAATAAATCAAGATTTGTCTATTGCCTGACTCCAAGTTTGAATTATAGCTTTCTATGGGCCAATATTCTTTTTTTGTTGTTTTGTTTTATCATAATTTATTGATTCCTTGAATGTTTGGGCAGCTTACTAACTAGCTTTTGCAGGATCTTTAGAATACTGGCAAATAGAGATGCATGAAATAAATTTATGTAAAACTGCTCTCCATAAAGAAGCTCTTATTTTATTTTATTTTATTTTCGTTCATAGTTTTAGACATTTCAAGATAATATCTATGAGTTATTTTTGTAACATATCAATAAATAATTGGGGCTCATCCATTTTTTTCCCTAGCAGCTTCCTGCAGTCTCATCTTTCTCTTGAGCACTAAAGCATGAGTCGCTGACCAGGTAGATACTTCGAAGGATCCGTTCTATCCAGCTTAATGATTTTATAAGCTCCTAATATGGCTCTTAATGCTAACCTAGGTGGGGATCCTCTTTGCATTGCAGATAAACAAGTGGTGCCCCACCATATACGGAAAGGTGTGTGGCATGCACTCCATATTTAAGCTTATACATAGTGGTCAACATGCAGAGCAATGAAATGTTTGTGGAATGAGCCAATTCTCAGTGCCACAAGAAATAAACTTAGTTGCACTAAAACTGGTGATTGGGCTGGAGTGCTATTGTGCTATAGCTCTATAGCACTCTTGCACAAACATTCCCACTGAAATAAATGAGGCATGCTGCACTTTCACAACTTTTGTACAATTGCAAGCATGCTTGCAGTAGCCCAACACTAGTCTGGAATCCAAGCTCCAGCCTTAGTGCAACCAGCTTGCGCAACAACTTTGTGCCCGCAGAAAGTTTTCCTGCAAGCAATTTGCTGCAGAAAGTTTTCCTGCAAGCAAGTTGCTTATATCAGCCATTGGCTAACAAAGTGCTAACACAGCAATGTCATGCATATGTTATGGGGAAGGGGTGATTTTTGTTAATCTTCCCTTCACTCTGAAGCTGACTGTGACTCCCAAAAATATATCCCTGGAGGCTGAACAGCCCTCAGGGACTTATTTTTGGCAGGCACAGTTGGCTTCAGAGGGTAGTAGGGGAAATTGATGCACAGCGCCCATCCCCCACCCCAGGACGAGGACAGGGCTAGTAGCATGAGTGCTGCATTAGCCTGGCTCTTGGCAACTGATTTACACCATCGCTTGTGAGGGAGAAGAATCAATTTGTGAGGCATGTGCATTGAATGTAGACAGATATGTGCACAGAACACTGACCTCACACATTACCTTGTAAGTGGAATGGGGGAGGGGGTGATATCCACAACTCTAATGTATAAAGTAGCATTGGAGCACAGCCTCAAAATATTTCACATTTGGCTCCCCGCTTCATATTGCAGGAGGAAGTTGAATACATGTCGAAGTTTGGAAAACACTCGGGTGACAGCCCAGAAGCTATTCTGTTCCAAATCCAGATCACAACACAGGATTTCCCATGTCTTTTACTGTATACCCTGAAATGACCAAACAAGCTCAGATTAGGTGGTTAGCAACTAAGCAGTTCACTGTCAATGACTGATGTGATGCCCAAGGGTAACAGTGACAGGAGGGTATTGTGGCACTGCTGCTGTGGACATGGAAGCAGTGGCTCCTTTGGAGAGCATGCCCATTGTGCTACCTGTGCTACCGTAGTTTCTTCCATTTGCCACAAAGAGAGAAACTATGGTAACAATGGTAGTGCAGCTGATGTCCTCCACAGGGCAGTGCTTCTGTATCCACAGTGGTGGCACCACATTGCCATTACCCTTACGCCTCTTGTCAGCCACCATGTTTAGTAAAGAGAAGATAAAACTTAGAGGAATTACAGCCCTTCAGAAACTTGAAGGTGACTATTGTCACACAGAAGAAAGAAGAAAGAGCAGACTTGTTCTCTGTTGCTCCTGAGGTCAAGACTAGGGATGAAATTACAAGGAAACAGATTTGGCTAGAAATCATAAAGGATTTCCTAACTGTAGGAGCTTGTTCAACATTGGGACAGTTAGCCTCACATAGTGGTGGGGTCTTTGGCATACAAATAGTGGTGAAAATCCTATGGGGTAAGATGAGTTTGGGGGGAAATCAATGTTAGGAGTTATTGAGAGCTGCTTGAAGGGTTTAAAAAGAGGGACATTTTTCCCCACAGGGCTGCAGTTATAGCAGGGGTAGGCAACCTTGGCTTTCTGGCTGTTAAACTTCAGTTCCAATCACCCACAGCCTCTCCAATTTATCTCAATGGGTGATTGAGATAAATCTCTCCAGATTATCTCAATGGGTGATAGGGCTTATATTGAAGAAGACATTGACCTGGTGCTCCCAAGGCGGCTAGACTGCTTAATCCCCCCTCCCCTTAAATGAGGTTAACAGAGTGAGCATTCCATTAACCTCATTTGGTTGTTTGTGTGTCACTGCAGCACACAGTGACACATGAGTAGACCCCCTGCTGGGAGGCTGCAAGCAGCCTTCTGGGCTGGGGGGGTCCCTCCAGGATGCCCTGTGCTTTTGCGTGGGGCATCCTGGAACTTGCAGAGGCCACGCAGCCCCCAATCCCTGCAGCCCCTGCCGGCTCTGAAACGGAACCGGCAGTCATATGGGTGGCCAATCCGACCGCCCAGGGCTGCCTTTTTATCATTTGCAGGGAGAGCAGGCCAAGCCCTCTCTCTCCGCAGACCTGGAAGAAGCTCTTCTCATCGGTTGTGAGAAGAGCTTCATTCTCTTAAATACCCTGGGCCTGAGCTATTTATGGCTTTATATGTTATAACCAGCACCTTGTATTATGTCTGGAAACGTATTGGTAGCCAGTGTGGTTCTTTTAATATAGGAGTGATATGGTATCTTCGAGATGACCTAGAGACCAACCTGGCTGCCGCATCCTGTACCAACTGCAGTTATTGGACTATGTACAAAGGCAGCCCCACATAGAGCACATTGCAGTAGTTAAGTCTGCAGGTTACCAGCATATGTAACCTGTTTTGAGGCCTTTTATCTCAAGAAACAGATGCAGCTGGTGTTTCAGCCAAAGCTGATAGAAAGCACCTCTAGCCACTACCTGAACCTGAGACAACAGGGAGAGGTTTGGATCTAAAAGCACTCCCAGACTGCGTACCTGTTCCTTCTGGGGAAGTGTGACCCCATCCAGAACTGGCAGTTCAAAATTGTCTCCTGGGTTCTGCCGCCGCACAGTAAGTACCTCAATCTTATCTGTATTCACTCTTAGTTTGCTATCTCTCATCCAGCCCATCACATCCTCCAGGCAGGCATTTAAGGAGGTTATGCCTTCTCCTGATGTTGTTGACATGGAGAAATAGATCTGGGTGTCATCAGCATACTGATAAGACCCTGCACCAAATCTCCCGATGATCTCTCCCAGTGGTTTCATGTAGCGGTTAAAAAGCGTTGGAGTCAATATTGGAAAGAGTCCCATCTGCACCACTGGGGCTTTGTGAGAGAAAAGCCATGTGCAGCCAGTCATTCACCATACAAATGAGCCATGGAGGGAGTGACTGAGATTGGACCGACTAGCCCTGCCACCAGCCTCCACACATTCCATTGGTAAAGGGCTCCTCAAAATAGAAGGTCATACATAAGGAGTTTGGGGGCATTCAGTGTACGCACGTAGGCTTCTGTGCACACTGGACCTTGAAACCATCCAAGGGCATGGGGCCAGTGGACATGATCCAGATGATACATTGATTTGTATACTTTATTATCATCTGCACAGGGCTTCTGGGTCATTTAAAAACTTCCTAACTCATATAACATTCACTTATATATCCAGCTGGTCATTAGAAAGGAAATATTTTGGCCCTACCTGGCACTAAGCTTCTACACTAAAGAGGTTCTTCAACTTCTTTGGCTTGAGGTATGCTGTTTGAAGAAAAATGTTTTTTATCAAAAAATAAAAAATAACGGAACAGACACAAGCGGTTACCTAAAGTAGCTCCTTGGATCCTGTCCACTCTATGTAAGCAATTAGCTTTGGCCCTCTGCTTCCTGATAGACTCTCATGTGGCCTTGGGGGGCAGGGAGCTGGGCTCAGCAAGCTGCCTGCCTCTGGTTTAATACATGAGGTGCCGCCTCTTAAGCTCCATCCAGAGTGTTAACTATAAACCAAGTGGAACCCACACATCCTGTGATCGATGTTATTGTGAGTTGCGCTCAACCCAAGAGCTGTTATTGTAAGTTGAATTCCATTAAATGCGGCGGATTTCAACGTCAAACTGGATGAAAACAAAAGCACCATTCTGAACTTCAACCCTATAAAAAGGAAAGGTACCAGATATATTTAAACAAATACCCACAGAATGCTCATAAACTAAACAGCTGTGTGGAAACTATGCACATCTTTAACTCAAGTTCCACCCATTTCAAGAGAAGAGAAATGGGGCTTGCCCTATTCCATGAAACAGCTTGATTGGCCACAGACCTCCTATTAATTAGCTGGAACATCAATGATTATAGAGTCTGGCCTCTATTTTGGAGGTGTTATTGGCTACCCCTCACTCATGGTGTCTCCTAATGTTCAAAAAATGACCCTATGTGTTGGAGATTCCATAAATCTGTTACCACGTCCCTCCGATAAATACTGCTTCTGAGTGTTCAGTAAAAATGAACAGTAAAAGGACCTGTGAGCAACACCAGTGTCCAAACAAACATTCACACCAAGAAGCGAATGTTGTGGCGACACCCCTGCTACCAGAGCACGTCCCCAAGGACTGAGGCTCCCCTGCCATTTTGCTGTAAGGACATGATGATACCCATTTCAGAATGAACAAGGGAGGTTTGATAAGGCTTAGTTTACCTCTTGAATAAAGTCATCTAACCCATCTAACCTGATTCTTACATAAGCAGATACTATCATTAAAAGCTGTTGCTGAGGAAATTGTACACTCTCATTGAGTAGCCTTTGCTAGGAAACACTTCATCTTAAGAGCCAGCCAGTAGCCAAAGGGTAGCATGCATAACAACATAATTAAAGCAAATGTTTAGCAAATGTTCAGCTAATCACTCTCATATGGTTGTATGTGAATGTTGTTTCTCTTGCAAGAGGCTTCAGATGTTCAAATCGAGATAATTTGGAGATTCATATAGTAAAAGCTTTGATAATTGAGGTCCCACTATACAGAGAATAGCAGAACCGTGGAGTTTGAAGGGACCTTAGAGGACTTCTAGTCCAGCCACCTGTTCAGTGCAGGAATGTGCTACAGCGTCTCTGAACAATGGCCATCCATCTAGGGGTGTGAACAAAACCGGGTTGCCCAGTTCAGTTCGAGTCCAGACCAGACTCATTTTGTGCACCACTGAACATACCCTGGTTTGGTTCAGGTTCGGGTGGGTTCACGATTTTTAAAAAAACAACAACATACACACACACATATATATATAACTCACCGCTGCCACTCTGGGGGCTTCTCTGTGGCTGTGTGTGTGGGGGGGGTGTCCTTCAGATGTACCCCCTCCTCCCTCCAGCCTCCATTTAGTTCGGGTGGCCTTTGGCTCATTCTGGTCATGACCCAGGTGTTGCAGTGGCCCATTGGGCATGCACGATGGCCTCCAGAATGGCTGCTGCCACAGAAGTGAGGCCTGGAATGGGCCGAAGACCACCGTAACTGTGCTATTTGGAACTAAATGGAGGCCGGCAGGGGGACTTCTGGAGACACCCCCCCCTCCCGCTTGGCTGCAAACAAGCCCCTGGAGTGGAGGTGGGGAGTTCAATTTCTTTCTTTTAAAGTAAATAATAATAATTCTTTTTTAAAAAAAATATGAACCCCCAAACCCAAACTGGGGGTTGTTCAGTCCGTCATCAGACTGAACAGGGGCCAGTTTGGTTTTGGGGGCGGTTCAGTATCAAACCACCAAACTGGCCCTGTTCCATGTCGAAAGGGTCCGATACCAAACCCGTTTGCACATCTCTACATCCAACTACTGTTTAGAAACCTCCAGTGAAGGAAAGCCCATCATTGTATGGAGCAGTTTGATTGTTAAACAGCTCTCACCATCAATAAATTTCTCCTGAAGTCTAGCCAAAATCTGTTTCTTTGTCATGCTTGTATCCTGCTAACTTGGCAAAGAGGCACCTTTTAACATGGTGATTCTTTGTATTTAGCAGGGGGAGAGTAACTGGCCCTATCCACCCTCAGCACAGTACTTACAGTTACGGTTGCTGGTGTCTCATGTTTCTTTTTAGATTGTGAGCCCTTTGGGGACAGGGAGCCATCTTATTTATTTGTTATTTCTCTGTGTAAACTGCCCTGAGCCATTTTTGGAAGGGCGGTATACAAATCGAATAAATAAATAAATAGAATAAATTTCAACCCTTGTCCTGCCCTGAGGAACAGCAGAGATCAGGTCTGCAATGCCTTCTATGTGGCAGCCTTTCTGAACGATGGCTGTCATATCACGGCCTATGCACCATCCAAAATGTTTGGATTCCAACTCAACCCAACCTAAGAGTGGCACTGTGAAAAGGGCCATGTTGTGTTGCGTTGTACATTCAAACGGTCGGATCCTTCCCCCTCACTGTCCTCTCCTCCTCCTTTCTATTTTAAATTATTTTTTCATATTCATCATCTTAAATAAATGTGGCTGTAAAGTAACTGTCCCACTTTGGGATGTATGCATGGATAACTGGATGCTGGATGGCTCTCAGTCTGAATGCTTACAGCACTGCAAATGTTAATTATGTTTTAAAACTTGGGTTGGGGAAGGAAAAGTGGGGGGTGGGTTAGAAGTAGACCAGCTCAGTGTGTGACTCAGAATCTTACAAAGCTTGTAACCCCTGCAAATATTGCAAGCCTTCAGTAAGAAATATTTGACAAAGAAAGGAGCTGATACATGAGGCTTAAATATACATACAAAAATGGAGCCAAAGGGCAGTACCTACAAGACATAAATCAAATAAATCGGATTCCGTTTGTATGTTTTTCCTGACACATAAATCTAGCTGCAAGAAGGAGAATGGCATGAATAATAGAGGAACAGAGCTCCCACAGTGAATAATCATTCACTGAATCTGGACCAATAACTTAACCTACAGAGATGGGCTTCAGCATCATTAAGACGCAACAGAGGAGCTCTGGCTTCAGTGGGAAATTCTATCCAGATAGACAATGGGGGCGGGGGGATTACAGTCTCGTGGTGATGTCCTTCCAATGTGATTATCATTATTTCAGAATGTGAGGGCAACAATTAGCAACTATTTTTAATTTAGATCATCATACTAGCACTTGGTAGGGTTGCAATGAAGGCCTTGGAAAGGATATTTAGATGCCATGGCATATCTATACCTACAAAGATTAGAATCTACCTACGAAGATTAGAATCTATCCACCTACAAAGATTAGAATTGTTCGGACAATGGTTTTCCCCATGACACTCTATGGATGCGAAAGTTGGACTTTGAAGAAGCAAGATAGAAAAAGCATTGAGGCTTTTGAACTTTGGTGCTAGGGAAGACTTTTGAGGATACCATGAACAGCCAGGAAAACAAACAAATGGATCATAGAACAAATCAATCCAGAATTTTCACTCAAGGCACAAATGACAAGGCTCAAACGATCATACTTTGGACACATTATGAGAAGACACAGCTCCCTTGAGAAGTCCATAATGCTTGGAAAAGTTGAATGAAAGAGAAGAGGATGACCAGCAGCAAGGTGGATGATTGCAACAGCGATGAATGCACCACTGAAAGACCTTAAAGACCAAGTTGAAGACAGATCATCCTGGAGAGAATCTATCTATGTGGTCGCTAAGAGTCGACACCGACTTGATGGCACTCAATCAATCAATAGCTCAGAAGTTCCCAACCTTGGGTCCACAGATGTTGATAGAATACAACTACCATCATTCTCAGCCACAATGGCAAAGGCCATTGTGGCTGGGGACTATGGGAGCTGTAGTCCACCAACACGTGAGGACCCGAGGTTGGTAACCTTTGATCCAATTCAACTTTGCTATTGCTCCATGCAAACTGTTAGTAAAAGTTTAAGTCCTAACTTTCAGTCAGATCCAGTCATGATGAAGTGCAGCTGAATTGGGGCCCTCGTTTAGAACAACAGGAAGTAGTGGCTGGCAATTTAGTTGAACAGACATCACAGCTTTATGGAAAGGCAACAGAAGATACTTAACTTGAGGCATGATCCAGCTTCTTCTTTTTGACAGCCCTTCAGCTATTTTTATGGTGCTGCCATGGTTCGCCCACCCCTCCCGCAACCCACCAACACAGTGTTCTTTTCTTCAGACTAACCATACCCAGTTCTTTCAGCCTTTCCTTGAGGGCTTGTTTTCCAACCTTTGTCCATTTTCGCTGTCCTTCTCTGAACTGCATTACACTACTGACTCATGTTGAGCTTGTGATCAACTACAATCCTTTTCACATGTGCTACTCTCCTATCCTGTGCCATGCCGGTGAACTTGAAGAACTTTGCATTTGTCCCTGTGGGATATCATTTTTTTAGTTTCAGTTCAATGTTCTGTCGAGGTCATTTTGAATTACATTCCTGTCTTCTGGGGTGCTAGCTATCCCACCTCAGTTTTGTGTCATATGCAGATTTGATGAGGATTCCCTCTACACCTTCAAATGAGACACTGCTGAACATATTGAAGAGTACCAGGTCCAGGACAAAGCCCTGCAACACTCCACTCAAATCCTCCCTCTAGTTTGATGAGGAGTCAAAGATGGGCACTCTTTGAGCACAGTTTTCCAACTAGTTGAGAATCCACAAAAATATCTGGGGGGACTTCATTAAAAGCTCTGCTAAAATCAAGACAAATTATGTTCACATTCCCACAATCCACTAAGCCCAGTGGTATACTTAGCTAATTTTGGCACCAAGACCACACATGCTACAAGGACCCCCACCGCCACTGCAAAGCACCCCCTGCCACAAGTTTCCCCCCACCCACCGCCATGGCCATATGTTTCCCCCTGACACCACGAGGCTGAACCATGAGGCTGAAAAAATTTCACCACGAGGCTGAAAAAATTGGCTGTTTGGCCTCGCAGTGGGGCAGCGGGGCAGTGGGAGCAGGTGCAGGGTGGTGGCAGGGGGCCCCCCTGGACCTTGGAGGCCATGAGCTGGGGCCTCAAGTTCCAGGGATAAGAGAGCCTCTAAGTCAGCAATCCAGTCAAAAAGAGATATAAGATTAGTTTGACAGGATTTATTCTTGACAAGTCTATGCTGTGGTTTCTACAAATCACTGCCTTGTTATCAAGATGTAAACTGTAGACTGACTTTTATAATCTGTTCTAGTATCTTTCCTGATATCTATGTCAGTCTGAGCAATCTGTAATTCCCAGATCTTCCCTTTACCCCTTTTACAATAACAACAACAACAACTATTACTACTACTACTACTACTACTACTACTACTACTACGAACTTTGGGACATTAGTACATTTCCAGTCTTGTGGCATCTCATCAGCAGTTTTCCCTCTAATCTTTTTCATCTGTGTGCAGAATGAGTTTAGTTCTGGGTGGAAGTATCAAGGCAGTGTGTGTGTGTGTATGCGCGCGCGTGCGCGCGCATTCAGAATAGGGCCCTCTTGATTCAACTTGAGCGGGAACTAAAATTAACTGAGCGGACACAAAAAAACCCCTATGAATGCATGCAAGTATGCACACCTTACAGGGAACACTGCTCTCCAGTTCTCCAGGTGTTCTCAAGAAGAATAGACACAGTTTCTGTGAGCCCATCAGCATGTTCTTTTAATGCCCTAAGCTACAATGCATCTGGCCCTGATGTCTTGAACTTATTTAAGGTAGATAGCTATTTCCTAACAAACTCCTTATCAATCTTGAACTGCAGTCCTGATCCCTCCCCAGTCAAGCTGCTGTTTCTGAGATTGCATGCAGCTGCCCATTTGGGAGAAGATATAGGCAAAATAGGAGCTGAGCAGTTCCATCTTCTCTATGGGTATGTATCCAGCCTGAAGAAGAGTTCAGGGTAACTCAAAAGCTCACACTTGTTGATGTTTCACCAGCCTTACTGAGTGATAGGCTTGCCACTTTCTTCCTCACTTTCCCCCTTCATTTTCCTTTCCCCAGTGTGGCAGGAGATGGGTTTTATATTTTCCTCAATGTCAAACCATTGTGGACATGGTTTAGTCCAGTGCATGTTGGACTCTCTCATTTCCATCAGTATCACCATCACATGGTGGCTAGGCAAAGGCAATAATAATTGAAGAAAATGTTCATTAAGTACGAAGGAGGAGTATAGAGGTGACGTGTGTGTGTGTGTGTGTGTGTGTGTGTGTGTGTGTGTGTGTGTGTGTAACATAGGAAGCTGTCATATACTGAGTCAGACCACAGGTCCATCTCGCTCAGTATTGTCTACATGGACTGGCAGCGGCTTCTCCAAGGTTGCAGGCAGGAATCTCTCTCAGCCCTATCTTGGAGATACCAGGGAAGGAACTTGGAGCCTAGATGCTCTTCCCAGAGCGGCTCCATCCCCTAAGGGGAATATCTTACAGATCTCACACTTCTAGTCTCCCTTTCATACGCAACCAGGGTGGATCCTGCTTAGCTTAAGGGGACAAGTCATGCTTGCTACCTTTTACAATAACAACAATAACTACTACAACTACAACTACAACTACTTAGAACTTTGGGACATTAGTACGTTTACAGTCTTGTGGCACCTCACCACAACGTGTGTGTGTGTGTGAGTGAGTGAGTGAGAGAGAGAGAGAGAGAGAGAGCGCTGCACACACATTTCATATGGCTGAAAGACAAATGTTTTTCAATCACTAGGTGCTTCTCAATGTTAGGAACCTTGGCCTCTGCACAGGCTTATGGGACCCATATCATGCTTAGCAATCTAGTTCCTACCAGTCTTACCTTTCCAAGAAAATGCATAATTCCACGTTGTGGTTGTGAATCATATTAATGAGACAATTACCTGGTTTGGAATAAACTAGATTCTAACATGGAAAAATTAGATATTTTGCCATCACAGTAGTTGCCATCACACTACCAACTCTGTCCAATTTATAATCTGAAGCTTTGGAAACCATGGTGAATCTGTGTGTTCTGACTACAATGTTATCTTTCTAACTTAGCAAGCAAGCTTATTTTCCTCAAAGATTCCTTATGCTTGTGATAAGATGGAGAGAATGAAGAATGGGGGGGGGGACAAACCCCTAGGTTGGACCCTCTTGGCTAATATTGTCCTTGATTTAAAAAAACCCAAAATGACAGGGCAAAGTATCATTAATGATCAAATTCACTTTTTACTATGTCAGAACGTTACTCAAGTCACATCCCTGAAATCTTTCTTTGACTGATTCTCCCACTTTAAACATATTCACAATTCTATCCATATAGTTAGCCTGGCAACTTGGGTGTTTTTGCAGTTGGTGTTGGTAAAGCATTCTCAGGAGTGGCAGGTTACTTTCTACCCATGGAAAAACACATTCCACCCTCCCTGCCTCTACCCCAACTCCATTCACCTTTTCCAAATGTTACATTCAGCAGGAAATCCTGATGATGTTACAGCTACTTGAGCAGAAATTCTGGCTACCTTAATTGGTCTTGCTTACTTGATATATGACATTTTTCTTAAGTTCAACTTTTCCAGTTTCTGTCATTTATTTAATTGTGTCTCCAAGAGAGGTCCTCCTGGTGCTGTATCAAATCCATTAAAACCTATCTTGGAGTTTTGGAAAATGTGTAAAGGGGTCGAATAATAAAATGAAAAGGAGGTGTTCCTCTAGGGTCTATTAAATGGTGCATTAATGCAGAAAGACAGACCATTGGGGATGGGGCATTAAACTAGTCTGCAGACTTGCAGGGCTGAAGCTGACAGTAGATTTACAAGCAATGGTGTTGGGTGGCCAAGTGGCAGAAGTGGGCCATACATTTTGAGAACTGCTGCTAAGTGTCCGGGGACTTCTCTTAGTAGCCCTGCTGTGCCGTTCACTGATATTTTTTCTGTTTCTAGTGTCAGCCAGGCCTTGGAGAGGTGTCACTTTTTCTAGGGGAATGGAGAGCTTTCTGAAAAATGCAAAAACTTAAATTTGATCATTGAGCACTACGATCGTTGAATTTTAAAAATAAACAATAAAGAAACTACTGGCTGATAAGAAACGCTATCTAGCAGAGCCAGAAGGCTCCAGGTCGGGGCTGCAGCAGTGTCAGAAAGCAGTCCCAACACTGCAGCTGTTCTAGCAGCAATACCACATTGATCCTCTTTAGTGACAACTGGGATAAATATGGTAATGCTGCTTGCACAGCTGCCACTTTTTAGGAGACTGGGCTGCCTTCTAGAACTGCTGCGGCCCCAACATGGAGCCTTCCAGCTCTGTGCATCAGGCCGGGCCCTGGCTGTGCTGACAGCCTGCCTGGTTGACACATAATCATGGGCCACGTGCATTCATGGCTGCTTGGGGGGAAAGTTACAGTAACACTAAAACACAAAAAAATCAAACCTCTTGCCTGCTCCACCAGGGTCTCCGATTGGTGTTGGGCCTCAGGGCACTAATCCATCGTCATCCTGGGCCTGGCGGTGGGTGTGCATGAATGTCTGTGTGTGTCAGCAGCACTAACAGGCAGATTGTGACACATGTGGGTTTGGGGTTGGCCAGGGTGGGGCCAGCTAACAGTGGTGCTGCTGCGGTTGGGGTCACTCACCATGAGTCACTTACCCTCCACATCCAGTTCAGGATAGCCCAACAGGGGGAGGTTGGCCTTGAGGAAGACCAGCTGCTCCACCAAGCCAGTATCCAAGCATGAGCGATGGGATTTCACCACGTCCCCAGCCATGGAGGACAGTCTCTCGCTCTCGATGCTGGTTGGTGGGCATGAGAGGAGCCATCTGGCAACCACCGCCAAGTTTTACCAGACACGGCAATGCATTGCCCAAAACTGGACTGGTTCCATATCTGGGTCAGCCACCACTGGCTCCTGCAGGTTTTGCAGAAAAGACTGTTCTGCACTGCCACCAAGCTCGGTTGGCTCCTCCTATACCCCTGGCAAGGTGGCAAGGCACCCCCGTGTGAACCACTGGGAGAATCCTCTGGGTGGAACTGCTGGTTGGTGTTGGAATTGCCAGAAATACTATGCTGCTGGCACAGGAAGTGGTGGTGATGCTGCTGCTGGGGATGCAGTGCACAGAAATAGGCACTCCAGCACCCTCCTCCTGTTTCTGATCCAACCTCCTCTCTTCGGCCTGCCTAACCTCTTGAACCAAGAGGTCGCTCCATCTGGGCAACTTATCAGGGGTGACAACATTGCCCTTCGTCCTTTGGTCACATAGGCAGGACATAACATGCTCTGCTGATTGACCCAAGGTGCTGCTGAGCCACTAAACCACTCCAGTCCTCAGCCAGCCTGCCAGGGCACATGCTTCCCCAGTGGTTAGTGAGGTCTGGAGCTCTCCTATCATCTTCTCCAGAAGAAGAGAGGTGGGCAAAGTCTGGTTCAGTATTGCAAAGCCTGGTTCAGCACATAAGCTGTTCATGGCAACAAAGAATGGCTCGAGTGTCAAGACAACCTTGGAAATGAGCTCCTAGTCTTGGTTGGACAGGTCACACACTCCCAAGCCACACCTCCTTGCCAGGGCATGGTTGGCTACCTCTTGCGTCTGCAGGTGCTGGAGCAAGAGAAAGGCGGAGTTCCGCTGAATCTGGGCATCCTGAAGGATTAGTTGTTCAGGTTAGTGTTCAGGTTCAGAGCTCTTACTGCCTCTCCAGGAGCATCCACCTAGCCTTTTTGCTCCTGTGTGTGGCCTGTTATCTTGTGGCAGTTTCCCACAAGAACAGTTGTGGCTGCAACAGGGCCCTCACCAGGAGTCCTCAATGTTGCCTGTCCATAACCTCCTTGAAGCCAAGTGCATCCATCATGGCCAGGTGCAGAGTGTGTGCCATACACCATATAGACACAAACTGCAGCTGGGCCCAACAAGCAAGGCCCAGCACAAGCCCAACAAGCGGGGCAGCAGCAGGGCCCAATAGCAGGGCCCAATGAAGGCAGCAAAGCCAGTTCTCTTACTCCAGAATCTAGAGACAGAGTGAAGCCAGGCAGACACTGCCTGACTTTAAATACACTCTGAAATGCCCACCTTATTGCTCCCCCCCCCATGCCCCTCGCATGCAGCCAATGGGGGCAGAGGTGCCCTAACAACATTTAATTCTGAATTACAACAAGCCAACCAGAGCAAAGGAGATTGCAAGTCAATCGGAAGGCAGTGGCAGAAAACCAGTCAGCAAGGGAGAAAACTAGTAAACACAGCAAACAAAATGGCGTCCACCATAAGCATTCAAACTGTCAAACCCGTTCTGCCCGGTTTTAATCAAACCGGGTCCAATTTGGTTCAATAGTGGACTAGCTGCTTTTTTCTGAGGCCCAGAGGTGCATCTAGGTAATTTTGGAGCCTGGACCTAAAGGCCTTTGGAGACCTCCCTCCCCTGAAAATTAATCATCATCACACTCCACAGGGCAACCACACTACCCAAGACAGACAACTGAAGATTTGGGGGCTCCCAGGGGCTGTAGAGGCCCTAGACTTCAGCCCCAAAGTCCAGGGGTAAGTGCGCCTTTGTTGAGGCTGGTCCAGTTTGTGAGATTGAGCTGGTTCGGCACATCCCTTATAGGGATGTGGTAAGCTACTGTCCACTGAGTCAGACCATTGGTGTTTTCTACACAGACTGGCAGTGGCTTCTCTACGGTTGCAGGCTGGAATCTCTCTCAGCCTTATCTTGGAGATGCCAGGGAGGGAACTTACAAACTTCTGCATGCAAGCATGCAGATGCTCTTCCCACCTTCTAAGGGGAATATCTTACAGTGCTCACACATGTAGTCTCCCATTCAAGTGCAAACCAGGGTGGACCTTGCTTAGCAAAGGGGACAATTTGTGCTTGCTATCACAGTACCAAATCTCCTCCTTCTGACATTTGAATCCCACTGTTCCCCACAGGACCTCAGGATGGGATATGTGGGTTCATCCCATGGTCCTGATTAATTGCTGATCTGCCCTGCCATTCAAAGTATGCTTTAATATGGCACTGCAAACCACATTGATACATATATCAATCATATGACAGTCATATGACAAGAACATCCTATATTATATAGCAATAGCAATAGCAATAGCACTTACATTTATATACCGCTCTATAGCCAGAGCTCTCTAAGCGGTTTACAATGATTTTTAGCATATTGCCCCCAACATTCTGGGTACTCATTTTACCGACCTCGGAAGGATGGAAGGCTGAGTCAACCTTGAGCCCCTGGTCAGGATCGAACTTGTAACCTTCTGGTTACAGGGCGGCAGTTTTACCACTGCGCCACCAGGGCACCCATATGATGAGAGTTTTAACCAATATCTCATTATAGTAACTAGTCACCTCCGTTGCTTTCTTACATTGGAGACAGTGCCTGACATCACAACTAATGAAGCATGCATGCTTCAGAAAACTGCAGGAGCACAATAGGAGCCTATGCACACTTAGTCAGGATGCCAGGCAATGTAAGTAGGACTCTTGAAGTGTGGGCATGATGTTCTAAGTATTTGTTCACTTGTGTTCTTGCACAACAGCATCAACACTTCCTTAGATGTCCACAGCACCATGGGCTGATTGGAAACACCCATATAATACCTAATGCTGTGCAAAATGTAAACATTTTGTTGTTTTTTTAAAAAGGAAGATTCTGGTCATGAAACCTGAACTTGGTAGCTGTTGCCTACAATGAACGATCCTTTGGGAGTGCAAGCACTTACTTATGGACACTTCGAGTTATGGGGAAGGAACATCAACACCTAACCCTCCTGAGTGATTTAAAGGCACTTACCTGGTTTCCCCAGCCACAGCTCTCTGTTCATTGATTGTTGGAGAGGGCTTGCCCAGCCCTTCAGCTGAGAAAAGGAAGAGAAGTAGCACTGGAATTGTGGGATGCTTTTTCCTGCCTAAGACAACCATCTTCTGGGAACTACCTGATGACTTAGAGCCTCCTATGCCTATAGGCTGCACTGTTGATAGGCAAAGAAGGGCCACACTCAAAGGATATTTTTCCTCCAGTATGGCTCACCAACAAAACTAGTTAAATGGCTAGTATATTTGTTACACATTTTATATTTCCAGAATGGTTTGGCATAGAGTTATGAAATTGGGCACACATCTAGTACAGGATGGCAGGATTCTGTGTAATAAATTTAGAATAAATCAGTCCATCCATTGATTTTTTAATTTATATTTTGAAAGTAACATTGAAATTGTACTCACATTCGAGAATTGTGGCAAACAATGACGTCACATCCGAAAATCACAAGTATTCTTGTGTATTTAATTTTGAATACATTTGCCCATCCATGATTTTTTAATTGATTTTTAAAAGTAACCCAGAAATTGTATTCACATCTGAGAATCACAGCAAGAAGTGATGAGAGCCAGCGTGGTGCAGTGGTTAGAGTGCTGGACTAGGGCCGGGGAGACCCGAGTTCAAATCCCCATTCAGCCATGAAACTAGCTGGGTGACTCTGGGCCAGTCACTTCTCTCTCAGCCTAACCTACTTCACAGGGTTGTTGTGAAAGAGAAACTCAAGTGTGTAGTACACCGCTCTGGGCTCCTTGGAGGAAGAGCGGGATATAAATGTAATAATAATATCCAAGAATCACAAGCTAAATGATGTAACATCCAAGAATCTGCTTTTTAAAGTGGCAAGCTAAAAGTTACATTAAAAACTGACTAAATAAAAAAAAGAAATGTATGGGCAGGCAGATACATGGCAGAAAGTGTTTTTCAGGCCACCATCGCTCTTGGGCTGCTGCTGCAATGAGGTCCAAAGTCCAAGGAAGAGCTCTGGAGGACAGTCCTCCCAGTCGCTCGTCCACTCTCAGACTGTCAGGTAGAAGGGTAGGAGCAACCCTTTGTTTCTCAGTCCCACCCCTCCTGCACCTCACAGCCAATCAGACAAGCCCCAGTCCTGGTGCCTTATTTTGAAGGCAAGCTGAGGTAAACAAACTGCTCCCAAGACTAGCCTGGGCGAACAGCTGGCATGTCACTATTTCTAATGGCAAGTGAATGAAAGCCGGGTCATAATCAGGGCACATCAGGATGATGTCATAAGTTGAATGGAGCAAAATGTGAGTTGAGCATTAATTTGATTAGGATTACTTAAGATAATATTTGAGTTTATGGGGGTTTAAAAGGAAATTGGGTCCCTAACTGGAATTCTAAGGCTATGGAGGGGCTTGAGGCCATGTTGACAGTGACAGTATGCCTAGAAATCACATAATGCAGCCAAAATGAATGCCACTTACAATAAGAGTCTGCAAAGTGTTAGCAGGTTACGAAGTAGCAAGTCTGATCACTTATAGAACTTAATGTAATATGATCTTCAAGGTAGCTTCTCAGCTGTGATTTTTCCAAACTGCTTCCAATAAAACAGAACTGAATGAAACTGTTCTGTTTTATTAGAAGCAGTTCACTTTAAAACAATTAATAATTTACAAACTGAAAAGGTGTCCATGATTAATATGCATTAACAAGGCGGAAAAAGACAAGTAAAGAATATTTGCTATTTGCTACATAGCTGGCAACTTGGACCACTTAGGGTTACACAAACTTCTTAGGAGTATATAAACCCAGAGTCAAATCAAACTGATTCTATTTGAGTCATGGGGTGAAAATTGACTTATGAACAAAGTATGGTAAAAATGGTTTTGACACACATTCTCTGCACCGAACTTTTGTTGAAAAGTGGTAGATAAGTATTCACCATTGTCATCAAAGTGCCCAAGAATGCAACAAATGTGTGTCAAAACTACTTCAGCAACACTTTAGATTCTGTTTGCATCTTACCAATTTATTGTTGGAGAGAAATTACAGGAATAAACTTTAACTGAGAAACAAGAGTTTAATATTTATTACTAATTAAACATAGGCTAAGAAAACAATAAACTCACCGTCTCATGTAGAGAGAGGGAACCTCTCAGTTTGAATACAAGTCAGCAAGTGAGGAGGAGACAAACAAACGCAGTGACTCCACCCCCAAGCCAGTACACAGAAACATTCAAATATACACAAGCATGCCCCATATAAAGAACTGAGACAATGTCCATGGCAAAATCCCAACTTTTTTTGCAAAGTTATATAATGGGCCAACATAACTCCAGCCAACAGGGTTGTGGCAAGCCACCTGTTCTACTCCCTCACTTTGGCAATTTTGGAAAAGAGAAGCAGTGGTGGGGAGGGCTGATAACTGAGTGATGTTTGGGCCACATTATTTGGGTTGCCAAACCTCCTGGTGACCTGGAGTCTCCAGGAATCCACATCAATCTCCAGGGGACTATTGAAATCAATCTTGAAGATTTTAATGGCTTGGTATTATGAAACAATTGGGGGGAAATATTTGGAGGGGGGAAATTCAGCAAGAGTTTCAGTCAGTTGACAACCCTGTGTATTATCCCCCCAGTGACATAATCAGAAGTGCAACTGTGCCCAGTTCAGAATGGGGCTGAATAAAAAGAAATCATTTTTGAATGTCAAATGGATATTTTTCAAAATAATTTAATTTGATCAGGCCCATTCTGAATCATGCAGAGAGAGTTTACACAGCACTATGAGGAATGGCTTTTCTTGTCCAGTCTGGCAGAACAGACCAAATATAAAAGAAGACATCACCAAAATAAGTTCATAGGAAATTTAGCCCAAGATATTTTTGAATATCAGGTCTTCCTAAATGAGTTGAGTTATTATCTGCAACCTGGTGAAAAAGGGGCACTATGTATGCAATGAAGATTTTCAGCCTGTGATTTATTATATTTTAAAATGATGACAATTAGTCAACAGCTCTAATGAAAACTACATGCCTTGAGAACATGAATAGACAAAAAAATTATTCCAGGCATATTTTCAGTGACACATGTGGTTTCTTAAATCAACAAAGTAAAGCAAAGATGTTTCAGTTGGATAAACATACGGTGCAGGTTTGCAGGCATCCAGCAAAGGAAAAGCGAAAGGATATGGGAGATTCTAAATGAGTCTCCCGGGCGTTCCTCTTAAGGATGGGCCTCTCATGCTTCAGTTCTTCACAGCCTTGAGGGAATTCACATACAACATTGAGGTTTACCTTTCACTATATATGAGTTGGCCATGAAATAATTTTTTGGTCCAAGCCATCCCAAATGATGGATCTACTCTATAGCTGACATTTTATGGCTTTTGAGATACTGCGTTCTCTGAGGGAGACTTAAAATAATCACCCCATGTTTCTGGTCATAAAGTATCCCTTAGAGACCATCTTCATCCTTATGCTTCCTTGAAACCTCCATGAAAACCCAAGAGAACCCATTTGTTGGAATCATCTGTATGTGAAGGATGAATAGCAAGATCATAGATGACAATGAAGTTCTCTGGGCTCCAGTCCGGAAAATAATGTTAGTTATTCAAAACAGCTGAGCTCATCCACACTCAGAATACCTCAAAAACAACAGAACCCTGTACCCCATGGGTTAGAAACCCATGGGGGTGGTTGGCACCCTATGTGCACTACACTACCACTCGCTCTGGGCCACCCCAGCACCCCCCAAGTGCACTTATGGGGCTGCTGAAAGCTCCATGTATACCCTATGAGGAAAATGCTTAAAGATGCGTAATCTTCAACAATTTACCAAAAATCAGCTCTCTGCCCAAATCCTTTGAAAAAAATTCAGGTAGCTTCCTTGCCCCTACCTGGCACAACCACCAACCACACACTGCTCTAGGCCACCCCTTTGCCCCCCACATGAAGCTATACATTTGCTGACACCTCAATGCTTCTCTATGGAGAAAAACCTTAAAGATGCATAAACTTCAACAATTCCCCAAAAATCATCCCTCTGCCCAATCACTCTGAAATTGGGGTGGTAGCCTCTACCCATTAGGCACTACCACCCCACCCCACTCTTTTTGCCCAGATCCCATGCTATGCCCCCGATCTGCCCCAAAGACACTAAAACTTCAAAAATTCCCCCAAAATCAGCCCTTTACCCAATTCCCCTGAAACTTGGGTGGTAGCCTCCACCCATTGGGCAATACCACCCTACCCCACTATTTTGCCCCTGGGACCCGTTTTTCTTACCTGAATCGATTCAGATTCAGATTCAGATTTAATCCAAATCCGAACCGAATCAGGGGTGATTCGGGAAGCCCATATTCGGGCACAGAACAGAACGGGGGTGATTCGGTTTGGGTCCCGAACCGAATCACCGAAAACCCGAATTGCACACCCCTACTGGGATTATTTTGGTCTTTTTCTGCCACAGCCTTTCAATTTCAATTTGTAGATCTTTGTATTTTGTGATTTTTTCTATTTCTTTTTCTTCTATTCTGCTATCCCCTGGTATTGCTATGTCGATTATTTTAACTTGATTTTCTTTCTTCTTGATGATGATGATGATTTATTCAATTTCTATACCGCCCTTTCAAAAATGGCTCAGGGCAGTTTACACAGAGGAATAATAAATAAATAAGATGGATCCCTGTCCCCAAAGGGCTCACAATCTAAAAGAAACATAAGATAGACACCAGCAACAGACACTGGAAGTACTGTGCTGGGGGTGGATAGGCCCAGTTACTCTCCCCCTGCGAAATAAAGAGAATCACCACGTTAAAAAGTGCCTCTTTACCAAGTTAGCAGGGGTCATTGTCGTTTGGGGCCTAAATCCATGGCCCAAAAGGCTACTGGCAAGAGAGTCTTGAAGCTGATTTAAGGCTTGCAGTAAGCTCTTCCTATAAGGTGCTAAGCTGGTTGGTTGAAGAAGTTTTTGCCCCCAGACCTGAGCTGTAAGAAAGACACAGACACATTTCAATTTGGGTAAAAGGGCCACAATTTTATTAAATAATCAGATTAACGAACTGAGTGTGGAATAAACTCCACTCCTCAACAGTGTGGGCCTATCAAAGGCTGGGTTCAGACATTTCTGTCGTTGCCTGTGCCTTGAAAGGGCGACACACCCTGACTCAAGGATAGAAGCAGTGCAAACCTGCTTCTTCTCCATCATTGCCAACCCAAAAGGGACAGGGCAATTTCTAGGGTTTCATGCACACACACACATACCAAGCCACACAGCCTTTGAGTTTTGGGAAGCCCTGAAGCAGGTGTCATGGTGAATCAAAGTCCCCGAGCCGCCAAGCCTCTAAGGACTAATTGACCAATCCACCCTTTCAAACTGCCCAAGGGTTCTCACTTATCTCAAACCCTTCTACACCTCTACCCAGCCCACACAGAGGGAGGTCAGCCTAGCTTGTCCTTCTTCCTCCTCCACCGCCTTCCAAGGTTTCAACAAGCCCATGCTGCAAGTCAGCCACATACAAATCTCTCCCTCTGTGGGCAATATTGGCCGTGGCTTGTTGAATCAGGGAGAGCCCAATTTGCTTACCAAAATCATTCCCCTAGGTGCACATCACAGTCTCGGACGGACACTAACTGCTAAATATCCCCACAATGCTGAAAGCAATTGGCTCCACACCATACCCCAGCTACCCAGCCAGCCCATGCTGGCACGCTTCCCCAAACCAAGTTGGGTGCCCATTTGCGAGGTGCTGGCTCATTTGTAGGCCCAGAAAATAATGGGATGGCTGCAGATCAGAACACACATAGGAGCCACTGCTCTGCTAGCACCAGCCAAAGGAACAGAAGGCTTTAAACATCTGGCCACAGGCTAGGGAACAACACAATACAGCTTGACGCACATAATGCAAATACACTTTGGACTTATTTTCAGCAGCATCAAAGCCTATTGGACAGGCATCTGTTTCAATCCCATTCCGGCAGGATTGCAAGCTAAGGAGGTGAGCAGGTCCATCTAGGTTAATAAGTGCTTCACGCAATATGGCCCATAGCTGAAATTGCATCAGAAGTGGGCCATTGGCATGCCCAGATAAGCATCCTCCAGTGGGCAACTATAGTGCCATATAGCACTGCAAGCCTGAATAGGGCAAAAGGCGCCATGTCCTGCCTTAGCAAGTGCAAACTTCTGGCCTCCACCTTACTGAACATTCCATGACCTGCGGGGGAGCAACCGTACCCCTGATCCCAAGAAGTAAAGGTCAACAAATTGCAAGCAACCATCCCTGGGGGCCTGGCCACTGAGGAGGAGGACTGCAGCCTGGCTGAAGGCCACCCCCCCATGACACAGTCACAGCTGCATGCACGAGTCCCACCTTCTACGAGGGGCTACAAAGGGATTGCAACTGCAGGAGGATGGCCTCAAAAAGCTTGGCACTCCAACCCCAGTCCCGGGTCTGTGGCATCTCTCTAGCCCACCCTTCCAACATGAGCCATAACCTGCTCTCCCGAATATTATCCCACAAACCCCCAGACTCAGGTTCAAAGGACAGAGCTACCAAAAAAGCCCACTAAGGTGGAAGCGGCCTATCCTGAGGAGTGCAGGTGCCTGAAGTACCCCATTAGGTGGGCAAGGGGAATAGGCCATAAGGTGAGTAGACCCTCTTGCTGCCTAAATGTATAAAGAAACAGCTACCTCACTGGAGTAACTAGCCCTGGACCCGGAGGCCAAATATGCATTAAAAGCCTGACGGGCTTCCATCTGCCAAACCTCCACAAAGCCTCCTGCATCATTCCTGGTTCTAAATCGGCTTCTAGAGCCAACTCCTTGAACCTTGTTACCTGAGAATGAGATGGGGCATCGGTGATGACATTCTAGAGCCCCAGAACATGACGTGCTACAAAAAGAATGTTGAACTGAAGGCACTGAAGGACAAAGGGACGCAGGAGCTGCATAACCCTAGGTGAACAGGAGGTTTGAGAGTACACAACCTGCACAACTGGCCGACTGTCACCCCAGAAACGGACAGTGGAGTCATGACACTTGTCCGCACACAAGTGCACAGCCCTGACAATAGAGGACTGGTCCAAAATGTAAGATCTCTCATAATCCCCTCCTCTGCCCAACTTAAGGGCCACAGGGTGGAGACCCCCTTTCCCTAAAATATATTCCAAAAACCAGACTAGAAGGAACATCAGAATGCACCTGGAGTTCGGCTTCCCAAACCCGCTCAGCAAACTAGAATCAACCCCATTAATGTCCCTCAGAAATGAATCCCACACTGCCAGGTCATCACACATTCCCTCAGTAACCCGCACCCTGAGGTGCAGCAGCTGACTCCAATCACAGCCTCTCAGAGGCACCTCAAGATGGCCCTCCCCAGAGCTACTACCCTGCATGCAAAAGTAAGGTGACTGATGACCTCGTGCAACTCCCTGCGTGGTTTTACTAACTGACATATGAGTACAGACATCTGTATACTCGTACAGCCTAAGGTCTGAAGTGAACTAATATCTTCTAAGTTTTCGTGTTTTTAAAAAGAAGGATAAAATATTGCATCTTTTTACCCACCTGAACTTTAGAGATTATGCATATAGTCAAGGAATTAATTATGTACATTAAAGAAGGCTTTGGATGCATGCTTTACAAACAGCAGCCCGCCCACCTCCAAAGTAATATGGAAATCAGGATTTGAAACTAAAGAGTGTCCCAAAGCCTGTTCATAAGAAACAAAAAATTAAAATCCCACTGATCACATTAGTTTATAATAACTTAGGAAGCTGCCTTATAGTGAGTCAGATCAGTGGCGGAGTGGGACCGCTGGCAGCCTGTGTGCAGCCGCCGCCGCGGCCCCACTCTCGTGTCTTCTGCAGGGAAGAGCCGCTCCTGGGCTGTGCTGCGAAGGCAGCGCCAGCCTTTTAACTCCTGAAGGGGTCGCGCTGCCCTTCAGGAGCTACTTAGGCTGGTGCTGCGTTTGTATACGCAACCAGGATTGGCTCTTCTCTGCCTTTGCAGGGAAGAGCCACTCCTGGCTGGCGCTGTGAACACAGCGCCAGCCTTTGTTTAGTTCCCAAAGGGGTTGCGTGGCCCCTGCTGGGGAGCTAAACTAGCCTCCCCACATCTGACGTTAGACGCAGGGGGCGTGCCGGAGCCGCTATCGCGGCCCCTGATTGGTCGGCAGCCCGGGTTCTTTGAACCTGTTGGCCCAATGTTGGCTCCGCTTCTGAGTCAGATCCTTGGTCCATCTAGCTCTGTAATGTCTACACCAGGGTTGCATAACTTTGGCCCTCTAGCTGTTGCTGGACTACAACTCCCATCATCCCCAGCCAGGGTGGTCAATACACAGGGATGATGGGAATTTTAGTCCAACAACAGGGAGAGGACCAAAGTTGTGCAGCCCTGATCTACACTGACTGGCAGTGGCTCTCCAACGTCTCAGGTAGGACTTTTTCCCAGTCCTTCCTGGAGATGCCAGGGACTGAATCTGGGAGTGATATCCTTCATTCAAAGCAGATGCTCTACCACTGAGTTATCGTCCCATCCCTGTAGTCTCTGGATGTACCCAAAGAACAACTTTCAGTCCTGGCCTAAGTAAAAAGAAATTTTTAAACAAATCTCACTATGCCCACATTAAGTTAAAATAAAGGGACTTCCACAGTAAGCTTATGTTTTATTTGTTAGGTTTTGTCATCATTGCTGAAGCAGAATGACTTACAAAGCAGACATTAGATAGTAGGTTTTGAACCTGTCCCTTGCCATTAAAGCTTGTAGGTATGAGACAGAAAGCGTTATTGGGACTCTGTTTTTCCATCCTTAGCTAGTCCTTTCTTTATATCCATATTTCTGAAAGGTATTGCTAAGGCTGCATGGACACTGGTTTGGGGGACTGTGCTCTAAGCCCTGTTAGCCTACGGTGTTTTTTTAGGGGTTTTTTAGTGAGTTATGTTCACTCACTAGAAGATGGCTCATCTATTTCTTCTAAACCAAGGCAACACAGATGGTCCTGTGGGCATCAATGAATCATCCATTGCCTCTTACAACCTAGTATGGCCCATCACAGCTGTTACAGTGGCCCTCCAATCTGTTTAACTTGCCACCAGCTGTGGATAATTGATATTACCTATCAGTTTGAGGGGGATTTCCGCTTGATTTGGATAGGCTCACTATTACAGTTTTAGGAATCCTTGTCATAGTTCATCAGTAATCTTCTGGTCTGAGATTAAGAAATGTAAAAAAGAATCTGAAGAACAATTTAAACGTATATTTTTTTATAGTCACAATGCTTTGGTAGTTTTGGTCCTAATTTCATTTAGAGTTGGGAGGGGACTTCAGAAGAAACAATTCGGTCAGTCCAAACTAAACATGGGTGGAAATCTGTCTAATTAATTGTACTGGCCCAAAGACCATTTTGCTCATCTTTAATTTTGTGAAAATATTTGCAGTGCAATTTCTGGGCCAACTCAGAACTGCCTAGGTTTGTTAGGGAACCACAAAATGTCCAGAATCAAATTTCAAATGCTTACTGGGAGAACATGGCTTCAATTCTGTTTTATACCTTACAATTACCAAAGGCTTGACATCAGTTAAAATAGGAAGCATAATAATGAGACATAAATAAAGCCAATTTATTCAATTATCCAGTTTATCTAATTTATTCAGCCAATGAACTGAAATAAATAAAGGCTTCAGCCAGCTTGTCAAGAAAGTAACATTGTTGACCTGAGTGGATCCTTAGTCCTTAAATTAAGGAAATTAAGGAGAATTAAATGTAGAATGGTTTATTAATCTAGGTAATACAACTATTCAATATTTTTTTGCTCCTCCCCAGAGCTCAGATGGAAGACTTTAGGGATCTCAAAGGGGCTATTTTAAGCTCTAGTGGCTTCTGCAGGTTATGTAATTTTCTTACATGACAGAATGAGATGGGAATTATAATGCCTGCCTTCAATATGAGGTTTTTGTCTAGCTTGGACTGTAATCTTAGAAGGCTTGCAGGATAGAGATGCTACAGAAGTCTGTAATTTCCATACTCGACTTACAATTCCTGGTGGATTATATACTCATCTTCAATAGAAGGGTAATCATGATGACCCTTGAGTTCTTCTCCATCTTAGATTTTAATTTTAAGATATTAAAACATTAAAAGATACTGAGGGCATTCTCATGACTAGCCCTACTTTAGTAGGGCAGTGCTAGCCCAGGTAGGGCTAGCCTGGGTAGGGCTGGTAATGTAACCACTAGGATCACTCCCAATCCTGACACTCTGCTGGGTAGCCTGGCATTGAAACCTGGGCTAAAAGTGAGGTGGGAGGATGTGTGGACACTCCTACCTCACTGTGCAGTCATGTGGTCAAGCGGGTTGCCAGCAGCTCTTTTAGGGCTGCTAGCAGGCATCTTGCCCATAGAGGCCGGGGGAAGGAACATCCCAGCAGCCAGGAAGTATCACAATGCTCCTCATACCTTGAGTGGTGAATAGGGTATATCTGTGGGCCAAGCATCCTTTCCCTACCATCTGGATCAGCACACCACTCACTACAGCACAGATCATGTGGGCACATGAGCGGCGGTGCCTGGAGAGGCAAGAATAGTGTTGGGGGGAGGCAGGTTGGATCCTGGCTTCCTCCCAGGCCTTCCCAACCACAGCCGCTGCTGCCAACATCCCACTGGCATCCCACATTCCTAATTTTATTCCTGTGCTATCTACATTATTTGGAGATGAGAGGTGGGCATTCATGATCTTTTTAAGAAGCAGCATTGAAACAAATGGGATTTTTCATTTTAGTTTTTAAGAAACACACTGGTAGCCAATTATGTATGGGAGCCATTTTTACCAGTGAGTCACCAATGCTTCTAGTTTGCTTCTAGACACTCACCCTCCCTCCATGGTTCCAGGTATTAAATCTGCTTCTCATATATTTTCAATGTCTTTACATGGCTGCCAGATCCAGGTAAAATGTTTGAAAGTTTTCTTATTGCTTGAGGGAGATCAAAGATGAAATGCAGGTTTTTATGGTCTGTAACATTTTTTTGGAACTGCATGCATGCTACACCACAAATATCTGGCTGTAGTGATTTCCATCAGCCCGTCCAACCTGCTTCTAGCCACAGGACTCACCGACTCCATCTCGTCAGTGTTCATACAATTCGTTTTTGCAGCTGGCAAACAGCTATCTGAATATCTAACACCACTGGACCATCTGTTTCTCACAACATGGAATGGCATCTTCTCTAAGAAACTATTGAGGCTGAGGTTTAGATATTGCTTAGATAAATTGTCTTAATTACAAAGAATTCCTAGCAGGCAAGCACCTCTTAGGGAGGATTAAATAATGTGTGATAGATAGATAGATAGATAGAGAGAGAGAGAGAGAGAGAGAGAGAGAGAGAGAGAGAGATAACAAGTATTAAGATCTACAGAGCTAGGGCACAAGATAAGAACAGTTTATATGCCACATAGTAATGAAATGCAAAACAGAGCAATTGTTCCCCTCTGCATCCAACATAGTAGCTTTAATTGTTATGTAACATATGAAAGTAAAACTCCCCTAATCTGTGATTAACTGAACACAGAAAGTACAGAAATAATAAAACAATACCTTGGAAGTATGGAATTTGCTCATAATCTCCCTATTTCCTACTTCCTATATATATATATATATATATATATATATATATATATATATATATATATATATATATAAAAATGAAATCTAGATTTTCGTTGCTCACTTGCTTTATATGTATATTTCCATTGATGTCAGGTAACTGTATTCTAAATTAATAAATTGCCCCCCTCTTCTCTTTCTGTTCATATCTCCTAACATGTTCCTGCTGTAACTTTTGCTCCTCTAGGACAGCCAAAAGACCCTGCTCACTCAGGGTGCCTTTATCATGAAGTGAACTGAAGTGATGGCCTCACTTCAGCCAGCGTGGTGTAGTGGTTAGAGTGCTGGACTAGGACCGGGGAGACCCAAGTTCAAATCCCCATTCAGCCATGAAACTAGCTGGGTGACTCTGGGCCAGTCACACATCTCTCAGCCTAACCTACTTCACAGGGTTGTTTTGAAAGAGAAACTCAAGTATGTAGTACACCGCTCTGGGCTCCTTGGAGGAAGAGCGGGATATAAATGTAAAAATAATAACCATAATAAATAATAAAATGACAAGAGCAGTGAGTGCAGGCACCCAGCCCTGCCCCACTGCAGGCATCACCCCAGCTGCCTGATACTGCCCACTGCTTCTCCTACTCTCCACTGCTACCTCCCCTTTTCTCTGAGACCTTCCCCCTCCAGGGTGCATTCTGCTGGTCCCACCAGGTGAGCAAGCCGATGAGTGGAATGAGTGTTCCACTTAGCTTAGCACACCCCCATTTTGAGTCCCCCAATCAGAAGGCATGACATACTGAAGCACACGTGCATTCCACTCAGCTTCAGAAAAATGTCTAGGGATGTGCACAAATTGATTTTTGCTATTCGATTGGAGTTCAAATCGAATCTACCTGATGCGATTCAAGTTCAAATCTGCTGCCCTCGGATCTGTGTTGATGTGATTATAATTTGTTTTGATTCAGTTCAAATTAGAATCAATGCAGTCAAATTTTTAAGTGCTGGGGGGCATCAAAGCTGGTTGGGTGGCAGGGCCCCATGGGTACCAACTGCCACTCAACCCCCCAAAGGAATCAGGCAAAGGGGTGAATTTTTAGGAATGTTTATGTGCTGTTGGTTCTCAGTTGTGAAATGACTTCTTCATAGGGAATCCCCATGAAGAAGTAATTTCACAACTGAGAATCCACACATAAAGATTCCCAAAAATTCACCCCTGGCATTGATGGCAGAAGCTCATAGGGGACAAAATGGAGATCGCTGGGGACAAAATGGAGGCTCGAATTGCCAAATCGATTCAAGCTTGGATTGAGGGTGTTTCGATTCAACCTTGAATCTGGTAAGCATCCACAAGGGTGATTCGATCTGAGGTTGACTCCCTTGAACCACCCAGATTTGAGTTGGATCTATTTGCGCACAAATGAATTTGCACATCATTAGAAGCGTCTTGTTCTAGCCTCTGTCCCTTGTGAATGGCTGCCTCCTGACATGCTGACAAATGGAATTTAATTGTTTATTTCTCCTGCCCTTTCTCTCTGTTTTTATATCATTTCTCATCATGTGAAGCATATACCTTCCTGGTTTTGGAGGCTTTCACTAGAGGTTTTCAAAGAGAGGCTCAGTATCAATCTGCCAGGGGTGCACTGAGCATAGACTAGAAGACCTTCAAGATTTGTTTTGAACTCTAAAATTATATGATTCTATAAAGGAAGTGATAAGTGTAGAGTTGACTATTGTTTAGTCATTTTTTACTTCAATCTCACATCCTAGCAGAAGCAGATCTCACTTTGCTGTTTGTAACCTAGGCAGAATAACAGAAAGGGAAGTCAGGAAAATGAATAATGGATCTAAAAGTGAATAAATGGATTACACAATAAAAGTGAGGTGCAAATAAATAATAAAAATTGGAGTTATTTCACACTTTATGGAAGTGTGTTTGTGTGAGTGCATGCGTGAGTAACTTTTCTTAAGTGTGCATTGCTGCTAAAAATGGAGAGAGGTATCAAGCAAGCAAGCTGTATAGCTGTGCAGAATTCTTATTCAGTTCACAGCAAAATCAAGATGTGAGACGTCATGAGTTCCAGGAACAGGCTTCTTTAAAAAAAAGTGAAGACCTCTCCAAGCAGCTGATGGATTTATTGCTAGACAAGTCTTGTTCTCTTTTTAATTTTGAAAAAATAAAGCAAAATGCAATAAGAGGAGGGAAGTGAGGAAGCGAAACAAGGGACGGGGGAAAGTAATGAATCTTGCATATCCAATGCAAGCTCCAGGGGCATTGGTGTCGGTGTGCCAGTGCCCAGCGTTTGCATGGCTATTTCAAAAGAAAAAATAAGCAAAGCCAGACCCAGATGGCAATTAGTATTCTAAGGTCGTCAGAGACCCGACGCTCGCTTCTGCAGAGCCAACGTTTGGAGCTGCCGGAGCCGACTGGCTGCCTGATGACTAACAGCTGAATCCTCCAGCAGTTGGGTAGCTGGCTTGCTCAAGCTGAAGGCCCATTCACTGAAAGCTCGTTTGCTCTTGAGCGAGTCAGGTTGATCATGGAGGGGAGGAAAAATGAATATTTTGTTTTCCCGCAAAAGGAGCTAATAAAAACACCTTTGAGTAAATGGAGAATGATAAGCTCAAACACACACTGCTTTCTTAGTGGTTAGGAAAGGCCTGTGTTTCTTTCCAACAGGTTTACTGCTACAGCCTTATGTCAGGACATGATTTAAATGTAATAACAATTGTTTGGCTTGCAATCTGAAAGGAACATATGGTACAATTTTCTTCTTCTTCCTCCTCCTTCTCCTTCTCCTCTCTCTCTCTCTCTCTCTCTCACTATTTTTAAAAGCCAAATTACATCAGTTTTTTGTGATTCTTAGGGAGAACTTGGAAACAAGATTTAGGCTGATGCTTTGTTTTTGTGTTTTGAATGGATTTCCTTCCTTTAGTTGTTTTTCATGGTTTGCCTTATAATGCAAGTCCAAACAAAACCACCTTTATTTTGTCACCAACACTCACAGTAACTCAAACTGGGTATTAAGTAACCAGTTACCAAATATCTGCCTTTAACTCTACAATAACTTGTTTACTTAAGAGATGGAGCACAGAAATGGTGAGAAATGAATGGGGCATTTGCAATCTCCTAATGTGCCCTATTCTGCAACAAGTAGATCCTCTCCCAGATACATGTTAATTTCACAATTTCAAAAACAAATTTCAAACATTATTTCATAATTCTAGACACACATCCAAAATGCTTACTCTCCTACTGACCTACAGGTTGAAGCCTCCAGAAGACCTAGAGGTTTGTATATAGGTAACCAGCTCTACAATCTTAAGCCTGCTGATTACCTAAGTAACATAACATTTCCTAAATTTAGGCGTGCCTTGACCCTTGCACGTCTTAATGTTCTTCCAACATCTGTTCTTAAGGGAAGATTCAAGGGGACTCCTTACGTTTTGCGCCTCTGCCCTTGTGGCTCAGGTGCTATTGAGTCTACTGCACATTTTATTCTTTACTGTGACCTCTACAGGGATGCCCGTTTAGATTTTATTTCACCCTTGTTGAAGTCTTTTCCTGGCCGTTCAGATGACTTTTATCTTGATTTATTACTGTCTAAATTTGATAGTATGAGTACTGATTCTGTGGCCAAGTTTTGTTACATTGCATGCAAGCTGCGTATTGCCATTTTATGATGTCTCTCTCTTTTTTGTTTTGTTCTGGTCATTGATCGAAATAAAAGCTGATTTGATTTGCTGATTTGCTTACTCTCCTATGCCCAAACAACAACCCCATGATCTGGGACTATAGATGCAATCCAGTAATGAGTTCCACAATACTAAAGACTACTGAAGCCCATTAAATGATCTTGATATGAAATGATCTTGATAAAGCATGTTCTGTACGTTCTGAGCTCTTCATTATTTTCTATGAGCTGAACTTAAAAATATATATTTCTTGCAGAATTCTAGGCTAGCAAAAGACTCAAAAATGGAGGTGAAATTTATCAGACTTAGGGGGAGAAATCCAGATGGATTATGATTTATTGAAACATGGGTATGAAACGAATATTTGTTGAAAACTGCATTTGTCCATGCAAAGAATGCATGACTATGCAAAAATGTGCATGTTTGTGGTCTGGTAAGAAGAAATGAATGCTGAAGCTTCATGTGTGAATTCAAAAAGCCTGGTTTGTTCTTCTTCTTCTTCTTCATCACCACCATCATCATCATCTGTTAGCTACACCATAACAAATTGTTGTCTGGGCGGCTTACAACACAACATTAAATCATGAGATAAAAACACACAATAAATTAAATAATAACAGACCAAAAAAGGGGGAATACAAAATATAATACAAAATAATTTAAAAGGCATTTTTAAAAAATCAGTTAAAATCAGAACAAAATTTCAAAGAACAAACTATGTTATTTATCCTGTACTGACTTGAAGTGATTTGACAAAACAAAAAGTATGCACATATGGCTTGTGGGTGTGCAGAACTGAAAAGAACTTTCTGCTTTACCTTTGAAAACTGATAGCTTACCTGTGTTTGATTATTTTTATTTGCTGACATAATGAAGAAAATTACTCAAAGTAGTCCCTTTGAAATTAAAAGCATAGTCTAACTTGTTGTTTTAATCTTAATGGGACTACTTTAAGTAATTTTCCTCATCATGCTGGCCATTACTATTTACAGGTAGAACATGTTGTATGACATTTAAGTTATACTGGCCATGATCCAGGACATGAATAGGATTCTGTGCATGGAATTTTCTTCTCTGTCTTTGTGTGCTAGAAGTTGCTGCTAAAAGAGTGTAGTGCTCCCCCTTGAGCTGCCCTGAGAGTTGGGCAACAGCTGCACTTGCAGAGCTCCCACTCCCATGTATTACCATCACCCTCTGCCTCTTTTTGGATGAAGAAACTCTGAACCATCATCACCTTCCAGCCTTCTGATGCTCATCTGCTTGGGGTGTTTGGGTGCAATCTAAATGTCATGCATGCAGGGTCTCTCCATTAATGGAGTTGCTCCTTGCATGAAAAGAGAGTTTACATTGCATAATATGTATGTCAAATAGTCCCATGGTCATATATGAAAAATGGAAAGTCCTTACATGTGTAGAGGCACATCACAGGCACATCAAAGACTGATAGATCACATCCTTTATCTCCTTTGTCTTTATGCCAGTCTTGAACAGTAATCCACTCCTATTGCATTCTTATAGGTCAGGGAATAAGAATGAGAAATACCCATTAGGGATGTGCGGACAGGTTCAATTCTGAACCTGTTTGAAGTCGAACCGGTGTGGTTCAGTGGCTCGATGTCGAGCCAACACACACCCCCATTCGGGTGGGGTGGGGTTGTGGATATTTTTTAAAATGTAAATTTTATTTTTTGTACTTTCTCCCTCTGGGGGGCTTCTCCAGGGCTGGGGTGTTTTTTTTTTCAGATGTTCCCCCTCCCCCACCAGCCTTCCTTATGTATAAAAGCGCCTGGTTCAGGTGATCTTCAGCCATTTCTGGGCCTTGCCCCCGTTGTGGTGGCCATTCTGGAGGCTGCTGCACATGCGCAATGGGCCCTGCGTGGCCAGGTCATGACCCAGGCCATGCAGGGGCCCATTGCACATGTGCAGCCACCTCCAAGATGGCCACTGTGATGGGGGCAAGGCCTGGAAAAGGCCAAAGATAACCCGAACTGGGTGCTTTTATAAATAAGGAAGGCCAGCAGGGGGAAGGGGAACATCCGCTGAACACCCCCGCCCCGTGGTCTTGGGGGTAAGTACAAAAAGTTTTGTATTATTAATTTTTTTTAAAAAAAAAAATGTGAACCCCCCCAGGCCATACTAGGGGGAGGGGGTTGGGGGGGGGAACTGAACTGGCCTGGTCTGGTTTGAGGCCAGTTTGGCCTTGAACTGAACCGGGCCAGCTAGTTTTGGGCACACCCCTAATACCCATGTGTCAGTGGCTGAGCAGAGATTTGAAGCCAGCCTCCCTCCCATTTACAAGTCAAACATTTTACCCTCTGGACCACAGTTCTTAAATGGCCTTTTGTAAGCAACCGCTGCAGGTACATTCCCCATGGTTCTGGACTGATGTGTGTTCAGTATCTATACTTCTCCTGTAGAAATAGCTACTGCAAGTGTATTCCATGTGACTGAAATATTTTAAGAAATGGAAGAATGAAACCCCAAATCATAACATAAATTAGCTCACCCTGTTATTAGTGGTTAGGAAGGGAGAAGCTGCATAATATTTTGATCTGATGTGGTCCCACTTTCTTATTTCTAAAGATTAAGGTTTTTCTTTTTTTTGTAAGTGCAAGTGGTAGCTTGCTACTTCCTCTTCATTTTGATGGGTCATAAAGATCTTTAGTGCCCTCTGCAGCTTCAAAGCCACTATATTCAGTAACAGGGAAACACTTTCTCATGTTCCCAGTTCTGGTTTCTAATGTACAGTCTTTTAAATGGGCTTTCAACAGAGCATTAATCAGGTGCCTTAATGGGCAGATTCTACCATTTCCCTACAAATATATGTGAATTCGCTCTATATAATAGAATAGAATCGAAAGCACAGTCTGTGTAGCAGGATAAATCACTATCATTTCACTTCCAAGCTATCCACACAACACAACATGTGGCTTAAACTCCAGAGGCAGTTGCAGAGAGTACAATTCTCTGTTTCTAAGAGTTACTGAGACCACATCTTCTTGACATACAGCCAACTCCAACTAATGTCCTATAAGAGCTAGAAAGAACAGAATGAACCTGAAGTCTGTCAAATTGCTACATGAATGCTTTGCACTGAATAAGTGAGGCAGAAGTATAGAAACAAGTAGGAGAGTGGAGAAAGTACTGAAACAGCCATCCACATGACCTTAAACGTTATTAGAAGCTGAATCCACCACCGTATCCCATTCATATAAATAGAAATAAACTGCATTCAAACCAGTATCATTTTAGATAAGGGGAAATGCAGGATCTGTGAAGATTCACCAAAAAAAGAAAAAAGAAAAAAAGAAGTGATTGGTAGAGATGTGTCAAACGTCCATATGCATGTTGTTGGGAAAACACGGCTGAATGCAAGTTAGGAATCTGTCATTTCCATTTTATAGGTTCCCTGCACAAAATACACCTGTAAAACTAACATCAGTCACTCACATACTGCTCAGAGAAATGTTGGTGGTCAAGAGGGATGCCCTCGCTGCTGCAGAGCTCTACAAACATGTCAGCACTGGACAAAAGGAAGTACTTTTTCACACAATGCATAATTAACTTACAGAATTCTCTGCCATAAGATGTGATGACAGCCACGAACCTGGATGGCTTAAGAGGGGTTTAGATAAATTAATGGAGGACAGGTCTATCAGTGGCCACTAGTCTGAGGGACATTTGCCACCTCCAGCCTCAGAGGCAGGATGCCTCTAAATACCAGTTGCAGGGGAGTAACAGCAGGGGAGAGAGGGCATGCCCTCAACTCCTGCCTGTAGGTTCCCAGGGGCATCTGGTGGGCCACTATGTGAAACAGAATGCTGGACTAGATGGATCTTGGACCTGATCCAGCAGGGCTGTTCTTATATTATTATGCTGCAGAAGTGGGCTGCTCTGTTGCTATTAAGTGTTGCACAAATGCAGATGGGATGCTACTTCCATTATTCCCAAAAGAAGCAGCATCACAACTATGATTGCACAATGCTTTGTAGGAATGGAGCAGCCCACCTCTGCAGAAATGCTGACATACTTTATGGAGCCTCATAGCAGCACAGGTGCCTCTCTCAACCATCAATATTTCACTGAGCAGTATGTGATTGATTGACATAAATGTTACAGGTATGTTTTCTGCAGGGAACCTATCAAGTCAACATTTTTTTGAGCAGTATGTAAGCAAAGATACCTGGGGCAAACACATATTACAACTGCTGCATAAACTAGGAGGAAATTACAGAACTACAAAAGAAAAGGCTAGATTTCCCAATATTAATTAATTAATTAATTAATTAAGCATATGTTATACTGCCCAAAACGCAAGTTCTCTGGGCAGTTTACAAGACAATAAAAACAACCAATAAACAGAGATTAACATATTTCAACAATTAAAATTTTAAAAGTTAAAACTATTAAAACACAAAACACAATTAAAACAATATCTAATTAAAAGCCTGGGTGAACAAATGTGTCTTGACTGCCTTTTTTTAAAGTTGTAAGCGATGGGGAGGCTCTTATTTCAGCAGGAAGTGTGTTCCAAAGCCTCAGGGCAGCAATGGAGAAGGCCCATGCCTATTTATTGTTAAAATGTATTGTCTTTATTCATTGTAAGCCACAAGAGCTGTTAGATGGGGAGATATAGAAATATAGTAAATAAAGTCAAACATCAGTTAAAATTAGCAAGAACCAGTGTATCCCATGCAATTGCTGCAAGAACAGCTAAAGCAATGGAGATCAATAAAGCAATGTCAAAGCAATGTCAAGTTTTATTTATTTTATTATTTTATTTATTCATTATTTCTTTGTGTAAACTGCCTTGAGCCATTTTTGGAAGGGCGGTATAGAAATTGAATGAATGAATGAATGAATGAATGAAGTGCAGGTGCAAATTATCTTCCCTACTCTCTCCTCCCCAGCATATCCTGTGTCCCCTAAAAAGCTAAGTCCCCTAAGGGTTGCGGGACCCTTTCCAATGATGGAACTCTTGCCAATGACATGGATGCGGTACAAGAGGATGTTGTCGTAAATCTGTTGGCACAGCTGACCTGGCAGGATTTACTATCCCTCCAGCGCCACTTCTGTGAGTCAAGATCGAAATTCTGTAGATAAGAGTAGCAGCTTAGCTGCACGGACGAAAGCGAAGAATGACTGTGAAAGATAAAGTACTATAAGCAAAATAAAGTCCCTTGAAACTAAACTAGCTACCCCCCTCTACGATATCTGAGCAATAACTGAAACAAAGGAGCAAAGAAGGAAGAGAACAAGGACAGGCTGAAACAAGAAAGGGTGAACAATTCTAAGTACGATGAACACTGTCTGTGTAAAACAACATTGCTGACAATACTGACTTATGAACAGTGTCTGCTTGATATAGGGCTCGAGATAACCGGCAGTCAATCAGCCTTTCCTGACTCAGCATTTCTATTTCCTCTCTTGTGAGACCTTGCGCCTGCGTGTCTCCCACTGAGCCTTTCTCTTGAGATGTCTTCTTAACACAGGTGAAATTCCAGCTTCCTCCTGATCAGTCTCCTCAGCCCTCATCTCTGTCAGCTGTCCAGATTCCACTGTCTGCTGCCATTCCACCTCAGCTTCAGAGTTTGTTCTCACAGCCAAGTCCTCCTGCTGTGCTTCTGAGCCTGTTCTCCCAACCAAGTCCTCCCCTCCCCCCCTCTTCTGACTCAGAGGTCTGAGTCATGACAGATGTAGAGGGATGGGGGGAATCCTTGGAAACTATGTGGAAATACCTTCCACAATTGGAGTACAGGTATCATCATTTGGTTTCCAGCAATTCCTCCTCCTCTCTGCTGCCCCCTGTGTCAAATCCCATGCCATCAGTGAGGGTTCCACAACACACAGGAGCAGATCTTCAGGAGAGGTAGGAGTCTGCTATGGAGAGGAGAGTAAATAGCTTGGGCACAAGATTTCCACAAGATTAGCCCAATATTTCCTCTGAATGCCTCTCTACATGTCCCATGATCAACAGTTACATGTGACAGAATGGAATATTCCCCTTGTACTGCTCTGAGCAATGGAACAAGGAGGCCTATTCTTGGTCTGTACTAGGGAGGCAAGAGCAGATGTTCTTCTTGTCTTTGCTCCTCTGCCTCCTTCAGATTCAAATGAATCTGTAAGTAGTGGCCACTGAAGAACCACACATATGGTTGAGCTGCAACTGAGCTCAACAACTCAAGAGTGTTATTACTTGTATAGAAAGCTATATAGTTAAATCATGTTAAAGCATTATGAGAAGGTTCTTGCTGGCTTTTGCTCAATGATTGTGTCTACTCAAAAATGGCTAAGCTAGGGCTTTCCAGGTCAGCAACTTGACTTCTCTTGGCTAGCTTGGAAGATGTTAGCCAGGAAAGAGTCTGCAGGCTGTGTGGTAAATGTTGTAAAGGCCCTGAATGGAAGATATGAGACACCTGGAAACTGAACTCAAGGAAGTACTGGAAAGTCTCTGGTTAGGTAAAGTTGTTAACCTAAGCTTCAGAAGTGGGGGATTTCAGCAGAGGATTGTAGTCTCCGTGGCTTGAAAGAGAAACTGGGGTACAAAAGACTACTGCACAGATGTAATGACGTGTTACAAAAAAGTGCACCCCTAGTTGTTGAGGATACTCCTTGAAGTATCTCAGTATGTGGTGGTGTGTCTTATACTGGTATGCATTTCACGTGCCAACAGACTAAACCGCTAACACCTTGTGCTGTCCAGGCTAGGAAAAACAGACTTGTTTGTATAAGGCTGGGCAAGAGATATTGGGAAAAATAAATCTGGAAGAGAAGCGGCAAGAAGACACTAAAAGAAAACCAGATGAGGTGTTCAGTGATACTATTATTCTGCAATAAATTATAATTTGCTGTCCTTCTAGCTGTGTGAGGTTACACCCACATGCAAATGGAATTGGCTTAAAGGTGAGGCTTTTTGCCCATTTTTAAAGTGAAGCAGCAAGACACCATAAAGCAGGCTTGAATACTGCAGCTCAATTTTCAGAAACGTTTTAAGATATTCTAAACATTTTAATATAAAATAGTCCAAATAAAATAAAATAAGTCAACGTCAAGGTGCATGTATGGGGCATTTTTTCTCAGACTGGGCACATCAAGGACACACATTTTGTCAGATAATAAACAGTACAGACAGAAGCAGATAGGTCTGTGTGGTAGACTCTGTATTACACTATCTAAATAAGGACACAAGGAAAGCCTTGCTGAATGAACCATGAACTAGGCCAAAGACTAAGATCCAACGCTCTGACTAAGGAAGCCAATTGTTTGTTTCAAGTGTTGGTGTTGTGTGGCTGCTGCTGTGTTCCAGACTATGCAGTGAGGGTGACCTCCCCCTGTCCCTGGAAGTGCTGCCTGCAACCTGGAAGTAGGTCTCTTAGGGCTGTGAAGCCAACTTCCGGGTTGCAGGGAATGCTTCCAGGAGCAGGAGAGATCAGCAAAAATTGCATCGCCCTTCTAGGGACAGTGGAGCTGTATTAGTCTGCAGTGCAACAACCCCAGAGCTTTGTGAGAATTATTCCCCTCCCCTTCGCCTTGTGCGGGGGGGAGGGAGTTTGTCTCAGCCACCCTGGACATGAGGCCCTAGAAGTGGCCTGATTGGCCAATTTGCAAAAGGGGGCGTGGTTTCGGCTGCAGCACGGTCGATCCACGCCTCTACTCTTCAGTTCTTTTTAGGATCTGCATGAGGAAGGAGCTCTTTACTTGGGCTCCTTCCACTTAGGCCTGGGGAGGGTTCGCCCAGGAGCGGGCGTGGCAGTTCTCCAGCGGGTTCCTTCAGGTCCCGCTGTGCAGGGCATTAGGTAGACAAGTCTCCAGGCTTTGCAGAATACCAGCGGGGCTCTGTGGCCTGTGGGCCCGATCGCAGCCTTCTCCAGTGTCCTGTTCCGGCATCTGCATCACGGCAGGGCTTTGGCCCTTTGGTTTGTTGCAGGCCCGGGAGGGCCGTGGGGTGGGGCATTTTGCAAGTTTTTCTACAGCTTTCTTGGCTCTCCTGATCTTTGGAAGGGGTTTCTGGCTGCTTTTGGGGGCCTTGTTGTGAGGGGTTGTTGCTGGGCTTTCGAGTTGGCTTCTGGGGTTTTTTCCTTGAGCTTTGGTATCCCCTGGGGGTGGCTAAGGTTTTTTCCCTTCGTGCAAACCTCTCCCACATCCATAGGGTTGCTCTGTAGAGCAAGAATTGGGGGGTGGCTTCTCCTTCTAATATTGGTTGAGGGCTTGTGGGTGTTTTCACGATGCCCAGGAAAGCTAAGGAGAAAAAGGGTGGGAAGCCTGTTAGGCAGCCCAAAGCCCCCCCCCTTCTTCCTCGGATGAGGATGATGAAGAAATGGCCCTTATTAGGGGCTTGATTGGTAGGATGGAGGCCTTGGAGAAGTCTCGCAGCGCTCCTTCTGATAAGGGTGCTGGTCCTTCTGGCGGGGTGGTGGTGTCCCTCCTCCCAAGGTGCCTCGCAGGACCAGGGGGGCTGCCCGGAATCAGCTTTTAAAATCACTCTCTAGTAGGTTGGAGGCGTTGGAAAAGGGGGGGGGGCAGCCGGCCCGGCTCCTCCCTCAGGTCCGCAAGATCCATCCATGCCTGATGACCTGGTTCCTGGAAGGCCTGCTCCCGTGGCTCCATTGCCGTCGCCTGAGGACCCGGCTCCTGTGCTGCCTGCTCCGTCGCTTCCACTGCCTGCTGCGCCGGTTGAACCTCCGCCTGTGGACCCTCGAGTACCGGTGGCCCCGGGTGAGCCAGCAGCACCTACACCTCCCAGCGGCATCGGCCAGTGGCCCTATGTACCCTGGCCGATGCCAGTGAGCGGGAGTTGGGGAGTACACTCATATTGGCCTCCTTATACACATCCTTGGGGTTTAGGTCCCCCTGTTAGTATACCGGGGGTTACTGCTGGCCTGCAAGGGGCGGGTGAGCGGGTATGGATGGGCGCTGTGCCCCCGGGTACTCCGGTTGCCCCACCTGCAGGTGTGATCCCTAGCCCGGTTCCAGTGATTTCTGGTACCACCGGTCACTATCCCATGGGGATTCTCCCCGCCGGTTATCATGCCCCATACGGTGGCATGGGGCTGCTGCTTGGTGACCACTTACTGCCTGCTACCAAGGAAAAGATTTTGAAGGGAGAGTATATTGACATTTTTAGTCTCCTTTTTCGCGAGCCAGGAGTAAAACATAAAGAAGGGGAATCCTTTAAGGACCACGAGGCCACTAAGCGTAAGCCAGTTGAGAAGATGTGGAATAACTGGTTGTCAGGATTTACCATTTATATGGGCATCATAGTTCAGGCGCAGCCTGCCTGTGGCCCGGCGCTTTTAAAATAAATGGATATGATCCATAGGGCAGTGTCCGATTTTGCCGGCTCCTCTTGGATCCGGTATGATGAGAGTTTTCGCATGAGGGCTGCCTTGGACCCTTCCCTACTGTGGGACACCCCTTTACAGGAATTGTGGTTAGTTATTATGTCCCCGCCCCGCCCCGTAGAAGGGGATCGGTCAGACAGTGGCCACCTGTTATCTAGGGCAGCGGTCCCATCGACATCAGGCGGGGCTGGCCAGCAGTGGGTTCAACCCCACCTGGTCTGCTGGGAGTACAATACCCACGGTAAGTGTACCCGATCCCCCTGCCACTTCAAACGCGCATGCGGCGTGTGTGGGGCCAAGCATCCTAGCTCTGCCTGCCCTAGGGCCAAGTTCAGTAGCTCAGGGTCCGAGTTCTGGCCCAGCAGCAAGAACAAGAAGGGTGCCCCTCCTCCACCCCCTGCGGGGAAAGGGCCCCAGCCCAATCAAGCTTGATGTACTGGAGCTTTTGCTCCGGGACTATCCGGATCGGGTTGTGGCTGCCTATTTGAACCGGGGTTTCCAGGAAGGTTTTAGGATACCGTCTTCGGCCCGTTGTGGGCTTAGTAGCTCTCATAACTTGATGTCTGTCATAGGTAAGGAACAGGTGGTTCTCAAGAAAATCAATAAGCAGGGGGCAGCTGGTAGGGTTTGGGGCCCGTTCGAGAGCACTCCCTTCCCGGGTTTGAGGGTCTTGCCCCTGGGGGTGGTCCCTAAGAAGGTACCTGGCGAATTTGGGTTAATTCACCATCTATCTCACCCTCGGGGGTCATCAGTGAATGATGGCATCCCGGATAGTTTGTGCTCGGTATGATACGCATCTTTTGATGATGCTGTCTGGGTGGTTAGGGGCCTGGGACCAGGGGCCCTTATGGCCAAGTGTGATATCAAGTCCGCCTTCCGCTTGCTGCCCGTTCACCCCAGTGATTTTGAGCTGCTGGGCTTCACCTTTGCCGGGCGATTCTATTTTGACCGTGCCCTGCCCATGGGCTGCTCCATTTCTTGCGCAGCTTTTGAGGCTTTCAGTACATTTCTGGAATGGGCAGTGCAGCGGAGGGCGGGGCTTATATCCACCTCGCATTACCTGGTTGATTTTCTTTTTGTAGGGCGGGGCTATTCTGAGGAATGCCAGCATTTGCTTCGCTCCTTTATGGAGCTGGCGGATGAGCTGGGGTTCCCTTTGGCAAGGGACAAAATGGAAGGCCCCATCACGAGGCTCTCCTTTTTGCGGATTGAACTTGACTCAGTTGCTGGTTGTTCAAGGTTACCCCAGGAAAAATTGTTGGCCCTTCTGGACATAGTTAGGGCAGCTGGCTGAGCCCAAAAAATTACCCTGAGGGATTTACAAGTGTTAGTGGGCCATCTTAATTTTGCATGTAGGGTGGTGGCCCCAAGTCGGGCATTTTTGCGGCGGCTGTGTGATATGATGGCTGGCCTTTGGGCCCCCCATCATGGGGTCAGGATTACTGAGGGCGCTAGAGCTGACCTCTCCCTTTGGGAATCCTTTCTGTTGGGTTTCAATGGGGTAGCCTTTTGGAGGAATGAACTGTTAGTGGAGGCTGACCTACAAGTCCATTCCAATGCAGCAGGTGGAGTGGGTTTTGGGGTCTATTTTAGGGGTCACTGGTGTGCGGCCCCCTGGCCCGTCGAGTGGGTGAGACAAGGGTTAGGTAGGGATCTTATGTTTCTGGAACTTTTTCCTATCGTAGTTGCAGTGCACATTTGGGCCGACGAGTCTTCTAACTCGTTGGTCCGGTTCTGGTGTGACAACCAGGCAGTAGTGCAGATCATCAACTCACAAACCTCTCGCTCCCGGAGGGTTATGGGGCTGGTAGGGGCCCTGGTGTTGCAGTGCCTCCGGGCTAACATCTTGTTCCGGTCCCGGCATGTTCCGGGCGTGCGCAACGACATAGCTGATGCTCTGTCTCGTTTTCAGTCGCACAGGTTCAGACAGTTAGCTCCCGAGGCAGCACTGCAACCGGATCTCATGCCCGCCTTTCTGTGGCAGCTTGGCAGTTGGAGGCACAACAGGCCATAGCGGCGTCTCTGGCGCCCAGCACCAGAGCCAGTTATGCGGCTAAGCTTCAAGCCTTTTCCTTGTTTTGAGGATCTGAAGCTTTGGAGGAGGTTTGGCCTGTTCCAGTGTGCCAGCTGCAACAGTTCCTCATTATGTTACGTAGGGCGGGGTGGGCTGTGTCCACGCTTGGCGGCTACTTAGCTGCTCTGGCCTTTACAGCACAGGTAAAAGGGGTTAGTGATTTTTCAGCGGATCCTCGGGTACGGCGCATGCTCGAGGGCTGGTCCAGGGAGAACCCGGGCAGCCTCGACTCTAGATATCCTTTCACCATAGATTTGGTTGCCACAGTGCTGCAGCAACTTGAGGCCTGCTGTGCTAACCAGTGGGAGGTAACTCTTTTTCGGGCGTCTGTTTTAGTCACCTTTTTCGGCGCCTTTCGTCCAGGTGAGTTGCTACCATGGAACAGGGGCTCCCCGAGGGACCGTTGTTTGCAATTTTCTGATTTGTCACTCAGTGACGGGGTGGCACAGCTTTTTCTACGCCGTTCTAAGATGGATCAACATGGTAAAGGGCAGTTGGTGCGCTTGGCAGCTGCCTCTGACCCTGGCATTTGCCCGGTGATCGCCTTGCAGCACTACGCGGCCCTCGGGCCTGCCTCAGCGGGGTGCCTGTTTGTCCACGCGGATCAGGCACCTCTTACCCAATACCAGTTCCTGGCAGTGGTAAGAAGGGCATTGGTTGCAGCTGGGGTGCCGCCTGAAGGGCTCACATTACACTCCTTCAGGATTGGGGCGGCTACTACAGCTTCCCAGTTGGGCCTACAAGAGGCCGTGGTACGGCGGATCGGCCGGCGGAAGTCCGTGGCGGTCAGGCGTTATGTGCACTGACAGCGGACTATATTATCTGGATTGATCGAATTTTCTTTTTGGCAGGTGCTGGTGGGGCAGCGGCTCCTGTACGGGTCCTGATCTGTGGCCATTCGTTGGTCTTTTGGGCCTTCAAGCGTACCAGCACCTCCCACTGGGGTTCACAGCTGGGGTTTGGACGAAGAGCCCTGGTGTATTGGTTGGGCATGCGGGGCATGCTGTGGAGTCAGCTGCTCCCGGCCATTAAGGATCACTTAGCTAGATTCCCTGTGCCCACCGTTCTTGTCCTTCACTTGGGTGAGAATGACAGGCAGGAGGACTGGCCTGTCCATGGTGCAGCAAGCCGCCTCCGATTTGATCGTACTGCGCAGGTGGATACCCGGGGTTCGTATCCTCTGGATCAATTGGCTTCAGCGCAGGGTTTGGCGCGCTGCGTTTAACGGGTTTAAGTTAGAAAAGGCCCGGCGCAAGGTTTCGGCCGCCATAGGTAAGTTAGTTTTGGCGGCTGGGGGGGACATCATTAGGCAACCTGATTTAGCAGCTCGCTTCCACGAGCTATATTGCCCAGATGGTGTTCACCTTTCCGAGGCTGGGTGCGATTTGTATTTACGCAATATTCGGAATGGGCTTGCTGCACTGTTGGATGGCATGGGGCAGGGAGGCCAAGCAAGGGCTGACCTCCCTGGGTGGCAGTAACAGTGCGGGCTAAGGGGTAAGTGGTTGGTTAGAGTATGGTGAGCACCCTTGGATATTGTAAGGTGGAATGGTCAATCGCTCCTTTGTAGCCTGTGCGGCACGGGGAGAAATTGATTGCCAGGAAACCTGCTTAAGGATTTCATCAACCTTTGGGCTGTGCGGTCCGGGGTGGGTGAAGACCTTGAGCTGTCCAGATCCCCTCTTCTCTGGAGGGCGGTTGGCTTTGAAGGAGACAGGTGGGGTATACCCGCTTGTTTCCTGAGCCAGGGTGTGTCGCCCATGTCAGGTGATGAATAGGATGGTAGCATCCTAGCTCACGCCTAGGGGCCTGCACTGTTCTATGTTGGTGATTAATCACCTGGTTTACAGTCCGCCTATGCCTATTTGTTTATTAATAAACGTGGCCCGTTTCATCCATTTAATGTCTCTGTGTCTTCTTGGGCCGGGGTCTGGGGACAATTCCCCTCCCCTTCGCCTTGTGCGGGGGGGAGGGAGTTTGTCTCAGCCACCCTGGACATGAGGCCCTAGAAGTGGCCTGATTGGCCAATTTGCAAAAGGGGGCGTGGTTTCGGCTGCAGCACGGTCGATCCACGCCTCTACTCTTCAGTTCTTTTTAGGATCTCCCTCCCTCCCTCCCTGATGCAGAGCGGGTTCAGTGACTGGTCGCTTCGGGGCCGAGTAGGAATTTTTTGCTCCCAACGTATTGGCCTTTGTTGGGGGTTTTTTCGCCTACTCTGTTCTGTACTCAGTTGTTAGTTAGTTTTAGGTTGGCCACGTGGGCAGTAACAGTGCGGGCTAAGGGGTAAGTGGTTGGTTAGAGTATGGTGAGCACCCTTGGATATTGTAAGGTGGAATGGTCAATCGCTCCTTTGTAGCCTGTGCGGCACGGGGAGAAATTGATTGCCAGGAAACCTGCTTAAGGATTTCATCAACCTTTGGGCTGTGCGGTCCGGGGTGGGTGAAGACCTTGAGCTGTCCAGATCCCCTCTTCTCTGGAGGGCGGTTGGCTTTGAAGGAGACAGGTGGGGTATACCCGCTTGTTTCCTGAGCCAGGGTGTGTCGCCCATGTCAGGTGATGAATAGGATGGTAGCATCCTAGCTCACGCCTAGGGGCCTGCACTGTTCTATGTTGGTGATTAATCACCTGGTTTACAGTCCGCCTATGCCTATTTGTTTATTAATAAACGTGGCCCGTTTCATCCATTTAATGTCTCTGTGTCTTCTTGGGCCGGGGTCTGGGGACACTGCACCATTCATCTCCAATACATTCCTGCCAGTTTTCTAAGGTTCATCTTTGGAGGCTTTTCTCCGAGTACAGCCACCTACAATGGTGCAACTTGTGGCTACCAACGAGAGAGTCTTTTTGGTAGTGGCCTCCTACCTGTGGAATGCTCTCCTTAGAGAGGGTCCCACCTGGTGAGCTCCTTATATGTATTTAGGCACCAGGCTAAAGCCTTCTTATTCCGTTGGGCATTTGGCCTGGTTCCTGCTAACTCGTTACTGGTTTTATCAGCTTTGCTGGTTTTTATTGTTTTTAGGGTTTTTTAAAAAATGTGTTTTTAATTTGCATTATTGCAGATTTGATTTATTGCTTGTTTTTCTTCTGATTGTAAACTGCCCCAAGGGCATTTATCAGTTGGGCAACATACACATTTAATAATAAATAAAATATCTGAGCCCACAGGACCTGGCTGAGACGCCCAGTTTGCCCCCCACCCAACAATAAAACCTTTTCATGCTGTTTAAATGGATCCAACACCAGGGCCGGACTGGGGGCACTGAGAGGGCGCCGGAATGTATGTGGGGAGGGCGCCAGAATGTATATGGGGAGGGCACCAGGTTTTGAGCAGAATAGGTAATTAAGGGTGAGAGTTGGGGCGCAGGGGCACTGTGTGGGTAGGGCGCACTGGGAATATGCCCTGTTGACCTATGGGCCAGTCCGAGCCTGTCCAACACTCTCTTCCAGTTTCTGAATCCATGAATCAGTGGTACATCCTTGTTTTATATGCGAACTGCCTCCTTCTCCTGGGCTGTTGCTGCTGCTCCCTCCATTGAGCCCAGCAGCTGAGCCACTGCTGGGCACAAAAGACACCGGCTGACCCCTCCGCTGAGCCCAGGAGCCTTCATGCCCAGCAGCAACCCAGCTGCCAGGCTCAGCATAGGGGGCCGGCAGATAGCCCTTGTGCCCAGTAGGAATCCAGCTGCTGGGCTTAGTGGGAGGAGTGGTGTGTGTCACTCCTGCTCAATGGCAACCCAGCTGTTTGGCTATTGGGCTCAATCACCTCCCCCCCCCCGGTTTTAACCTCCCTAATGAGGGGCATGCTGGGGGAAAGAAATCATGTCTGGAAAGTTGCCTGATGAAGAAAAAAGACCCTCATGAGAATAATTTGAGGGTTCCCTAAACATTCAATAGAATCCCCCTCCCATTTTCCTCCCCTGAGAAATTTAGGAGAATATTGGGACTACTGTGCCAACATGCAAAGAGGTTGGCTAAGCAGCTAGCTGGCTGCCCTGGCTGGGAAGAGCAGCCTGGGTGAGCTGTGGGGAAGAACTGTGTGTGTGGACAGTGCACTGTGTATGTGGTAAACCTTACCAGGAGATGAATTTATGGATAAGAGGTAGGGGCCTTGAGAACTCAGCACCTAGACAGCAGACTGAGCAGACACACAGCTAACCTGGTCGTCAGTTTCACAATGGGGAGCTGTATTTATTCTCACATGATCCAGTTTTTTATTAAAATATGCATATATAATATGAATAAACATATGCAAATTTTATGCAAGGTGGAGACTTTTTGGAGACGTTTCTTGGTGAAAAGCATCCTCTATTTCCACTTTTTTTGGTGGTGGATATTGACTTTTTTCACCATCTGAAGTCACTAGTGAAATTTCAATTTGCTTTTTATATATAGACCTGGATAGGCATAGACTAGAGTTTTCCATCCTACTTTGCTTTTAGCAATAGCAATAGCAATAGCACTTACATTTATATACCGCTCTATAGCCGGAGCTCTCTAAGCGGTTTACAATGATTTAGCATATTGCCCCCAACATTCTGGGTACTCATTTTACCGACCTCGGAAGGATGGAAGGCTGAGTCAACCTTGAGCCCCTGGTCAGGATCGAACTTGTAACCTTCTGGTTACAGGGCGGCAGTTTTACCACTGCGCCACCAGGGGCTCATCCCTTTTAATTAAAACAATCCCTTTTAATTGTTTGTTGCTTTATGGGGAAAATAAAGTTGGAGGAATGGGCCCTTATTCTAGAACCTGTAGAGACATTATGGTTCTTTTTAATAAAATGTACATATCATGTTATAAATTAGGATTGGTTTCCCCTCACCCAAACCTTCCTCTTCAGTTGTGAAATACATTGCTGATATATCACAGGAAATGCCACAATCCCACCTACCACCCGTTCTACTTAGGCATGCAAACTCTTCTATACCAAGCAAAACAGAAGCAGAAAATGTAAGATAAATTCTGGCTTTTAGATGTAAGAAAGTAAGGTAAAATAAAGGCTATGGGGAACTATCTAAGTATATAAAAATAATGCTTATACATAGCTATTATGGTGACACAGTTAGTAGGAACCTCAGTCCACCAAGGTGACCCTGTTCAGGCTTGTTTCTTAGAAGTGCACTTTAGTGGAGTTTGGCAAAATGTTGTGAAATTGGAATGGAAACTTTGACCCAGGATCCTCTCTGAGCTCTTAATACACTTACATGATGCAATTTAGAAACAATAGTCAACATCCTGACTAACCAAGCATGGGCACTCCTAGCATCAGCGCCCACACAGTACTAGCTCCTGAGCTGTTCCCCATGCTTTCCAAAGCATGGGTGCTTTTGTGCTCTTGTGCAAGAGTACAAACACTTTTTGGAGCTCACCACATTCTGAAATGGCTCCATTAGTGCAGAAACGTGTTGCTAACAATCAAGCAACATACACCCACTCTAACAAAAATTCTGAAAGGTGCGTGCACTCTTGCACAAGAATTCCTGTGCTCCAGAAAGTGCGGATACCACCACACGGGCTTGTGCTGATCACCCTTATTCATTAGCCGGGATGACATCTACTCAATGTAATACATTAAGTCTGGGTTATCATGGCTATGTAAGTCCTGGTTAAATTATAGGATTTTTTGGATGGGTTTTTTTAATTCAATTTTTTTTAAAAAAATTAAAAACCAACAATTTGTCCAATCCACTTCAATTTAAACATACATATTCCTCCCACCCTGCCCTACATCTCTGCTCAACACCAAAGCCCTATGCCAAGTTATTTCAGGTGGACAAAGCCTGGGGCAGAAAGGGTTTTTTTAAAACCCTTTTTAAATGAAAGCAAAGGGCAGATTCTTCCATATGCGGGTGGAATGATGATCTAATGGGGGGCTTCAGTTCCAGATATTTTTGTAATGTTCTGCCATGAAACAACCCACTTATAGGACTTTTTCTGACAGTAAAATATTAAAAACCAGCAAATACCCCAATCTGTTTCAAATTAAACATTCAGAGTCTTCTCAATCTGCCCTACCACCACCCAACCCATATCAAAGCCCTATGGCAATCTGATCCCTAAATATCTGGGCTGGGGGAATAACCACAAAAAGGAAATCACATTATACCTCCATTACTAAGCAGGCAAAGGCTGGGCTGGACTGGGCAGAAGGTCTGCAGAGAGCTCTGGTGGGCAAGGGCAGCCAGCGCTGGCCACTCTGCCTCCCTCCCTCTTTCCTTCCTTGCTGTCTGGAGAACTTCAGGCTTCAGCAAGGCCTACATAGAGGCCTCTCTGGAAGCCCTGCCCACCCACCAGACAGCTAAGAGGCAGAGATGGAAAGAGCTGTAGCAGCTTGCAGGCTGCTTAGCTCGCCTGGCCAGGGAGTAGGAGGGCAAGTAAGAGAGCAGGAGAGAGGGTGAGCAAGGCAAGGGGGACTGGGCTAGGGACATTGAGGGGGGGCCTAGAACCTGTGAGCCTAGGGACAATTGGCCTCCCTTGTCCAATAGACCCTACACACCTGGCCTGTGTGTTGAAACTGGAAGGACTCAGGATGTGTTTGGATGTGCACACAAACAACACTCGGAAAGGCATTCTCCCAGTATCTCACAAAAAATGAAATAGAGACACAGGCATGTAAACCTGCCTTAAATACATGGACTCATCTACTCCAGTACTACCTGCTCTGTGGCTCTCCAATAGCTCAGGCGGAGGGTTTCCCCGTCCTGCTACCTGAGGCCCTTTTAACAAGAGCTGCTGCCATCCATTATTGGACACAATCCCTTCAGGATGCAAAGCATGTGCTCTGCCACTCAGCTTGGAGCCTCACCTTCCCACCTAGCATCTTTTAGGAACTAAATTATGATGGGGGGGGATCCCCCTAGAATGAAAAATAGGTGTTTAGTTCAATCTAATTTTACAAGAAAGCAATGGGTGATGACAGCTGCCCTCCAGTCAAGGTACATTTCAGAGGGTGTTTTTCATGGCTGTAATGTAATGTCATAGTTTTTGCAGAAGTGGAATTTTTAAAAAACACACACACACAAAACCCTCTTCGGTGCTTTTGTGGTGAAGACAGACAGATGCCTTCCTGCTTTAATTCCTGAGTGGCCATAGCATGTTCGCTGACATTTCAACTTGATGTTTTAATTGGCTGATTTGAATAAAAATCAGACAGGTTATGTTGCTCCATTTTATTTTGTGTCTCTCAACACAGCAGCCAAAAAAAAGAAGACAGCAGGACAAGGAGGGGCAGTGACTTTTCGCCTCTCCCATTCTCCAAGTGTTTTGTTTAATCCTTAATTTATTTAAATTCATGCCTTGTTAATTTAAAAATGCATCCTGCCGGGCTTCGAACTGCTCTTCCTAAGTCAGATCCTTCTTGTCATTTCCCAACCACCCTCTTTTCCCAAAATGTCCAGGAAAAATACTTTCTTTAAGGATTTCATTTTTAATCTAGCTTTTTTGCTTCCATCATATGCATGTGGAATGTGTTTGTGCAACTGTGTACATATCAAATAAGAAATATGCTGCTGTATTTGGCCAGGCAAGGTGGATATCCTGCCCCCTTGACCTTTCCAGATTTTGGCCGCAGGTCCAGTACCAAGATAGCTCATCCCATCTGAATGTGAAAATGTACATCCAGTCCAGAGGACATCAGCATACATTCAAATCAGGTGTGGAGTCACAAATGCAGTTCATTTTACAATGGTGATAAAAAGTGAGCCTGGAATTCACAGAATGAGGTTGACTTTAGGGATGTGTGAAGCATCTCTGAAAAAAGTCACTAATCTCATGAAAAGTCCCTTGGCTTCCTATGGGGATTCTTCTAATGTTCAACCAGAGGAGACGTCTTTACTTTGGAGCTTTACTTTACTTTGGAACAGCTTTACATAAAAGCTGTTGACAGCCTAGGTATAGATGATGCCATTATCAAATCTCTTTTGGGTTTCCTCAAAGTTCCTAGAATGTTTTCCCTGGGGAGGAGCTTCCCTCTACATCCTTCAGTTTTCTTTGACTTTTACTTCTGGTGAATTTTTGGTGGTATTCCCTGATGGCAAATTTATATATGGTGTGTGTGTGTGGGGGGGGGAAGTTATTTTAGGCTACTGTTTTATCAGAAGATCTCCAAAGCAGTGATAATGAGTTTTTATAACGAAATGTCAACCCCAATCCCTGTCATTTGCCCATGATTACTCACTTTTAGACCTTCATTCCTATGGGGTGGAATAGGAATGCTGCAACCATGGAAAAGGCACTGTGGATGGATGAATTTCACATAGTTGCACCTCTGCTTCACCACATGGGGACACATTTAAGCATCCAAAAATTCCTTACACCAGTATACCAGTCCAAGAGATGAATTTGGCAAAAGCAAAAATATGTTGTGATCTTTACTGGCTTGTGGTTTCTAATGAAAGTTTAACTTATTGGAATGTTTAAAAGTGTTTCACACAAAGGTTAGATGCTTAATGAACTGGTATTCACATTTTTGTTCAATTAGCTGATGTTCACATATTTTCTTAAAGCGCATGATTCCATATAGTCCAGCCTTCTCACACGTGTCTGAGGACAGGATTTGGCCTTGTTTGGAAAGAGAGATCATGTAGAAGAGAGGAAATTGGACTTTATGATATTGTTTATTCTTCCCTGCTCTTTAATTTTCTCTTTGTTTAATTTTTCAGCAGAAGGCATTTATCTTCTCCAGTGATCAAATAAGCTGGGTGGTAACACGATGGATATAATATTCATTGGGAGCAGGGGACTGGTATTAAAAGGTAGGTGGAGGGATAGAGTTTAGAAATCCAGTAATGTGTGATTTGCTACCATTGTGCCCAAGGGAAAATATTTCTTTTTCATAAAAAAAAAAAAAGTAGGGGAAAGACACATAGGCCAAGCTTTTGCAGCAACACAACATGGTTTGAGTCTAGCTGTGAAAGCTGATACTGTATTTCTTAACAGACCCATATCCAATTTGAGGCAAGGCCTTTTCTTCAGCCAAGATAATAGCCAACAAACATAATGATGAGTATCTAGCCTTTTTCTGAACCAGAAATAAGTAAACAGAATTGGACAGGCTTTTAAGCAGTCCATGAGACAGAAATGTAACTGGCATTTCAGCCATCTATCTCTTCTGCACCACAGAAATATTTTATTTTGCTATGAACTCTCTGAAAAAAGCTGGGCCCAGAGACATCACAATGTGAATGTTCTACTGGTTCTATCTGAAAGTTCTATCTGAAAGTCATGAATTTGCCATATGGAGTCATGAATAAAATTGCTGAAGTTGAGCATAGGTGACTCGGCTTCAAAGCATCACACAGGTGACATTAGGAAAGCTGCTCTCAGCCTAACCTATCTTCCAGCATTGTGAGAGAAAATGAAGAATGAACATGATGTGGAACTTATGAGTACTTACAAAAGGGTTCCTTTACCACCAATGGGGTATTTTGAGTTTCCCATTGTTCCCTGTGGCCGGGAACAGAGTGCAATGCATTTTGCAACCCTGCCTTGAAAAACACTGCACAAGCACACAGTGAAAGGGGATCTGCCCCTTCCAGAACA